>NC_056745.1:245091779-245294279 GCF_019279795.1 Protopterus annectens | reverse complement strand
AATATAGCTTATAGAGGAACTCTCTCGCCTCAGTTCTTGCCCCTGACCCTTGATGTATCCTCCTAAGTAAATGTATGACTATCGGGGAATGCATATGATACCCATCGCTCTTCTCATAAAAGCCCTCCTAACCATGTCTAATACTTTCTTTGTATCAAGACTCAACAATAGTGCTATTTTGTTCATATTCTGCTTCCCTTTGGATTGTTATTTTTCCACGAATGTCAAATGTTTGCCTACCCTCCATCACATATCCATTTCTACTGATGCTGCCATTCTCTTACCTGGTCTAATTACTTTATAATCATCATTTAAAATTGAAATGGGTCTATAAAAACCTGGATATGAAGTATTTATTCTCTTTGGGTAATACAGCCATCACAGTTTTCTTCCAAGATGCTGGTACTCCCTTTGATGATATGGGCTAGTGTTAGCATAGCTAGCTGGAATTTTGTAAAAAATTATATCCTGTGAATATCAAACTGATACATACAAGATGCTTGTGTTACAAATGTATTGGAACTGCATGGCATTTGAATACTAAACTGACTTGTACAGATAAATAAACGTACCACAAAAGAGCAAAGCAATGAAGAGGTAGAAAGTACTGCAAAGCAATGAAGAGGTAGAAAGTACTGCAAAACAGTCCCATACACAGTGCAAACAACAATCCTTAGTATCAAGATGTTCAAATGAGCGTATTCCAATTGATGTTAAAAACCAGGTTTATTGCAATAGAGGTGAGCGCTTTCGCTAAAAAGCTTCATCAGACCTTAATACATTTAATCAAGCACACAATGAAAGCTTAAATACATGAAAAGGCGGGAAACACTAAAAATGCTCTTAAAGCTATATTACAATAAACAACTGAGAAATAAGAATAAAAACAATAAGGCAAGAACAATGTCATTGTTCTGAGTCCAGGCAGTAACTCATTTAAAAACATTTAAAAACATCTTGCATGTAAATCAATAACGTACATTTAAAATGTTGTAATCATTTATTATACTTTAATCTCCTCATTTTCAGGAGAGGTCTCAAGGGAACTCTGCCATTTAAACCTGGAACTCTATCTGATCTAAATTTAATGATCCAGAACGTCTCTCTTGCTTCAGTGTATGTTTCTATGTCCCCCTTTCTATGAGTCCTATGTACCTGTTCCAAGACCCTAAATTTGAAAGAATGGTTGATGCCAGCAGCAAAAACATGTTTAGCAAGAGCATTGCATATATTACCCTTCCTGATATGATATACATGCTCACGAATCCTGTCTCTAAGACAGCGATTCATTTTGCCAATATAATATGCCGAGCATGTCGTACAGGAGGCCATGTATATAACATCTTTGGACATGCAATCACCTCGGACTCAAAACATATGATTACTCAACCCTAGGGGATGTATGAATACAGGATCTGTCAAAATATATGAACAGAAATGGCAGCTATTACATGGTACTGTATAAGGTGGACCCAAAGTGTCATCTGATGAGATAGTCTTGGGGTAGCACAGCAAATTTTTAAGATTCTTTTTATTCTTATATACAAATTTTGGTTTATCACCTATAATGCTTTGTCCTATCTACGATAGGATCCATATTAGCCTGTATGGAAGAATTGGCATTGTAATTATCAACCACGGCATCGGAATTAATAACATTATCAACATCGACACCATTAATATCATCATTGACACTAGTGTTAGATCTTATAACCTGATGATCAACATCAGGAACTTGGCTATGTACAGAATTAACATTGATATCATTTTCACATAATGTTATATTAAGAACATAGGGAAGATTCAGCTAGGCCGTATTTTTCTGAGGGAGCACTTGAGCAGTACACTGCTGATAACAGTAGAATGAGGGTCAATACAATCGATCCATCTGTTATTTTTCCAGTATACTACACCAAGGACATAGGTTCCATTAAGGACATTTTTATGAAACACTGGCATATTTTGCAGGTAGATCCTAAGATTAAAAGCATTATAGGTGATAAACCAAAATTTGTATATAAGAATAAAAACAATCTTAAAAATTTGCTGTGCTACCCCAAGACTATCTCATCAGATGACACTTTGGGTCCCCCTTATACAGTACCATGTAATAGCTGCCATTTCTGTTCATATATTTTGACAGATCCTGTATTCATACATCCCCTAGGGTTGAGTAATCATATGTTTTGTGTCCGAGGTGATTGCATGTCCAAAGATGTTATATACATGGCCTCCTGTACGACATGCTCAGCATATTATATTGGCAAAATGAATCGCTGTCTTAGAGACAGGATTCGTGAGCATGTATATCATATCAGGAAGGGTAATATATGCAATGCTCTTGCTAAACATGTTTTTGCTGCTGGCATCAACCATTCTTTCAAGTTTAGGGTCTTGGAACAGGTACATAGGACTCATAGAAAGGGGGACATAGAAACATACACTGAAGCAAGAGAGACGTTCTGGATCATTAAATTTAGATCAGATAGAGTTCCAGGTTTAAATGGCAGAGTTCCCTTGAGACCTCTCCTGAAAATGAGGAGATTAAAGTATAATAAATGATTACAACATTTTAAATGTACGTTATTGATTTACATGCAAGATGTTTTTAAATGTTTTTAAATGAGTTACTGCCTGGACTCAGAACAATGACATTGTTCTTGCCTTATTGTTTTTATTCTTATTTCTCAGTTGTTTATTGTAATATAGCTTTAAGAGCATTTTTAGTGTTTCCCGCCTTTTCATGCATTTAAGCTTTCATTGTGTGCTTGATTAAATGTATTAAGGTCTGATGAAGCTTTTTAGCGAAAGCGCTCACCTCTGTTGCAATAAACCTGGTTTTTAACATCAATTGGAATACTCTCATTTGAACATCTTGATACTAAGGATTGTTGTTTGCACTGTGTATGGGACTGTTTTGCAGTACTTTCTACCTCTTCATTGCTTTGCTCTTTTGTGGTACGTTTATTTATTTGACTTTGGCTTTGCACAGTAGAGCATTAACTCCGAGTGGTAACTTTTTTCATTGGATGACTTGTACAGATGCTTATTTTACAACTATATTAGAACTGTATGTATTTGAATATCAAACTGTATTTGTAAAGTTTGTTGAAAAATATATTAACAGTGGTCCTGCTGGACAGAAAGGAAATACACATGTAGGTAGTAACTGATTAAATACATATACTGTAACCAAGAACACGGGGAGAGCAGAGGTTAACCAGTTAGCATACTTTAACAAAAATAAGGGAAATGTAAATGAGCTGTTAAACCATTAAAATGGCATCCCACAGTGATGAATAGGACTGGAGACAATAGGTCTGGAAGAAGCCATTATTTATTGGCTTTAGTAAAAAGAAGGGGAAGTGCTTTGATTTTCTTGACCTCAGGCCTGCCATAGACATTAGAAAAGCTGTATATGCATTTTTACATGTCTATGCTACATTTTCCTCTCAACTTTAAAAGGGTATAGTGTGGGAACCTAGACTCAGGTGACCAGATGACGTTATTCTGCCAGCCCTGGCATTAATAACTTGGATATTACAGGAACTAATCTCTGATTATTGAGTATTCTGTTTGGGATCCTGAATAGAAAGACTGCTCACATATTTCATTCTTGCCTTGCTAAAGGAAGTTATTAGGGAACAGTAATTTCTTCAGACGAGTCAGGAATATATAGTGAGATTGATTTATTACTGTATTTCTGTATTTATCTGTCTCTGTCCATCAGTATTATTTTTTAATATTTCCTGTGATTTGAACTCTGGCGTTTACTGTAAATATACAGCATTTTCATGTTCTTTTAATTATTAAATGTATTTAAACTTTGTATTGTGTTGATCCTTTTAGACACCCGTGGTGGTGGTGCTGCGGTAGCGTTGTCACCTCACAGTAAGACGCTGTCCGGTTCGATTCTCAGCTAGAGCGTCGTCTGCGTGGAGACATGCGTGAATGGGCGTACCTTCGTTAAAGGTTGTACGTCAGGACTGGCAAGCCGGTACATAAAAAAATCAACTGCCAATCATTAGCGGACCAGAGTTCCGCTGTGGCGACCCCTAACTGGGAAAAGCCGAAAGACAAACCAAACCATTGTGTTGATCCTTTTAGAAAATATTTAACCTTTGAGAGTGCTTATATTTGTTTGTTGACAACGTGGGGCCACTCCTGAGAGTCTTACTGTGAGGTTGATTACTACCATTTGTATTAGTATTAATAGTGGACTGTATAATTGGATACCCTTTGTAAGGACCTTAGAGTAGCTAGCTGGGGGGTGTCTAGTGGCAGTGATAACTACCTATTAATCTGGGCAGAAGGGGGAACAGCAGGTAAATCTGTGCCAGCTTTTCCCAGGTGTGTGTGTCAGCTACTTGGACAGGGACACACAGCACTGGTTTCACAGAAAGTGTGGTGGAAGACCTGGCTTGGGCACTTGGCTGAAGACTTACTTCTGCATCTGTATCTGTGGGGAGTCTTATTGGTGATCTGGAGGGAGCCAGATAGAAATCCAGAACCCAGGCTGACTATTCCCTGTATGCTGTTAAGGGAATTTGTACTTGGTGCAGAGAGCTGCCTCTGAAAATACTGTATCTATTTTCTCAAAGTGAACAGTTTCCCACCAGTCCCAGTAGTGAGGACTGAGGCTGATCACTGGTCCAGAGAGGGGATGTCACATTCTGGTTGGCAATGGTTGGACCATCACATATTGATTGGCAGTGGTGGGACCATCACATGTCACACTCCCCCCCATTAAAATACTGTT
Organism: Protopterus annectens; assembly: GCF_019279795.1. NCBI lineage: Eukaryota > Metazoa > Chordata > Ceratodontiformes > Protopteridae > Protopterus > Protopterus annectens. The sequence continues at coordinate 245,289,520 of NC_056745.1, read as the reverse complement.
AAACAAAACCCTCCAGATCTTTATCACTTTCTTCACACCAAACTTACACAGGAATGTCATTTGTTCTTCGAGATTTCCCTGTTGATTGATTATTCTTTGCAATTTTTCTCTCATCTCTTCTTAGCTAGTAGTTAAACAACTTCTTTTTCTAACCTTGGCATAATTAAGTATTCCATAAGTATTTCCAGTGTTGCTTTCCTTGATTTCCCTGTACATTTCCAAATCCCCCATAAGGTCTGTGACTCTTTCTTGGTCATAAGTCAGTAAGCTTGTCAGCAACTCTTTCTACTTTTTGTTACCTATGCCATTGTGCTAAAAGTTATTGTGCTCTGGAGTTATCAAAACTAGTGGAGTGAAAGCATTCTTTCTAAAACTCATGCATATTATCCTAATACTGCGTTATTACCCCTTTAGCTCTCTGCAGTTATTCCTCCTCTTGTTTTTGGAGATTCCCCTTATTCTGCAATACTGGACCCTTTGTCAGACCCTCTAAATAATTATTAGTTCATGTCCATGTAACTGTTTTATTTCTAACTTTTTAAATTCCATTCTCATTGTATTCCGTTCTTGATCTAGCCCTTCTGATGAAATTTGTCTTCCCTAGTAATTTTTACCATCTATTTGGTCATACCTTTTCTTCTTCCCTGATCACCTCATAATCTGTCCTCTCTCATATCTAGATGATCTCTAACCTCATCTTTTTCTATCCAATTTCCCCCCTACAATCCTTTCCTCAGATTACTTTGAGAAACTACAATGTTTACACTACAATAAGGAATTATATCAGATGATTTTGTAATACAAATGTCAGCTATAATAGCATACAATGTAACTTCTGGCATACTGTATGCCTTGTATATATTTTTGTATAAGTTTTGTATAATTTCTTGTATAAATTTTTGTATAATCTCTGTATGTGGAGGTTTCTCCCCGGGCCTCTGCTGAAAATGGGTCTTATCCCAGTCGAACTTTCCCGGTAAACAAATGTAAAATAAATAAATAAAATCTATTCATTAGTTTCCTCATTTTTCAAAGATAAGTAGGAAGATGCCAATGTCTTATTTTTGCTTCATTATCCTGCATATTTATCTTAAATTGTATCAGTGTATGGTTTCAAAAAGTGGATGTGTCAAGGCTTTCAAATAAATATACATTTATTTATTTTATTTTACATTTGTTAACCAGGATAGTCCGACTGGATACATGTCCATTTTCAGTGGAGGCCCTGGGAGAAAAACTCCAAGATAATAATACACATTGTGAACGTTTACCAAATGCTAGTTTCCAGCAGATTACAGTCATAAGCAATACCAGCATTTAGCACATATTAGTACTAACTTATTATAAAACATAACATTATTTTCAAAGTTATATATACATAACATTACATTCAGGTTTAAGACACAATGAGCAGCAGTTATACAATTGACCCTTCCTGAAATGGAGTGGTAGAAAAAGGTTAGAAATAGTTGAAGGTAAGGCACCTAAGAAATAGAGAGGTCACTAGTCGTGGTTAGTGCAAGGACATAACCAATGAGTTCTGAAGTATTTCTTGAGTTTTTTGAAATGAGTTAGTGAGGGTTCTAGGGTCAAGTCAGCTGGGAGTCTGTTCAATGTTTTTTCAACAGAGTTGGCAAACAGAGTCCCAAGCTGAGTAGTTGGATTTGTATGTTTAAACTAGGCATCTAGTGGATGATCGCAGTGGCCAAGTGCTGGTGTCAGGGCTGATAATATTTTTTAGTGCAGATGTATTTTCTGGTTGGTACAGGACTTTGTGCCACTATTAGCTGGTTGAACTGCAGTAGGCTTAGCAGTTCAAGCCATCCTAGATGATTTAGGTTGTGACAGTGGTGTGTCCGGTAGGCTGTGCCAGTAGCAAATGTGGCAATGTGGTTATAGCAGGATGATAGTTTATTAAGATCTGTTTTGTTTAAGTTGGAGAATAGAGGTGAGGCATAGAGAAGAGTTGATAGTAAATGGGAATGGGCAATTTCAATTCTAGGAAGTGGGGTGAAGAAAGGTTTGATTCTGTAAAGAGAGCCAAGTTTTTTATTAATGATTTTGATAGTTTGATTGATATGCACATCAAACTTCAGGTTAACTATGACACCCAGTAGTTTAGTTTGGGTTTCTGGGGGAGATGATAGTGCCATTGTTAGTGGTTATGTTGAAGGATGGCGGGGGGGGGGGGGTCCTGTATGTGCAGGAGAAGAGGAGCAGCTTAGTTTTCTTGGAGTTTAGGATTAGATGTTGATTGGAGAGCCATGTTTCTACTGTATTGAAGGTATTTTGGGTTAATGTGAATAAAGTAGCTGGTGAGGTGTCAGAACAAATCAAGGTGGAGTCATCCACATATTGAATGCAGGTAGCATCTGGGATGACTGAATGAAGGTCGTTATAAAGATGGAGAAAAGAAGGGGTCCTAGTATCGAGCCCTGGGGGACTCCTGATGTGATGGGTAAGCGAGATGATAGCTTGTCCTGCCATAGGACTGCCTATTGCCTGCCCTGCAGGTAGGATTGAAATCATTGGAGTGCATGGCTGTTTTAGGAGAAGGCCTTCACGGTATTTATAAGCATTTTGTTGTCAACCATGTCAAAAGCCTTGGATAGATCTACAAAGAGTGCTAAGGATAGTTTGTTGTTATTGCGGTTGTGGTTAATGATGATAGAGAAAGAGAGGAGGGCAGAAGTAGTACTGTGGTGTGGCTTAAAGCCATGCTGAAAGTTGGACAACAGCTTGTTCTGTGTGAAGGAGTGCATGAGCTGTATGTGTACACACTTCTCCATAATTTTAGCTACAGGTGACAGAATAGTTATGGATCTAAAGTTTGACAGTGCAGTGGAACTGCCTCCTTTATGGAGAGGTATGGCATGGGAGATTTTCCATATAGTGGGTACAATAGCTTCAGATATAGCTCTGTTGATCAAGATAGAGATGGGGTATGCTATGGTGTCAGCAGCCTTTTGCAGATAGTCTGCTGGGAGGAGGTCGGCAGCCAAGGTAGGGGGGGTCTTAGTTTCTTAAGTAGGGCCGGAATAAGTTGAGTAGGAACAGGTTGGAAGGTAAAGTATGTTTGGATCCTAGGTGTGGCTGCATTAGAATTAGAGCCATTGGGAGAGAGTTGGCTGGCTAGAGACTGGATAGTCTCTGTGAAGAAGCAATTGAATTTATTAGCAATGTCTACTGGGTTTCATGCCTCATGAATGGAAAACAGCAACCACCAATCCCTCTGCACCAAAGGCTTGCCATCTGCAAACCCTGGAAACTACAGACCCATAAATCACATATGCATAGCCATGGTAAAAATTATGGCTTGGTCACTAAGAAGGCAGGAAATCTCCAGACACTAGGCTCAGCTAAGTTTGGTTTCAGCAGAGGAAGGTCATGTCTACTCAATGTGGTGAATTTCTTTTAAGAGGATCACCAGTGCAATGGATGAGGGCAAAACAGTTCTTACTGCCTACCTTGACCTGGACAAGGCATTTGACACAGTACTCCAGTCGGGCATTGATGACAAACTTGAGATTCAGTGTAAACTTTATGCCACCCAGTGGATAGCCAGCTGCCTCACAGACAGGACCCAAGAAGTTAGAATTGGGGTGTCCACCTCTACAAAGAAGCCAGTGACCAACAGAGTCCCTCAGGAATCAGACCTGGTACCACTCCTTTATGGCATGTACTTTGCAGTCAAGGCCAATGTCAAGGTCCTGTGGCTGAACAAATTTGCAAATAATTTCACATTATTAGCAGTCACAGAATCCCCCACTGACACTAATATTCTCAAAGAAGAGATGACATAGACAAAGAACTGGTGTCTGAGCAATAGACTAAAACTAAATGCCCTTTTTAGTAATGGGTGCTAACCCTAATCCTAATGCCGCCCCTTCCCACAACCCTAACCTTTCATCTTGCTTTCATAAAAACCTTGCCCTAACTCTGCCATTATTCAGATGAATTTGGGGCTAATGTTTTAGGAGTGTTTGTTAATATCAGGAGAGGAAATAATTTTCCTTTCTCAATATTTCATTTATTTTCTGTTTTTGGTATTATGTATGTTCAAACTTTTTTGTTGGTGTTTTCAATTTCACCTTAAATTAATTTGATCATGCACATGGGGTCAGGTTGTCACTTCAACAGTGACAATCATCTAAAGCCAGTGTTCACACTGATGGGTGGCTAGCCATGCCATGGTCGTTCTTTCATACCACACATACACAGTCACATCTATGAGCACTTTAGATTTTCCAGTCAACCTACTGCATATCTTTGGAATGTGGGAAGAAATCTGAGCACCCAGAGAAAAAACATATGAACACAGGAAGGACATGTAGACTCTGCACAAAAGGCACCCCAGCCAAGAGCTGAAATGGAGAATCTCATGCTGTCAGGTGGCAACCCCACCTGTTGTGCATATATATAATTATCTAAGTATATTTTAATATGACAAAAGTAGCATTAAGGTACAGGATGTAAAGAAAAAGTATTTTGACAGTAGTAAGAAGAATATTATAGGCTTAGAAAAATTAAGGGAAGGTGGAGAAGATGAGAGTAAGAGAATATTTAAAGATGACGTAGAAGGAAATAAGAGAGAAATAAGGGCCGGTACTGAGAGTACTAAGAGTGATGACGTTTAGTGGACTGCATGAAGGAAGGAGTATGAAAGAGAAGGGGAAGAGAGTAAGTGTAAGAGAGCTATAATACTGGAAATAAAAAAATAAATGGTCAGTTTGTCCTGGGGAAAGGCTAGTACAAAGCTTGGTGTTGAGAAGTTATTGCTTTAAGGTATGCTTAAAAATGGGACTTGTGGGTGTTGGTGTAATGTCCATAGAAATATTCCAGGTTTTGGCTACTTTGCAGGAGTATAAACCATGTGTTTTTTAGGCTTATGAGTTTTAAGAAGCTGTTTTTCAGATGAGCAAAGTGGATAATTGGGGCACTGTTTGAGAATGTTACTGATGGGGGTGGACAGTAGAAAGGATTATAAATGATTCTGTGGGTAAGCAGAAGTGGAGTCTACTTGAAGTAATTGGGCAATTCAAGCCAGTTTAATGTTTTCAGAACAGAGCGGTGATGACTTTTATATGACAGATTTAGTTGCAAGTCCAGTTACCTTGTTATGACATAGTTCTAGTTTTGTGGTGAGGGAGATTTCTATATTGGTAAACATTGGTGAGGCATACAGCAGAGAAGATAGAGCGGGTGTGTTTGCTAGTGTGACACTGGGGGAGTTAGGATTTTTTTTTATCTGTACAGCATACTGAGATGTTGATGCATTTGTATAAGAACATTTTTTGCATATGAAAATCAAATTTCAGTTGCTCATCAATTGTAATGCCTAGTAACTTGGTATGAGATGCGACATCTATATCTGTGTGATTGAGAGAAGTTAGTTGAGGCTGTTTTTGAGAGATTTTAGATATTTGAGGAGAAATAGTAATAGCTTCATTTTACTGGGATTTAGGAAGAGTTGGTTTTCCGTGTTTGATTGAGGTGAAGGCATTTTAAGTATCCGAACAAAAATGTTTGTTCACCACCAGTTATATCCCTTAATACTGATTTTTCTAAGCCCAGAACATCATCATTATATGAATATGAATAAGTTGGCCAGGTATTGCAAGAAGCCTATTTCAGGAGTGAAGTTTAGGTCAACCAAACCTACCTCATTTTTACACAATGAGATGGTTGGATTTAAGTAACACAGTGGAGATAGGAAAGAGCCTAAATTTTTTTAGTGGGACAATTGCAATGTCAGAGATGAAACCTGTGATTCAAGTTATTGTCTGCTGGAAACTTACAAAATAGCAGGCACTATTATAACTATATGAACGTTTAGTCAGAGCAAGCAGGAGGGTGTTTGGGGAGAGGAGGAGGGGTGTAACTTGGAAGCAAGAGGTCATTATATTGAGCAAGTGCAAATCTTATCTTGAGTTAAATACTGTAATACTGTTTTGGGAAATGCATGTATTTGTATGTTTAACTTGAAAGAGAAGTAATTTGGACCCACCATGTTTTTTATGTGAGGGTAGGGATTGCAGTAGAATTCACAAGTAAAGGCAGTGCAAATAGAAGGGAAGATGAGTGCTAGAACAGAAAATCAGAGTTAGGTTAAAACTGAAGAAAAATACAAAACAAATGGTAGAAGACTTTAGATGCAGGACTGTCTAAGGCTTTAGTGTCCACTGAAGGACAGAGTAAATCATGGATGAGAGGAATATGGGCTATGGCAGCTATATAGAGATAGCCGCACAGAGGAAAATGGACTATAAACCTATTTCACTTGACATAATTGTATCCGTGTGCAGTTACAGAACTACCCTATATATGCATAAAAATTCAGAAGAGCAATATGTACTCAGAAACCATTTGGTAAACAAGGAAGTGATACAGAAATAGCATTTTGTCTTTCAATCATTTTCAGCTAGAGGAACTTCCTTTTATTGCAGAAGGCGTACAGGGTCTGCATGATCATTTCAACAAAGTTATAATATGGAACAGAAACAGTGTTAGCATTTGTTTATACTTTGTGTTTACCCATAAAAAGATTAATATTAGCCACTCATTAGAGATACATGTGTCTGAATGATTCATAATATTGTAGCTGAAATATCTTGTGTTTGTGAACATGTTTATCATTGTCTCCATTTTTTTCTAATAAAACTGCTTATTTTACATTTGAAAAGTAAGTCTGATTAGTTCTGTGCACAGCATTGTTCAGCATTATTTATAATGCACACTGAAATGAGACCCTAAATTTAACTTGTGTTCCAATGGTAGGCAATTCTCCAGCATTCAATTTATGAGAATTCTTTTGGGAACTGATGGGCTGCAGTGTCTGCTACATTTAGATCACGTGGGAATGGACGCTGAAGTACAGAAGACCTGTTTTGCAATTCTTTGCTTCAGTTTTATTTTGTGGTGTGTAGGTGCGCTTGAAGGAGAAGATTGCTTGGTTTTTACATGCTAGCAAATGAGGAAATGGTAAACCTCTGCTCAGCACTGGTTTCATAGTTTAGCTTGGCTTGACTTCCCCAGGAGGAATGCAGTACAAAGTAAGTCCATACTTCTGTATACTAAGTTGCATTATCACTTCAGCTCTGACTGCAGAAATAGTATAGGCATTCATCTCTGACTGCTGTTACTGCAATATCACATCCTCAGCAACAGATAGTTGCACTAGCTAACATGTAGCACCTGGGGCAACTGCCCTTCTCACACTTCTAGCTGTTTAAACTAGGAATGTTTCAAAATGGTTTCTTTTTACTAATATGACTCATGATTCATTATTTACCATGGGTATTTACTAAAAAAAAGAAATAAATCCTAATAGTAAATGTATATTAGACCCTGTTGATATAGAACACCATGGAAAAAGAGTTTTACGTCTCAATGTGAGGGATGTACAATTGAAAGGTATGATATGACTATGGAAATGTAATTCCTCTTGATGCAAATTTTTCAAATCTATCTCTTTTCTAGGTTAGTACAATTAAATTACCACTCCAGTATATTCACAACCGTTAGTTGTTATTTTTAGGTAGGTGGCCACTGTGGTGCCGCGGTTAGCGTTGTGGCCTCAAGGCAAGAGGTTCTCCAGTTAAATCCTCAGCTGGCATGCCTTCTGTGTGGACTCTGCATGTCCTCTGTGTGGTCATGTGGGTTTCCTCCGGGTGCTCTAGTTTCCTCCCACATCCCAAAAACATGCTGTAGGTGGATTGGACACTCTAAATTGGCCCCTCGCATGAGTGCGCCTTCTGTGGAAGGTTAGGTGCCGAGCTGGCAACTCCACACCATAGAACTCCACTGCCAGTCATGAGCAGACAGGTGATCTGCTGTGGCAACCCCTAACTGGGAAAAGCCGAAAGAGGAAGAAGTTGTCATTTTTAAGTATTATAGTTATTAACTCAATTTACCTGTTCCTTTGGTCTAAAGAAGCTGGAACATAAATGTATAATCACTTTATAATGCAAGCGATTGGAACCTGCAGTTTGCACAAATGTAAACCACTAAGGAAGGAGAGAAATTGATGGCCACTAAGTTGAATATTAACAGAGAGTATAAGTGCTACAGAGTTCATGAATGACTTGTATGCCTTGCATGTTGATCATTGGTGTCTGGCCATTTTTTTTCAAATAGAAAGTCAACCTTCTATGCTATTCCTTTTGGATTTATAACCTCCTTTGCTATCCTTGATGCTTGCTTTAGTGCTCTCTCTCTCTCATAATAAAAGCAACTTAACACACTGAATTACGATGGGTTTGGATGCTTGTCATTTAATTCACAAGAGTCTTTTAATGCTGTAGTACTGGAACAGTTTGCAAGTCTGCTAGCCTGCAAGAAAAGATTTCTTTTGCACAGTAAAATGCTGGTAACTGTCTTCCTTTTACACAAAAAAATAAAAAAGATACCTGTTGTGGCATAGATGACCTTTATGCATTAAAGCATATTACTAACATAGATAAGATTCTAGCTGGAAACTGTAGTGTGAATACAGGACTTCACTTTATTAAGGAGATACATCATTGACTCCTTCATATTTGTATATAGATTTTTTCACAAGTTTGGTTACTAAGGGCAACAGTAAATTGATTTATAGACTTTCAGACAACATGTAATTAACCTGTTTTTCATACAGATTTTACATAAATATTTATGGCATTTTAACTGGTCTTCAGGTGTTGTAATAACTGGGAAGGGCTTTTCCACATGTAATGTCTTCTCTCATTATTAAATGAATGATCTGTCAGTGGCTGAGTGTGGAAGTATTTGTGCACTACAATCCACAGTGTAATGATGTCCTCCAGACAGCTCTTTTCATAAACGTGCTTGGTATTTGCTTTCTTTGTCAGCTGGGGCATGTTGCATTACTGATAGTTTCAAAAGAGGGAGCCTGACTATAAGTTATAATCTTTGTATGTATTCCCCTTAACTGTTTGACTTTTAAGACCATGAGTGGACTACAAGATAAGTACTCCTTGCTGAGGATTTTACTGCTACTAGCAGGCAGTGATTTGTCTTTTGCCATTGGGGTGAGAACGTGGGCTTTGCAGTGTTATTCAAAGGTCTTAATTTTATAGGAATCCTGTTACTGCCTCAGAACTGAACCACAACCTTACACAAATTTGGTAAAAGTTAGCTTCATTTGAGACTCCCAGTAAAAAAAACAGTGAACAGTCACTGATTGTTGGAACCCTAAGACTACAAAGCACATTGAATATTATTAGCCCAGAGGGAACAGCTGGAAACATAGTTCTACTTATTGTATGGCTAGCCTTGTACATTTGCATTGACCCATGAAATTATTTACATTGTTGCTGAACTTACACACACATATGCACACTACCTGCCAGCAAATCACAAGTCTTTTTTTAAGCAAGCTAAACATGGCTGTAACAGTTAAGGGTTCCTGATGCCTAAAGTTGAATGCATCCTACCCATTACCTTATTTGCAAATCCCATGCATTGGAAATGGCTCAACTCAGTCCAAAGCAGGACATCTCAGCTTGTAGGATAATTATTATACACTGGCCAAAGTTAAATGTCTTCCAATTATACTGAAAGCTACTGAGTTGCACAGTGATTTACAAGCCGGTTTATTTAAGCCATTCCAGTGCTCTACAGAGGCTTGAAAAAAGTAAAATATACCAAATAATAATGTTCACTATAATAGGGTAGTACATTCCAGGGACTTAAATACATTGTTTTATTTCCTTAGTTGCTGTTCTTCAGTATTCTCATTTCAACGGCCTGACATATGGAGTTTTCAATTACTTGAAATAAAAGTCATTTGTAGTCTGCATTCTCTTAAAAAGAGGATTAAGCATTGCTGTTTAATGATGACTTGTACAGAGATATTTAAACATGGCTACTTAACATAAAAGCTAGGTCATCTTGCCATTCCAGATTATTCTTTGTTCAAGGTTTTTACTAAGCCGCTGGTATCTGTTTTTATTTAGCAATGGTGTTAAGTTGTTTGTCCAATACTATTCAGTGTATTTGTTTATTTTTGTGTCTTCATTGTAACCTGGCCATGAATACGAATGGACCTTAGTTGTCCAGCTCAGACTTGCATGTTGTTGTGTCTTTCGGCTTTTCTCGGTTAGGGGTCGCCACAGCAGAACTCCGATCCGCTAATGATTGGCAGCAGATTTTTATGTGCCAAGTTGCCAGCCCTGACGCACTACCTTCAACGAAGGTACGCCCATTCACACGTCTCCACACAGAAGACGCTTTAGGTGAGAATCGAACAGGACAATGTCTTACTGTGAGGCGACAATGCTACCACAGCACCACCACCGCAGTTGTTAAATATAATTAAAAGGCTGGCACCTTAGTATGCTGTTGGCATGTCAGCTTTACTTGACAGTTGCTTTTACTAAAACTGACAGCACTGCCTGAGTATTTCTTCCTTTAAAATTTGAATTACTGTAAAGATGGTACTGGTTGAATTTTAGCACTAGTTGGGGCGTCTGTGAAAGGGCATTCGTTATATTTTGCAAAGTCAGCAATCAGTACGGGTGGCCATGCAACCTGGAAAGTTGGGCAATTTGTCTAGAACATTGGACTTTGCATAACTTGTGGTCCAGAACACCAAATTATGTCATTACTAAAGGTCTAGTGCTGTCATAATTGTCAAATCCTGTACTGTGCTGCATTGTTGTTGAAGCTACACTGAGTTCCATATCCTCAGTAAAATGGGTAAATGGCTTTATAATTGTTTAATAGGGAGAGAAAATAACAACTTGCTTGATTGTTTTGTTGTTTTGATAACCCTGTTCATAAGGAGGGATGCAGCCTGTCTTAATCCCACCTAAATGGAGCAGAGTTAAAGCCCCCATATAAATGGAATTAACTAAAAAGTCGACAGAATGTGTCAGAATTGTAAAGCAGTAGCATCAGTCAAGCTATCCCCCACAATCATTCTGAGAGCTTCATAAATTGGCAAGGTTCAGTGTTCTACATTAATGCTAAAAGTTGGAAGTGTTTAGCAACATCACTTTCATGTAGGGATCTGTGCATTATGCTGTTGAATAGCTTCTTAGGTAAGTACTTGGCTATTGACCCATGAGGATCTTCAGAAGCCTATCCCTGCATTTCCAAGAGATTTTATTAGCCTTATTATTATAAGTGTGATTAACCCAGAGCCCTTTGTATTTTAAGTATGAATAACCTGAGCCTGGCAGACATTTACTTACCCCTATACATAACAGACAAAGGTATGCTAATCCTAGGTTAAACTTGTGGTTTCCCATCCATTCATCCAGATTGCACTTGAATAGAGCAAGAGACGTAATTTGCTTTATGTTGAGAGGAAGATGGTTCCAGAGAAGTGGTAGTCTCTGTGAAACATATATATCCCTCCAGCATGTTCTGTTTACATTGCAGAAGAGATTAAGATATCTTGAACAGGTGTTTCTGCCAATATTGTACATGTGGATGTGCAGTAAGTTGGAATGGGTTCCTATCACGTGATTGAAGTTTTGAAACTTTAAACACGACAATATCAAACTTGTCTGTTCAAAGTTTCAAAACTTCGAACACTGAGAAAAAATTAAAAAAAACGTGCAACAGTAAACTAACTGTTGCAACCAGGGGGGCAAGCACCCCTACACCCCACACACCCCTCGCCCTATACCAACACCAAGATCGCACTACAGTGCAGTAAAGGGAAATATTCACTTTCCACACTATAGTGCGGTCTCAGAGTTGGCTTGCCCCCCTGCTTGCAAGGGTTTATTTTACTTTGTTTTTTTTTTTTAACGTGTTCGAACTTTTGCATGTTCGACTATATGGTTTCGACCATATAGGGTTCGAACTTGTTGAAGTTCGATCACATAATAGGAACCCAGTTGGAATGGATGGGGTCGGTTTGGGCCCTGTAAGTGAGGCAAAGATCACCCCTCAATAGTCTGCGTCATACCAAGGAAAGTGAGACAGGGTTTTGAGATGGTCACTGTAGCTTTTTTTAATTTAAACTCTTTTTTTCTTAGTGAGAAAGGGTTGTGGTCATTCAGGTTGTGGCAGGTTTCTGGACAGGTGTGCACTAAAGGGCGCATTATACTGTATCATAATTAACCCTTTTTCCACATTTTCTACAAGGGGTCAGGGTGTCACCATCTGTCTCTTCAGTGCAACTCTCCTACATTCTTTGTCAGTCATGCCTGTCTGTCTTGGGTATTCACTTTGAATAGTCTATTCATCTCTTTGCTGGATGTCCTTGTTTCCTCGTGCCTTTTTCCTGTCCGTTTCAAATCATCTGCACCAGATTTTTTATATTGCACATGCACCTAAGCCACTGTAATCTGTGTTCTCTGACCTCCTCTGTGAATGAAATACTTGGGTTTCTGCTTAGATGTCCTTATTTCATCATCTGTCCTACAGCCTGCACCCTACCACCAGTCTGAGGCACTTCATCTGCATCACCTCTAGCTTCCTCATTTGTTCTGCCTTCACTGCACAGGTTATTGTGCCATAGAGAAGTACTGGTTGCACCACATTTCTTACACCTTACTTTTCAGCTTCTTTGACATTTTTCTGTCACACACTTCCCCTTGCACTCTGCTCCAGTTGTCTGTAGCCCCTCTGATTCTAGCTTTGACCTCTTTATTCAGACTTCCCTCCTAGACACTGAAGCTGTTAACCCATTCCACTATTTTTCCTTCTATCTCAATTCTCAGTTTATTCTGATTTCCATTTGCAGTCATTACAACTGTCTTATCTGTACTCACTTTCATTCCTTATGCCTTCAGCTTTGCATTCCATTCACCTATCATTTGCTGAAGTTCTTGTGCAGAGTCTGCCTGTAATATCACATTCTCTGCATGCAGATACTTGGCTGATTGGTCCAGTCTGGCTTGTTTTCTAATGTAATATATCACCAGTACAAGCAGTGGCCTCAGAACTGAACCCTGATGCACTCTGAAACCCTCTTGTGAGTCTAAACACTGTTCGTACTTGTGTCGTCGTACATAGTCTGCACCAATTCTTCCAGTGTTTCTGGGACATGGAACAATCACAGGACTGCCAAAATCACCTTTCTTAGGACCTTGTCATATGCATCCTCCAAGTGTGGGAATGCCCAGTTGGACTTTTTCCTCATCTGTAGTTTTTCTGATTCTGAACTATCTGTCAGTACAAACATAGTCAGTTGTGCTGCATCCTGATCTGAATATAAACTGCTCATTTCTCATCTTACTTTGTATTATATTGCATATGTACTTATCAATCACTATTGAGAATTATACTCTGTGATTAGCCTACTAAGTGCAGAATACAGTAGAATAATTACCTTCCTGGACCTGGATGTTATACCCTTACTAATCAGCTGCACAATTAAAAGCAATGTTGATACATGATGATTGAAAGAGCTCTTTGTCAACAATTGTTCCTAGATTCCCATGTACTAGATCAATTTGCAGGGGTGTGCTGTCAATGTGATAGTTGCAGGGAATGTCATGTTTACCAAAATATACTATTATACATTTTTGGCATTTAGTTTTAAGCCATGGTTTTGACACCAGCTATTTGGTTGGGAAAGGCCCTCCTTGAGGATCTGGGTATCTTCTGGAGAGAGTAATATCACCAGATTTGCAGTTGTTGTCCAAGCCCAAAGATCAAACCCTGAGGTAACCTACTAGTGACGGGTCTTTTGGAGGAAGTGTCAAGTGTACCTCAGTGTAGGATGGTGTTGAACATTTTTGAGAGGTCTAGATATGCAGTGTGTACAGATTTTCTTCATCTGTTGCTTTATAACCTTTTCAAAGAAGTCAACCAGATTTAGACAGGATCTGCCCTTGACAAAAGCTGTCTTGGGTCTAGAGCTTGTAGGCTGACTATGTCCCTATTAATTCCATAATGATCCTTTCCATGGCCTTATAGATGAGGCTGTTCAGGTTTATTGGTCTATAATTGCCCAGATACATTGAAGCCCCACTTTTGTGTAGGAGATGGCTGTTGTCCTCTGCTCATCCAACAGAAACCCCATTTTGGAATCCAAATTTAATAACATCTGAAAGTTATCTGAAAAGTCATGTTTCAGACTGACCAGTAAGCAGAGTGGTATGTTATCCAACCACATAGAAGAGCATTGTTGGCCTTAGTACATTGAGAACTTGTTCTTGGGAGATTGTGGGGGGGGGGGTTGTAGATACAAGGTATATGATCTAGAAATATAGGAGGGGAGAGAGGGTGAAGTTTGAACTGAGTTTGTCTGCTAGAAGATTGTCTCTGTCCTTTACTATTAGCTCTGTGCAGTGCTGGACATTGTTTCTGAGATTTCTGACATATTGGAGTTCCTGTTTATATTAGGATTCTACCACAGAGGTTTATTTTTAAATTTGGTTTTGTATTTACTTTTGAGAGGGACAGATGCATCTATGCAGCTATTTACCTGTGCATATAATTTGGAGATAATGGATTCTGCATAAGCAGTGGGGTCATCAATATGGAAGGGGCTTTTTGAATTTAGCAAGTTCATCACTCCCCTTTAATAGATTAGCCTTGGCATAACCTCTGAATTCTAAGGTATTGGAAGGTGTTTCTGGTTTCAATCTTAAGATGTGTGTGACTGATTGTTGTGGTCTGATTTGACCAAGGAGGAACTTGTAACTAGTGGGTGACAAAGCTGCCCTATATTGGTAAGGACCAAGTCTAGGATTTTATCACCATTGGTTGGAGTTAAGACTTGCTGGTTCAGTGAGTTTGTATTGATTAAATCCAGAAATGTTTAGGCATACATATTTGAAGATGTACAAGTGTCCGAGTTAATTAAAAGGTATTTGAAGTCTTCTAGAAGAATGGTGTTTCTCTCAATGCATAGCAATTCCATACTGATCAAGTAGAAGATAATGGCTGAGGACATGGAGGGGCCCCTATAGTTAGCTATGATATGATAAAGGGTTTTAATAGTAGGTTGGACATGGAAGAATTTCAGATCATTATCTTGTCTAAAGAGTCTAGAGGTGAAATGTTTAAGAATATGGAGACAACAATGCCTTCAGTGCCTTAATCTAATGAGGTGGGCTTGAACATGTGGTAGGCATTAAAACCCGGCACCGATGGAGTGTGTTATTGGTCTTGAGCTAGGTCTCTATGATGATGCATCTATCTGTTTTTTTTTTTCCAATGTAAAGAGCACTTGTAGGGTTTGAAGTTTTTATTAAGGCCCCTAGCACTGATCAGCAATATCATTGTTATCTTGATTTTATTATGTTATGGTGGAAGCTTTAGAAGATTAACTTTGACATAAAAATGTTACTGGTGTAGACAAGGATTTAGCCAATACAAAAACCTTTGGTGTGAGTCGATGCAGAGGGGGGGGATTAAATGCTGGACACCCTGGCAAAACAATTTATCCTGCCTACCATTTCCCTAGGCTGAAACATATCGTACCTCATTAAAAATGACACCGAAGTTAAGTTGATTATTGAAGTCAATAATATTGTGTTTCTATTGTGGTCTAATTTTTGGAGATGGTAGAATGTTGGTCAAGCTCATGTCTGTCTCAGGCACATTCAGAAAGATCCATAATCACTTTTCTTCATGTAGTCCAAGGAGGTATGTCTCGAGTCATTTACATCCATGTGCAGTATGACTGTATCATGTGTGTACTTGTGTTGAAAGGATTTGGGTACATTTCTAAAATGGCGACTCCTGGCAGATGAACTGGCTGTCGCCCCCTCCATATACAGCCTGGTGAATGGCACATCAGTATATCTCAGTATGACTAGGATATTGGAATTTGTGTAGGTTTTCAATACAGGCTCCTGAATGGAGTACATGTGACTGTTAGATGTATATTTTAAAGTGGGTGTTGCCTTTGTTGTCTATTTGGGAGGTTGCTGACAATATTTATTTACATTTAGAAGGCCTTTGAGGTTTAGGTAGATTACTCGTAAGACCCTCAACATATGTATGTCTGTGTTTGCCCTCAAGCTGTGCGTGATTGATTTATTGTGGTGTTGTGTGGTACTGACAAGCTTGCATATTTGTTGTGGCTTTCTGTGAGCACTTTGCTCCAATAACATTGTATAACTACATCTCTCATGCACTACTTCAGTTTAACTAATTGACAGTTGCCGGTAAACATGAGACAATTGCTACATTATCTCAGAATGTCTGTTTCAGCTACAGAGATAGTTGGAAGGTGCAAATCCATGTTTCCAGGTACTTGCTCCCTCCCTCCACCCCAGATTAGCATTATTTCTGAGTTACGGAGGTGATTACTAGAGGTACTTATCTGCCTGGTAGGGGAGAGATACTGGGCTTAACTCAAAATCCCAATCTGGTTCATAAAAAACAATTTTCAGTCTTTCCAGTGATAGGTAATCTCTAGTAAGGATAGGGGAAAAATAACCTCCCTCTGCTCTTTCTCTGAAAAGGAACAAAACAGAAGCAATAATTACAAGATGGTTCCTGAGAAGTAGTTCCTAGACTTACCATTGGTTGGCAGTCTAGTCCCAGATGTTACATATTTTAAATTTAATACAGCAAAAAAGGGACTAATACTCTTGAGTATTGGGATATACAGATGGTAACACAAGCTTTGAGGGTATAGGGAGTGCCTTCCCATCTGATCTTTCAGAGCCAGTAGAATGAGCAGATGAGATGAGACCAGATGGAGCTTCGAAAGCCATATGTTAAGGATATTTGCAAATTTATAGTGGCTTTTATATAATTATAAGAACTTGAAAACTGACTAGGGAGAGAAAAAAAATCTAGAAGAAATCAAACTTCATTCTCAGACTTTAAAACAGTATACATTGTATACAGATCATGTTTTTGTTAAACCTAGAGACAAAAGAAATGCTAATAGGTTCATAGATTCATACTAGGCTATCTGCCCTAGGGCATTTATAAGTCTAGCCAGAGTGTGTTTGGCTTTCGCCACCCATTTTAAATTAATTTTGCTATGCCCTTTTTTGAGGTTAGTATACTTTGCCTCTGTCTAACAGTGACACAGAAGTGATACCCAGGGTAAACCTACGATCTCCCATCCACTCATCAAGATTCCTCTTGAAGAGAGTCAATGAGGTACTCTGCCTAACCTGGACTGGGATTTTATTCCAGAGTGAAGGGAGCCTCTGGGTTATGAATCTGTCCCTCCAGCATGTCCTATTTATTTCAGTGCTGAGGTTCAAGTCTCTCGAGCGCATGGCTCGATGGGATTTGGATTTTCTGAGGTGCAGCATGTCCATTAATTCCGGGTTGGACATGGCTTTATACGTCAGGCACAGATCGCCTCTGAGCAGGCGGTATGCCACTGAGTAGAGCTGGGGTTTCTTTAACCGGGCAGCATATGGCATCTGTTTGAGCCCTTTGATCCTCTTGGTGAGGTACTTTTGGGGTCTTTCCAGTTGCTGCAGGTGTCTGGTAAGGTACATCCCAAAAGGGGCATTGTACTCAATTATGGGACTGATGAGGGATGAGTAAAGAGGCACGATGACCTCCCCTGATCTAGATGTGAATCCCTTCATGATTAGGTGGGCTATATAAAATGTTATTCTAACCACTTTGGCCACGTGGTTGTTAAATGAGAGATTGCTATCAACTTGGGTCCCCAGGTCCCTAATTACTACTTCTGTACTTAATGGATTACCACCTATGTGGTAATTTGTGGGCACTTTGTTTTTGCCAAAGGGGATGACTATACACTTTCTGGCATTTAGCTTGAGGCCATGGCTCTGGCACCAGTTGTCTGTTTCTATGAGGCCCTTTTGGAGGATGCTTGTGTCGGCTGGAGAGTCGATTATGGTGCCCAGTTTGCAGTCATCTGTGAACTTGGTCAGCCACAGTCCTTCCTTGTTGGTCTGTACCTCCGAGAAATATATACCGAACAAGAGAGGTCCCAGGACTGAGCATTGTGGGAGGCCACTTGTAACTGGTTTGGAGTCTGACATGGCTCCAGCAATTCTAAGCATGTGGATTCTGTCCTTGAGCCAGTTTCTAACCCATCTAGTGACATAGGGGTTTATATTTAAGCTGGTGAGCTTATCTATAATGCCCGAGTGGGGTATTGTATCAAAGGCTTTTGCGAGGTCCAGGTAGGCTGTGTGGACCACCTTCCCCTCATCAATGGCCTTGGTGACTGTTTCAAAGAAGTCGACCAGGTTTAAGAGGCAGGATCTGCCCTTAAAGCCGAACTGGGTAAGATCCAGTGTCTGTAGGTCCCCAATATCTTTATTTATGAGGTCCATGATGATCCTTTCCATAGCTTTGCAGACCAAGCTACTCAGGCTTATGGGGTGATAGTTTCCAGGATCCGTTGAGGCACCACCTTTGTGGAGAGGGACCACTGTTGCTGTACGCCACTCTTTAGGTACATATCCTGTAGTAAGGCCGAGATTGAACAGTAGTTTTATGTTTGGGTTTAGCTCTTCTTGGAGTTCATGTAGGACGCAGCCCGGGACACCGTCTGGTCCCATTGATGCTGTGTTTTTTTGCTTTGGAGAGGGTGACTGTTACCTGAGCATCTGAGATGTCAGGGGGGCAGCACTCTGCTGGGATAGATATTTGCCCTTTTGGTGGGGAGGGGGGGGGGAGACATTTGCACTGAGCCTGTCAGCTAGCATGTTGGCAATGTCTGTGGGTTTGGTGTATTTTTTGTCATTTTGGACTAATTCTGAGCATATCCTGGAATTCCCACCCAGGTTACTAACATAACTAAAGAAAGCTTGTGATTATCCTTAGTGTCCTGTGCAATTTTTCTCTCGAAGCTGGCCTTAGACGATTTTATGAGTGCCCGTAGTTTTTTGCTAATACTGATCAGAGATGCCTTCCCTTTTTGGGATTTTGCTCTATCATGTAGTAGCTTCCTCCTTATATTGTATAGTTTGTTTATGGCTGGGGTCCACCAGACAGGACGTCTGCCTTTGGAGGATTGGGTCTTGGTTTTATTTGGGATTGCATGATCCATGCATTCCTGAAGGTGTTCATAGAAAGCATAAAGGATTCTGCAGTCTGGGCAGTATTTTCCACAGGCCCGGGGGCTTTGAAGGATTCCACCTCAGTTTTGAGGAGTGTGAAATTTGCTTTAGAGAAGTTTTTCACTGTGGTTTTCTGGGCAGGGGGTGGGGTCGGGATGTGAATATCCAGTGAGATTAGTTTATGGTCTGATCTTACCAGTGATGGATACACTTCTGATCTGGAGCATAAAGTCCCCATGTTGGTTTTGATCAGGTCCAGTATGTTTTCCCCTCTTGTGGGAGTGGTAACAAGTTGTTCCATAGCATTTGAGTTTATAAATTCTAGGTACCTTTGGGCTAGGGTGTTGGAGCTAGAGTAATGCTCCCAGTCTATGTTTGGGTAGTTGAAGTCGCCCAATATAATGGTGTTTGGAGAGACCTTCATATTTTCCAGTGTTCTCAGGAAGGCCGAGTGGGGTTCCTGGATTTGGGAGGGTGGTCTGTAGCAGGCTATAAACTGGAAGGCAGTTTTACCCACTGTTAGTTGCACATGGATAGTCTCTGATGCTTTGTGCTGTGCCACCAACCTGGAGGTGTGGGTATCTTTGACGAATATTGTTACTCCCCCTCCTTTTGTGGTTCGGTCCAAGTTTTGGGGCTGAAAAGTATGGTATGAGGTATAACCTGATAGTGCTGGGGTGCTCTCGGGAGCCTTGAACCAGGTTTCTGTTACTGCACAGATATCTATGATGTTCTTCATTCCACATTGCTGCAGTCCTAACTATTGGGTAGTCCGCTGTCCAGTCGGCCCGAATACCAAAGTATATGGCTGACGTCGGTCAGGGCGCATTAGACTGACGTCAGTACGTCAGGGTACTAATGCGCATGACCGACTTCATATCCTCAGTCTTTTTTGCCGCATGGTCCGATGCAGAAGCAATTTTGCGAGTGCAGGTTGGCGTTCTGAAAGTTTCTGAAGTCAGAGTTTCAGACCGAATCAAAGTTGGCTAAGTACCCCGTTGGGGAATATTTTGGTTTTTTCTTGCCTCAGTATTTAACCGGATGTCAGAAAAAGTGAATAACTATATTTCTTGTGGGAAACAGATACTTCATAGGGATTACCATACTTTGTGTATACCTTGTTTAGGGCCTGAGCACGACGTTGTTGGATGCCGCTTTTGTGCTAGATTTAACAAACGCACTATTAAGAGAAGGTTAGACTGTGCCAGGTTAGTTTTTGGGAAGCGTTGTAATTATAAAATGCCGCCGGATGCTCCGACGCCGCTTCGCAAAAAGCGCAAGGACAAAGCAGCAAAGTTTAGAGTGGAAGAACCGACAGTCCCTGACGCCGGTTCTTTAGAAGGCTCAGTGGAGCCGGAGGTTCTGCCAGGTGTTTCTTTGGGGTCTCAGGGAGAGACTTTATTGTTACAGGATGTATCCTCTCAGGAAGTAGGCCAGCCTGAGGGGCTTCTCAGGTGGCTGTTCTTCCCTCTTCCTAAGGTGGTTAGAGCCTCCTCTGTTTCCAAGGCTTCTTTGAGAGGCAGACCAAGTGTAGCTTCAGTGGGGTTTCTCCTAGTGCTTCAGGGTCTTTGCCTAAGAAACATATGCTTAAAATGGCAGAGGATTTGATTACTATGATTAGAGGTTCTATGCCCTTCCTGATAAGAGGCCTAGGGTGGAACCTGAGTTTGAGAGTTTTGAGCACTGTTCGGAGGCTTCTGAGTCTTCGGCTGAAGACTTGCAGGAGTATCCTCCTTATTCTGATTCTGATGTGGATGATTCTACTCCTTCAGCTTCTCCTCCTGAGGATTTTTCATTTTCAGAGACTCTGCATTCCATGAGGGAGCATTTTAAATGGGAAGGTCAAGATTTCTCTGATTCCAGGAAGAGGCTTAGGGAATTCTTGTTTTTACCCCAGCATAGGCCTTTAGCTATACCTCCTGTTCTGAATGTGGTGGAAGATGTTTTTGCAGAGGCTTGCCTGAATCCTGATTCTTTGCCTCCTGCCCCAGTTAAACCGATAGGTACTATAGGGTGCCTGAAGCTCATAAGTATCTTTTTAAGAGTCCTAGGGCAGACCCGAAACTGTCTCTCAGGGGCCTAAAGGGGTGAAGGCCTCTGTTGTTAAAAAATCCTGTTCCTCCTGATAAAGAGGCAAGGGCTTTGGATAGATGGGGAAAGAAAGTGTATACTTCTTCCACTTTAGCCATGAGGGCGTTGAATTGTCAGTTTCACATGTTAAAATATCAGAATTACCTCCTTTCACAATTGAAATCTAAGGTGGATGCTCTGGCAGAAGGTATTGAGTGTAAAGAGTTGCAGGATTTAGTTCATGTGTCTGAACAGGTGGGTAAACATTCCTTGCAGTGTGGTTTTGATGCTGTGCAGGCCTCCTCGAGGGTGGCTGCCACTGGTTCTGTTCTTCGTAGGCATGCCTGGTTGAGAGATCAGAATTTAGCTGAGCATGTTAAAACAAGGATTTTGGATGCTCCTTTGCAGTCTGATGTGTTGTTTGGTTCGCCTGTGGAAGCAGTTTTAAAGAAAATGGAGGACAAGGCTAAGTCTATGCAAACTGTTAAGGATTTTTGCAGGTGCAGCCTCCAAGTTTAGTAGAAATTGGCCTACTAAGGGTTGGACTTATCCTGCTTATGATTCCCAGTCTAGGGGTAGGTCTAGACGTGGTAGGGGCAGAGCTCTAGGTTCTTTTAGGCCTAGGACAGGGAGTTCCCCTGCTCAGACTTCTGGTGAGGGCAGGGGTCAGTCCTTTCGTAAGCAGACCCAATGACCTGCCTTTTCAGCTGCCAGTACATTCTCGCCTGGCAGCACCTTTGGGAGGAAGGCTGTCTCTTTCAAAGAAAATTGGGATTTAATTACCCAAGACAGATGGGTTCTGGATATCATTCACCACGGTTACAGGTTTTATTTCCATACCTTGCCTCCTTTCAAAGGCATGCCAGACATTCCTCCTCTACAAAGAAAAGAGGCTCACAAGCAAATTTCTCTGTTGCTCCAAATAGGGGCCATTCAGCCAGTTCCTGTGCCAGAAATGGGCCTAGGATTTTATTCTCGCCTGTTCCTAGTACCAAAGAAGGGGAACACGTGGAGACCAATTTTGGATTTATCTATCCTCAACACTTATCTGGACATTCCCAAGTTCAAAATGTTGACGTTACAACAGCTTTTACCTCTGCTGGGCAAAGATCACTGGATGGTAACTTTAGATCTCAAGGAAGCTTACCTTCATGTGCCTATAAGACTAAGTTGCAGGAAGTATCTGCGCTTCGAGCTGGAAATTCTCATTATCAGTTCTCTGCATTGCCCTTTGGCTTATCCACTGCGCCCAGAGTATTCACAAAGGTTCTGGCTCCAGTGATAGCTTACTTCAGGCTAAAAGGAATTCAAATCTATCCTTACTTGGACGACTGCCTGATTCTAGCTCAAGAAAAGGAAGACCTTCTACAGCATTTGGATTATGTCATAGCAGTGCTAAGATGCCTAGGGTATTCTGTGAACGAAATAAAGTCCAGTCTAGTACCCTCTCAAGACATGTGCTTTCTGGGTGTGAGACTGAATACAGCAGCCCAGATGGCCTTTTTAACCCCGGACAAACAAAAGAATCTTTCCAGTTACTTCCATCAACTATCTCTTCAGTCCGGGCTGACTGCAAGGACAGTCCTTCAAGCCTTAGGGTTCATGGCATCTTGTATTCTGGTGCTTCCCAATGCCAAACTGCATATGAGGAAGCTGCAATGGTATCTCAAAATGTATGGACACAGCACTGCCAGGATTTGGACACTGTCATTCAAATAATACCTTGCATTCAAAAGGAATTTTTGTGGTGGGCTCAGGAATGTCACCTAAACAAGGGACTCTCTGTGACCCGGCCAGAGGCGAGTCAGATTCTAACGACAGATGCCTCAGACATTGCTTGGGGAGCTCATCTAAATGGAAAGTGGATACAAGACAAGTGGCCTGCCAGACTACAGCATCTACATATCAACATGAAAGAGATGTTAGCAGTCCAGTTTGCATTAATGGCTTTCAAGGAGTTACTTCTTCCAGGGCAGGTGTTGATTCTAACAGACAACACAACTGTCATGTGGTACATCAACAAACAAGGGGAACACATTCTTACCCATTGTGCAGGCAAGCAATGATTTTATGGGAGACTGCCAGCTTGCAACTAACTCTTCAGGCAAGGTTTCTGCCGAGCACAGAACTCCTTAGCAGATGTGTTAAGCAGACAAATCATGGATCCCCACGAGTGGAAACTGGATCTTCTTGTATTTCAAGATTGACAGTGTCATGGGGAACTCCACACATAGATCTGTTCGCTTCTCCACTAAACCACCAGCTGCCAAAGTTTTGCACAAAGAGGTTTCATCACACAGCTTGGAAAGTGGATGCTCTTTCTTTCAGTTGGAAAAATCTTCATGTGTATGCTTTTCCACCTCTGCCTCTTCTCCCAAAGGTGCTTCTAAAGGTCAGACAAGACAAGCCAAGGATGATTTTAATAGCTCCAGATTGGCCTCGGCAGCACTGGTACCCATTACTGAGGAGTCTGGTAAGGAAGCCTCCATGGCCTTTACCCTTGATTCCACACCTGTTGTCTCAGAGGGACGGTCACCTGCTCAATGTCAAGCTTCACTCTCTTCATCTAACAGCCTGGCATATTCTGTTTTGAAAGACAGCAGGTCTCAACTTCCTCAACAAGTTTTAAATGTGATTATGGAAGCCAGAAGACCTAGTACAAGGAAAGTGTACGCAGAAAATGGAAGAGATTTTTATTTTGGAGTGCAGCAAACAATTTGGAGATTTCTGAGCCTAATTTGAGTGTGGCTCTTCAATATCTTACTGAGTTATTGGACAAAGGTTTGTCTTTCTCTTCCATTAAGATTCATGCTGCAGCAATTTCAGCTCACTATGATTGTGACCCACCATTGTTTTCGCATCCTTTGTTCAAGCAATTTCTTAGAGGGCAAAGAATATAAGACCCCACGAGAGCTTCTACTCCTGCTTGGGATCTCAATTTTGTGTTGGAGAAACTTACTCTGCAACCTTTTGAGCCTGCGGCTACTGCTGAATTGAAATACTTGTCATGGAAGACTGCTTTTTGTTGGCCATTACTTCTGCAAGAAGGGTTTCTGAGTTGCAGGCCCTTATGGCGGTAGAGCCTTTTGATTTTCATAAGGATGGGGTATCTTTACGCACTAATCCTTCCTTTATGCCTAAGGTGGTTTCTAGTGTGGCTTTAAACCAAACTATTCATTTGCCTACTTTTTATGCAGATCCTCAAAATAAAGGGGAAAAGATTTTGCACACTTTAGATGTACACAGGCAGTTGCGTTATTATTTGAGCAGGACTAAGGATTTTAGGCAGTCTCAGCAGTTGTTTGTTTCTTTTGCTTTGGGTTCAAGAGGGCAAGCCTGTGTCAAAACAAACTATTTCTAGGTGGATTGGGTTTTGCATTGCATTTTGTTATTCCCATCATGGCAAGGAGATTCCAGTTGGGATTAGGCCTCATTCCACTAGGGCTACTGCCACTTCAACAGCATTTCTAAGGGGTGGCAACTAAGGATATTTTGGAGGCAGCTACTTGGAGTTCAGTGCATACTTTCTCTAAGCATTATCACCTTCCTCTCTACTCTAAGTCTAGGGCTGGTTTTGCCACAGCTATTTTGCAAGGCATGTTGTCAGTTCCTGCTTCCTTATGATTTGCCAGCCTCCCTTACCTCTGCTTTGGGATTCTACCCAATAGTTAGGACTGCAGCAATGTGGAATGAAGAACATAGTACAGTTTTGTACCTACCATAAATGTAGATGTTCGAGGATCCACATTGCTGCAGTCCAATTTACCCTCCCTCCTTCCCTCTGTGTTTAGGCGTGCTTGTGTAGGTGAGGTTATCTTCTGGTAATTTTGCATATATTGTACATATTTTTGGTGCAGGTATGTTTGAGTTTTTGGTTTTGGCCTTATCTTTCAGGGTCTTCTGACATCTGGGGCAAGAAAAGACTGAGGATATGAAGTCGGTCATGCGCATTAGTACCCTGACGTACTGACGTCAGTCTAATGCGCCCTGACCGACGTCAGCCATATACTTTGGTATTCGGGCCGACTGGACAGCGGACTACCCAATAGTTAGGACTGCAGCAATGTGGATCCTCGAACATCTACATTTATGGTAGGTACAAAACTGTACTTTCTCCATGCTAAGGAGAGTTTCGAGTGCGTGCATCTTGAGGTTTAGACTTCTGGCGTTGAGTAGCATTACTCTTAGTTTCTTATCCCTTGTGATACCTATGGAGGTGGGTTTGTCTTTTGAGCCTAGCCTAAAAAAGGCACTACAGGGGTAGCAAGAGCCTTTGCCAATATCCGAAAGCCCAGGGGTGACAGGTGCAAGCTGTCCCTAGCAAAGCATCGTGGCTTGTCGAGCATGTCATCCCAGGCTGACAGGCATTGGATCCCCTTTGAATGACACCAATACTTAAGCCAGTTGTTGAAATTGATCATCTTGTCTTCATATTGTGGCATCATTCTTGGTGAGGGTAAGATGCTACTCAAGGTCAGGGTCATACCAGCCTGGGCTACATGCTCAGAGAGCTCCTCTGTCTCTTTTCATGTAGTCCAGGGAGGTACATCTCAGGTCATTCACACCAGCATGGAGAATGACTGAGTCATATTTGTACTTGCCTTGGAGTGACCTGAGTGCCTGTGTTATGTGGCGGATCCTAGCGCCCGACAGGCATCTCCCTGTGACCTTCTCCTTGTTCAGTCTGGTGAGCAGGACGTCAGTGTGCCTGACGATAGAGTCACCTATTACAAGTGTATTAGGTGTGTTGTTTAGACTTAAGGGCTGTGACTGTTCGGCACACTGGCTTTGTGTGTTATGTGTTGCACGTGTTTTGTTTTGGGGTAGCAGTTGCTTGGGTGTCTGCTTTGGAGGTCTCTGCTGCTTAGGCAGATTTTTATTTAGAGCCTCCAAGTATGTTTTTATGTGTTTATGTGTTTGGTTTGCTGTCGTGGTAGGTCTATGTGAGACTGGAATTTGTAGTGAGTGTGGTTTCCTTCTCCTCCTGACTGGTTACGTCAGTACTGAGTTGAGAGAGCTTAGCCTCCAGTTTGGCTATATGGTTGCATCTCTCACATGTGTTGGAATTTGTTGGGAGGAGGAGAGGGTTGTCTGTGTACTTGAGGCAGTTGTAACATTGCCTCAAGATTCCCAGATTCACCAGCTGGACTGGAGAGGAGATTGACAACTGACCTTTGGACATGCTAGAATAGTATTGGGAATTCCTTTATAATTGAAAAAAGGGCCAATGGGGAACAAGATACTCAAGGGGAAATTTTTGTAGTGCTGACTTATATAATTGCTTTAGTGATCAAGTTCCAGGTAACTTAAATGCAATGCGTTACAGGTAACTTGAATGCAAAAATGACAAACAGTAACTTTCTTTCAAGTGAAACAAGGAAATAAGTACAGTAAGCAATGCAGATATCACTAGGGATCCACAGAAGCACTGAAAAGCCGCGTTTTAGGTGGAATTAGCTTTTCAGGGAAATAACAACCAAACAAACAACCAAACAAACAACAAGCATACAAACAAAGCTATATTCAGCAGGCCTGGATCTAGTCTATGCTACAGTAAACAAGGTGTGCCAATTACAGTAAGAAACAGTTCAAATAAGCCTTTAACCAGAAATTCCCAGCTCAGAAGGGCAGAGTCCAGCCTCTCCTCCCACAAGAGTGCAGACCACAAACCCTTTTAATGTAAAATAACTGGCCTGAAGCCCCCAAGTGCTTAAACCAGAACTAATACACTTTTAGAATAACAGACACTGAGCCCTCAATCAGCATTTCCCAACTTAGAAGGATGTAAGCTACCTGTTCTGCCACCACAGTGCAGGCCACAAACCTTCCTAATGTAAAACAACTGGTCTGAAGCCCAAGTGCTTAATCCAAAAGACTTAGAATGATAGCTACACTTTAATCAAGTTACTACCAAGCAGTAATAAATACAATTGAATACTTCAAGAATGCCTGGATTAGTGCTCAAGTTATACAAACAAAGCTAGATTCAGCAGGCCTGGATCTAGTCTATGCTACAGCAAACAAGGTGTACCAATTTCAGTAAGAAGCAGTTCAAATATGCAGGTACTGTAAGCCTTTAACCAGAAATTCCCAGCTCAGAAGGGCAGAGTCCAGCCTCTCCTCCCACAAGAGTGCAGACCACGAACCCGCTTAATGTAAAATAACTGGCCTGAAGCCCAAGTGCTTAAACCAGAATTAATACACTTTTAGAATAACAGACACTGAGCCCTCAATCAACAGTTCCCAGCTTAGAAGGATGTAAGCTACCTGTTCTGCCACTACAGTGCAGACCACAAACCTCCCTAATGTAAAACAACTGGTCTGAAGCCCAAGTGCTTAAACTAAAAGGCTTAGAATGAGTTGCACCAAGCAGTAATAAATACAATGGAGTACTTTTAAGATGACGCAAAAGCAAAATAAAGTAGGAAGAGACACAAATACAGTAAAAGCAGACACTTTTTTTTTTTTTTAGTGGAAAGAGAGAAAGGAAAGAGAGAAAGGAGTAGCAGAAACAAAGCTGATTGGCCTTCTCAAATGTTCTCCCTGTACTGGGTAGAATGAGGTAATGACACTAGACTGGGAGGAGGGTCCCAGATCAAATTTACACTAGGGGCGGCGGGCAACTGCAAAGCCACAAACTGCAGAAATGTATCTCACAGCTGAAAAGCAGCAGTGAGCCTTTAAATTAAAGTTTTAAACAGCTAAAGGATCCTCTAGAAAAAAGAGTTTAACTGCAACAAGTTATCAGAAATAAACAACCCAACAGATGCTTAATAAAAGTGGACAATTTCCAGTGAATACTTCACACACAGTGAAACTAGCTAGAAAAATACTCAGTACACAAAGTGCTATAAATAACAAAGAAATAAAGAACAAAATAAACAAAAAAACAGGATACTTAATGTTATATATTATAGCTCCGAGTTTCCTCAGTGTCCTTCCTTCGATCAGTTCATTGTGAAAATCGGTGAGCCAAAGGTTTAGGTAAAAAAAGGAAGGGGGAATTAGAGGAAAAGTGCCGTAGTTTATAACCAATAAATCACATCAGCTTGGCTTATATCCATCTTGAAAATTATAAGTGTAGTTTAATTAATCTCACCATACATTATAATAACACTACCACCATGTTATTGGTGTGGTAACTTTCCTATATATGTAAAAAATGAAGGAAGCAGTTATTGGTTTTATGCAGAAACATATATATGTAATAAAATTATAAAAAACTTCAATGTACAAAGAATTGAAGAGCAAGAAAAACAGTATCTTCTCTATTTGAATTATTACTTAAAATATTACAAAATAACACAGAATCCATTTTAAGTCACAAATTGTCACATTCGTAAATATACCATTAACTTTTTTAAGAAGACAAATCCTTTTAAGAATTAATTTTTAAGTTTCAGAAATGCTTCTTGTCTTTTTATTAAAATTATTGTGCAGTACATGTGCAAACAAATAAGGTTAAGCAAACAATAATACCCAACTTAGTGTGTGTGTTACTGTGTAAATAAACTGCATAATCTACACTACCAATGGTTGGCATACCCTACACTACATGACCTTGTAAATGCTAACTTCCCTTTACAAATAGTTCAGCCTACCAGGTGCCTCATTACCTTCAACCTTGTCCTCACAAATACATGGTCATTTAACATTTATTTATATATATATATATATATATATATATATATATATATATATATATATATATATATATATATATATATAAAAACACATTCCCTTGTTAAGTCAAACCACACATCAGTGACCTTTTCATTCATAGCTAGTAGTACTTTCCCTGCATAATTGCTCTGTATTTAGAAACTTCTCAAAAGCGAACCTTCCGTTACTTGATGACCTAAATAAATTACATTTCACTGATGGACTCTATTGCTAAAGTCAGGGCCTATGCCTCGTGTCCTACTCCCAATTAAATTAATTTTTTGAGGCAGTCTACATGTGTACCAAATAAGAGAAATTTAAAAACGTCATATGGTGGAATACCTATAGGAAGAAAATATATAACAAGGGAAGTAAATTAGTGCTTGTAAGAAGTCTCGTTTAAGAGCACACCTATGCAAACTAATAAAGTACTTAAGGGAAGCATTAGGAAATGGAAAGCCGAATATGAACTTCAAAAACGACAAATATTTAACTGTCACGGGAAGTTAGGTGCTAGTCAGCAGTAATGCTGCCCACTGTGAACAAAAGGAAATGGCTCAAATCTCAGCTGACGATCTGAGGGCAAACTTTACTCCACATCCACTGTTATCGCTATTCAGCAGACTCCATAGTCCCTGCCGTCACCTTAATTAGCATGGAACAAGTCCCCTCAACCACATCAAAAGCTAAGAGCACCTCATTCATATGGGTGCAGATAACATATCAGGTTGTCTGTCAGTACCAAATGCAAACTATCTGAACCTCCTGCTTAACCACTTTAATGTAAGCCTCTCTACTGGTTACATTCCTGAAGCCCAGAAAATAATTGTAATGATATTAATAAGGATATTAGTCCCATTAGTCTCCCTAGCCCTATATATAAAGTTATGGAACATATCTCAAGATGGTAAGCAAAAGTGGGGATGTGGTCGCCTAAAGGGTCCGGAAGAGTGCCACTATTGGAGATATAATGGGGATGGGATTCTAGAATCCAGTCTATTGTGCTTCCAGTATGGAAGTCCTTGGAGGGCCTAGTTGTTGAATTGATAAGCTATGTGAAGTTAAATAAGTTTATATTTAGTGAGTTAGTGGGAGACTGAATAGTGGCCCAGTTAATATTGACATCGCCCAGGATTATAGTTTTGTTGGTTATGTTGTTGGAAAGCCAGGAAAGCACATCTTCAAGGTGTGAGACATTGTCTCCAGGAGGAATAAAGGGTGACTATACATACAAGTTTTTGTTTGTTGATCTGGAGTAGGGCTGCAATTAGTTCTGTGATACCAAATTTGGGAATAGGTTTGGTGTACGGGGTCACTAAAAGGGATGATGAGTAAAGGAGAGCGACTCTCCTTCTTTTTTGTGTTCTATCTTTCCTAATCATACAGTAGTTAGGTGGTAATACTTCAGAGTCCTTTATATGGGGTTTTAGCCAGGTTTCTGAGATAGAGAGAATATCTCGCTGATTGTGGAGAAGCCAGGCATGGAAGTTTGGGAATTTTGTTGCAAATGCTCTGGGCATTTAGAGCTAAGAAATGGAGGGATTTGCTAGTTGTGTGGGAGTGATGGGGTAGGGAGGTTGAGTTTAGTCGGGTAGAGGGGCCAGGGTTAGGGTGAGTGTCGCCAGACAGAAGGATTGAGATGAGATGATGAAAGAGATGCATATATTGCTTGGTATGAGGTTTGTAGGTTGTAAACCTTATGAGAATGTGGCTGGAGGAAATTATGGTAGTTATTTTAGGGTTGGGGAAGAGCATGTTACTGTTGAAGGGATAAAGATTGGGAGATATGTGGATTGAGGAATGTGTATACGTTATAAAGGAAGGAATGGTTGCATGGAATGAGGGGGTGATTTGCATTTAATGGTGTGGCTTAGGTAGAATAAGGTGATAAGAAGCAGTGTGTGAGTTAGAAATGAAGGGCATTTAGTAAGCATGGTGTTTAAATATGAGTTTTGGGTTAAATCTATATTTGTTTGTTATGGAATAAAGGGTATAGAAATTACTAAGTAGATACTAGGGTAGACTGTTAAGTATTAGAATGAAAGGGGTGGAGATAATTTGGGGGTGGAGTGGAGGGTGTGGTAGATTGTGGGTGGGGTGGATTGGGTGTTAGTGGTTGTGGGTGTGGTTTAGTATGTTCAAGAGCAGAGGTGCTGGGGAGCAGGTGAGATTTGGGGCAGACCTTCATTTTGAATGTTTTAAAGCCAGTCGGAATTGAGCTGGAAGAAGCTTTGCCGCTGGCAACAAATCAGCTGCAGCAAATGACCCATCGAAGTAGCAGCTTATGTGAGCTGGGAATGGATTAAAAGCAGCTTTAAAGGTCCGAGCCACACAGAAAGCAGCTTTACCGGTCCTAGTGGGAAGCCTTTAAGGTAACATGCCAGCAGGGATGGGGAACAAACTTTATGTGAACTGCAGTGTGTGTGTTTGTTTGCGTGTGTGTTTATTTGCGTGTGTGTGTGTGTGTGTAATATATTACAGTGATATATAGATACCATCCGTATTTTGGCAGTTAACGGTAAGAGTAGGGTTGGAGGACACTAATAAAAATGCTAATGTCTTGAGATTTTATGACAAAATATTTCTCACGAAATATTTATAATTTGAATCAGAAAGTTATATGAAACAGCATAACTTAGGCTGGTGGTGGCAATTATTTTGGAGGGACCTTCTGTCCTATGCATATTTATGGTGGTAAAATGTCATTAGTAATGTTTATATGATGCTTTCACAGTTTAGGTGAAGAGTTCGAGCTAAAGATTGAGCTATCTGTAAAGGTGCAGCATGTTGTTGTAAGCATGTTTAAAACAACGGTGTATTCCAAAGAGGTGCAAAGTTGTAGCTAATGTAGCATTGTGTATTAGCAGTGTATCATGTTTTATCTGATTTTAGCATTGACTACTATGTGTTAAGTACTTTGTTATGGCTTGTTCAGAAGTGATTTGAATGTGTAATGTTAAAATGGTCAGTTTTGGCTACTGCTGCAATACATAAGTTACTTACACCCGCACAATCTGGATCTTAACTTCTCAACAATAATGCGTTTGTATGTTTTGCAGACTAGTGTGGATTAGTGTTTACAAGATAATTTTGAAATACATAAACTTTTGTATACAGGCAAAGTGTATGACAATCCAGGATTTAGATACCATAGTATATAGTGAAAGTGGGGCTAGCTTAAAGGTTAAATATTTACTATATATATATATATATATATATATATATATATATATATATATATATATATACAAGGTACAGGTTTTGATTCTGAACTCTGGTTATTAACTAGGCTTGTAATAGTCTGCGGACTGATAGCCTGGCTTGGACAGAAATCAGAAAATAAAATAATTCATCCTCTTCTTATACATATGTTGACCATCAGATGGATGGAGACCAGCACTACAAAATCTGTTTTCTTTTTGAAGCAGAAACTTCCAAGTAAATGAGCTGCTGTGTGGAATGTGTTGCCCCTGATGAAATTAATCACATACAGTAGCATAGCACTTACTCTGCCAAAAGACAAAATAATTGTACTTTAAAATGCTTAGTGTTGGAAACACTGACAGAATGGGCAAAGATAATAAATCAGTACTCTTAGAGTAATCGTTATGTCTTTCTGACTTAATTCTGCAAAAAGAGGGCAAATTAGAAATAGGATACAACAGAACATTTTTTTTTTCTGTTTTGTTTGGCATTTTTCTGGTCTTCAGTATGTGTTTTAGTGCAACCAAGAACAGCTTGGTTACATCAGTGCCTGGATAGCCTTTCGATTTCCATTAAGCCACAAGAAAGATGACAAGTATGGAGTGGGTAGTGAGGTGTACAAGGGCTGTGAAGCTTATGTAGCATGACATTGTATGGGCTTTCCAGGAATCCTTTCATTGCAGATTAACTCAGCGCATTTTCCATCCTGTTACCTTAGTCTGGCTTACATTACTGCTGTATGCACCACATGATCAGATGTAGAGGTATGTTCTCATGCAGACAAACAGCACAGTCTGACACTTGTTTGCCCCTACTGCCTCTGCCCCTAGCTACCATATCCAGTAAGTCAAATATATGTGCTTCCACACTCCATTATTTCATGGGAATGGCAGTGGCTAATTGACAGCTTAGTCTTTTGAATATTAGCTGGTACTAATAGCAGAAGGTCACTTTTTGGACAGACTGATTTTGTGCCAGAAGACCGGCACCAAACCTGATAAATTCTGTGATACAGGTTCTAATACAGTCTTAAGAAAAAGTTAAAAATTCTTGGATAAAAAAAATTAGAGAAGTTTTCCCTGCTTGACGAAGACAACTGTCTTATATCTAGCTAAACATGTTATATACTGCGAATTTGCTAGTCAGTCTGAACAAATATAGCTGTAAGTCTTGTTCAAGAGGAGACACATTAGTCCTTTACACCAGGTACAACAACTTGCATGAAGTTCAGTTGTGTATTTGTGCATTAATTCTTGCTTTACCTGCTTAATTTCTTTCATAGTACTTAGTGACTCTATATTTTTATGTATATATATTTTGTATGTAGAAGTAGACTGTTATGGAAATGTTCTGACTAGGGCAATTTTGTCATTATTGGTGCATGCGTTTTGTTTCATTGCCTGCTGGAAAACTGTTCAAACAAACTTAAAATGCAATTGTGTGTGGAAGTAGACTGTTATGGAAATGTTCTGACTGTTTGTCATTATTGGTGCATGCATTTTGCTTCATTGTCTACTGGAAAAAATGTTCAAACAAATTTAAAATGCAATTGTGTGTGGAAGTAGATTTTTATGATGGAAATGTACTGAATAGAGCAGTTTTGTCATTACTGGTTCATGCATTTTTGTTTCCTTGTCTACTGGAAAAATGTTTAAACAATAAGTGTGCTGTACTATACAAGGAATATATTAAGTCAGGAAGGTGTATCTAACAACGCATGTATGTTTCTTGCTTTGTGTGCAAGCCAGGGGCCACTGCTCTGATTTGAAAATAGCCCAAAGGCAGTCTTTAGCCACCACTGGCCAGATGCATTTTCTTTGGATGTGGTGTGGGTTTCAATGAATGTGATGTGAGTTTCAAGGGCAGAGAAGTTTTAATGCCAAGTCGATTTTCATTGTGAGACCGTATTGTTTTGTTTAGCTATTGGTGTTTGTGCATTGTGCTATAGAATGTAAAAAAAGATAAAATCCAAATCGTTGTAGAAGTAAAGCAGTATGCAGTATGCATACATTAGTGTTTATGGTGAATGGGGTGAAATAGCCAGGTAATGGGACATTGGAATGGTTGCAGAGGGACTCTGCTGTTATATTTTGGTTTTGTTCTTCAGTTTGCGTCTGAAAGTTGGCATCCCATAATTCCGTTGGAGTGGGTGTGGTTATGTAATCATGTATGCAAATTTTATGTTAATCAGCGTACAGATTTGTACCTATTTTTCATGGGCCTTGTCCAGATTTTTGATGATTCCAGGTTGAGAGGTATGATTTGGGGGCAGGATAGGGGAGCAGAGTGAACCCGTAGGGCGAACAGAGCAGGAAGAACCAAGGAAAAGGAATAGCCAGCAAGAAACAATCAGTGGGCTGAGGAGCAAACTCCGTTATGGAGACCATGGGTAAGGCATAAGGGGACTATGTAACTAACGAGGAGAACTGAGGAATTTCAGGGAATTAGGACCTGAAGATAGGCAGTTAGAAATTAAAGCAGGGTAAACTATGGAAAAGGTAAGAACTTTAAAGCAGTAATGTTTAATAGGGGTAGATAGTGGAGAAATCCTTGCACCTAGTGGCCAAACTGCAAGAGATTATGGGGATGGGCTGAGAAAGTAGAAAGGGGTTGGGGAGGGAGAAGACTGAGGCCAAGGTAGACTGCAACAAGCGTACACTTAAATTATACAACAGTAAGTTAGACTATGTCCGGTTAAAACTTAGTTCTTTGGGGGAGGCTGAACAGTTAAAGAAAATGCACTGTAGGATCCCTTTCGGCAGTTCTTTCAGGGAGAGTCAGGGTATTTTGGAAAGCAATGGATGATGCCTGGGGGGGAGGACAGATGCAGCAGATGTGAGCTGTAAAGGAACGGAACAATGGAAGAAAAAAATTAGCACTCAGAATAATTAATTTACTGTTTAAGGGGGGAGAATGTCTGGGTTAGCTGGTACAATGCGAGTGATGGTGAGTTGCCTAGGAATGGGTTTCCAGTGTGGGTTATGAGTATAGATGGCATGAAAAAAAGGGGAGACTCTTAAGGGAAGGATGGAGACAGCAAATCAGTTAAATACTGTAGAACACAGCACAATAAGACTTAAACTCTGAATACAGATAATACTCACAGTTCAGTAAGCTACAGAAGGGTTAAATTAGCATCATGATGTTACAAACGTATGTCGGAGAACATCTAAAATTGCAGTAGAATATTGCACATGCAACAGATATAAAACTAGAATTTGGATCTTTAGAAAAGGGTAGAAGCAATTTACATAGAAAAAAATGAGAATTGTGGGAATAATATATGCAGGGGAGAAACGAGGTTTAAAAGGCAGGATTTGAATGTGCTATGTAATGTTTGACATTGACTGGATAGATTATAAGTGATGTATAATGTATGCAACAAATTATGTCAATATGATTTATCTTCATTTATATAAATATATGATTGCTCATGTCATACATGATAATTTAATAAAGCTGTTTATTTTTTAAGTAGCATTTGCATTAGGTAGTAATATGTAGCACTGGTTACACATTTTAGTGCAGTTACTGATATGTATATGCATATACTAATAGCGGTTCTGAGGTATTTAAATTACACTGCAATGTCACGTACTTTGTGTTGGTATCTTGAACTTAACCAGGAAAGGAAGCGTTATAATAAAAGGAAACTTTATTCAGTGAAACTGTAATTAGCTAATTTGCTAACTTAGTTCCACTCACCATCTTTTCTTGTACACTGCTTCCTCTTTTCTCAGTTTTGTCATTTGAGAACAAGCCACAACCTCATGGTGCAGTTTATATTTAATAGTTTCTCAGTGAAGCAATAGTTTGTCAAGGTTAGACTTCTTCCAGCATTCAGTCATGCACCCTGTCAGGATACATAAATATACACATTTTTTTTGTGTATTTTAGTGATCCCCACAATTAAAAAAAAAAAAAAAAAGCTTAATGCATTTCCAGAACTGTTTGTAGTATTCCAAACATATACAAGAAGTAACATGTGTTTTCAGTTCTTTGATTTCAGCTAAGGAACCCTACAACTTGTCAATCTTGTGTGCATATCTTCTGCAAAGGAAGATGGGATTCATTTTTTGGCAGTCATTCTAGTGTTCTCCTCTAGTCCTGTCACTTGTCAGTAGATGTTTTCTCATATAATACTATTGAGTAGGGATTATCTTTTTTGCCCACTAGTTGTGCACTTTGCATGATCTAGTATTAAGACCCTGTTGTCATATTTTAAAAATGTCATTAGTTTAAGATGTATTCTACTAGATTCCTATCCTTTCATCAGGCGATAAGCACTGCACATCTTTGAAAGCTGTATTGTTATATTTTGGCTTACACCATTCAGGAAGAGCCTTTGTGAATGTTTGTCACTATCCCAAAAATGTAGCTTTTTTGTGAATATTCATTGATATCCCAAAATTTAGCTTTTAAAAGTCAATAACTTTCATTTATTTAGATGCAAAATACTAATGTCATG
Organism: Protopterus annectens; assembly: GCF_019279795.1. Lineage (NCBI taxonomy): Eukaryota > Metazoa > Chordata > Ceratodontiformes > Protopteridae > Protopterus > Protopterus annectens. The sequence continues at coordinate 245,253,193 of NC_056745.1, read as the reverse complement.
AAAATAGATCTGACTGAAAACATTTATAAGGCAACTGTACTTTTTAGGCCAGAAACAAAGGTATGCAGACATATATTATGAATAAATTTGCAGCGGATTATTGTAATACTTAAAGTGAATACATCTTTTGTAATATGTTGCAATTTGCTTATGGAAAATTATTGAAATAAAGTCAAATCAGCAGTATTTCGATATAAATGGCAAATTAGTATGCACAAGTTTTATACAAACAAGTACTTGTTGTTGTTGTGTCTTTCGGCTTTTCCCGGTTATGTAAATACTTTAATTTGCTATACTGTGTTGTGTTTTTTTCTTATTTTTAGGAAGCTGCTTTTGAAAAGGGGTCAACTATCAGTAAAGAAAAGTCCAGGTTTGGAATGATTTTCTGCAAGTTACTGAAGTTTTCCAAGTTAAGTTAATTTATGTCATTAAACATGCCATGATCTGATCTCTTTCTAGTAAGAATGATGCTTCCATTCAAGTACATGATGCTGCACCTTCAGTCTCTGCAAATTTAACAACTTCAGATGGTAAGAAGCTTTGATCAAATGGTCGTGATATGTTCTTAAGTTTATTTGATTTGCAATGTGTGCTATTCCAAACATATACACTGAATGCCCTCTGTTTAATTTAACCAGTTTCTCTCTCACAATGTCCAGGGACTAAATTAACAGAAAGAAACTTGGCTGCTGAAAAAACCCTTAAGGAAAATGAACATAAGGTCCAGAAAGATGTTTCTTCGGGTAAGATCACAGATTCACTCTGAGATTAAATTTCAAAATTACATAAAATTTAAGGTAGCAAAATACTACAGCAGTGCAAAAAGATATGCCTTTGTTATTGATATGTATTTTATTCAATTGTTTGGTGAAACAGTAAATGGACTTTCTTCAGTCATGGGCCTATTTCTATAGTAGGGCTAATGCTTGTCATGACGACAGCATATATTAGCTAGGTAGGGAAGATGTGGTATTAGGCATCCAAAATGGCTGCATTCTTCACTTGGATCAGGGTGTATCCCAGCCGTGTGTGGCACAGTGTTTCGGCAGCATGTGAGGAATAGTATGGACTGGGCACTTTGAATGGCTGATTGGTAATATAATAATACATAGTGCTCCCAAGCAGTCTCTATAATAATACATAGTCCTCAAAAGCAGTCTCTATAATAATACATAGTGCTCCCGAGCAGTCTCTCTCTGCCTGAAATTTAATAACAGGGGTCAGATAACAGGAATAAACCTTAAGCCATCACACTTTTCACAAAGCTAATGCCAGTTCATTTTCATAAATAGGTTTCCAGTATTATATTACAGCAGATACTCGGAGGAATAGCAGAAGACACCTACTATGTAGGTGAACACCTATTCATGTTTTAATTTCTTCAAGATGTTGCTTTCTAAAACCATCATGGGAATGGGACCCCCCATTCCTAAGTCAAAGTATGATTAAAGTCTGCCCTTTTGTTTTAAAAACACATGAAACTGTTTACATTGATATGTATTCATTGGTTAGATCATAATTTTTGTTGTGATTTAAAGAAAACTCCTCAAGAAACGAAACGTTTAGCTTTCGTCTGATACAACAGGTCCAAACACAATTCCACATGGTTAAGACAATGATAACAAGCATTACTACCAGAATTAGGTGTATAATCCAGTCTAACAACTTTTTTTCCTTTTGCAGACCATCTTTTAAAAATGTCCCACCAATTATGGGTTTTGTCTGCTTCAGTTTTTTTCAGCTAACTTAATTAATATAGCAATAACCCACGCCTGGGTGTGGGTAATGCTGGATTTACCCACGGTTGGTGTGGTTTGGTCACGAGGGTGAAGCCCGAGTGGCCAAACAAAGCCAACTGTGGGTAAATCCAGCATTACCCACATGCAGAAGTGGGTTATTGTTATTATACAATGACATTATTTCAGAAAAAAAAAGTTACTTAAATAATGGCATTGTATAATGCCTCCTTGCTGCCGTTCTGCAGCTGTCTGGAGACCGTTTTGAAAAAAGCAACAGAGAAAGCAAGATCTCCATTGCTTTTTACAAACTGTCTCACTATGTTAAAGGAGTTTAACATAGCGAGACAGCTTTAAAAAAAGCAACGGAGAATTTCTGTTGCTTTTAAAGCTGTCTCGCTATGTTAAACTCGTTTAATATGGCGAGACAGTGTGAAGCAATGGAGATCTTGCGTTCTCCGTTGTTGTAAAAGAGTTATAGTAATGGAAAAAGTCCGGGTGACCGGACCTTTTTCCATTACTATAACTCTGATTTACAACGTGCACTCTGATCAATCGGCATGCACATTTTTGAATATTAATGGGGGGTTGTATAATATGTTTTTTACAATCACAAAACTTATTTTATGACTTAGAATTGTGCTGTTAACTTTGTACAGCTGTTGACTTTATGTAACAATTTAATGAAAATCCTACATTAATCATTGACAATGTTTGTGGATTCCAGTGTAAAGGCATTGACACCTTACTTTCTAGAATGAACACACATGTTTTGTTTTGCCATGTCAAGTGGGTTATATTATTAAAACAGCCTACAAAATGACGCTGTTTAGTAAATGTTAAATGTTGATTTGTTATAGTGCATACAAACTGTGGGGCTATTTTAGTAAACATTTCAAAACTGGAAGGTAAAATTGTACATTTACACAAATTTGCAGAATGTTGTAAAAAGCATGTTTCCTACACTGGTGAGTTCTGACCACACACCAGTTCATTAGCTGTATGAGCACAATGTTCAATTTTGTGAGTTTTATTTTGTAAATCATAATAATTTCTCTCTAACTGGGGTAATCAGTACTGGTACTGATAGAATGGTGGTCCAAAAACCAGCGGTAAAACTACAAATTGACATATTCCCTTTGAACTTGTTACATTATAATGTGTTGTTTTTCCTTCACAGTGTGTTTGTGCAGACTGTTTCCTGCCAATGCATTTCAAGCCAGTTGTACTTGGAATCCATTTTTTAAACATGGTTCTCCACACACATTCATTATTGGACATTAACTTAATCTGCACTGAATTCTTCTACACTTGTACATACAAAGACTGCAAAGTACATTAGTCCAGTCTATGAATTTAAAAACATTAACGTCAAACCCTAACCTGCTAATCAGAGTCGTTAAAATGTTGCAAAAAGTCTTTTTGAAAATCTATATGTCTCTAATGTGATACCCATGTAGTAGGTAACCATTGTGCCTGTAAATATACAATTTGTGAAATATCCTGGCCTGTCAATTTTAATCTGGTTGCCAATATTTTTCTGTATCAATCAAATTCAGTGCACCTAAACCTGTTTCCATCCTCCCTAAAAGAGTATCATACCATGCTCTTCATCTCCTACAGCCAGTAGTGTCAGGATGGAATGAAATATTAAAATGTATTACTATTTTTTGGTGTATTTGCCCCACTACTGTACATATTGATGGTACCCTGATTTCTTGATCAGACTGCTGTGAGATTATTAAAAGTTTTCATAATAAAAAGCCACGGGTGTTGTCTTTCAATAATCACTGAATCATTGATACAGACCAATATATTTCTTTCCTGTATCTCTATTTTAGACCCTTTTGAAGTACTGTTTATACAGTCAGTATAACACTGAAGGAGTATCCCTTCTCCTTGCAGTATGCAGCATTTCATAGCATTATTGTTTTGTAAGGATACATTTGCTTTACATTCTAAAAGTTGAACATATGCCTGCCCTGTGGCAGACTTTGACTAACATTTTAGTTAAAGGAAAGGGTTTCAATGTGACATTGCTGCCCTCCTGGACAAGAAAAAATACCTTGAGTTTAATTTATTGTATCATGTACCCACTAGAATCTTATCTCAGTAATATTACTTCTGTATGCCTTTTTTGCCAGGGTCTCTGCCTTTGTTGGTGTTATACAATTGCAAAAAAATGTAAAAAAAAAAAAAAACACAAAATATATATTAATTTAACTAATGCATGCTTAAATGTGGATGTATTTACATTATTTACATTTGCTGTTGTCTGCCTTTTACTCTCTTTTATTCCAAAGAGGTGCACTTTAGGCAGCTTATTTTTGTTTTCTGAAAAGAAAATACATGCATGTCACTTTTGTGACTTCATTTCTTCACTGCTTTTAACTATTCTCATTTAATTTCTATGCACTAGAACTGTTCTTTTTTTTTAACTTTTTGATAAATTATCTGAAATGCTAGTTTAAAATGTTTCTGAGTAAGGCATTTGTTTTTATTATTTTACTGTGGCATGCTTTATAGCAATCTTGACTGTTTGTACAAATCTGTTGATTTTTTTCTGCTCTATGATCCTCACTGGCTTTGTCTTTTGCAGTTGTTCTTTAAGCTCGGCTATTAAAGTAGTGTGCTGTAAATTAGACTCTGTCAGTTCAGCTAATTCATCTTTATCCTGTAACTGTTGCTTAAGATCTGGAATTTCTTTCTGTAACTCTTTACAGGCTGATATTCACTAACCAGATTTTCTTCAGCTTGTAACTGCTGCTGAAGAGTTTGAATTCTTTCCTGTAATTCTTCACAGCCTTTCTGATGCTTTTCAGTAGTCTGCTCTATGCACTTTTGGAGAGATATCTGTATATCTTTTCTAAGCTTCCTGAACTTATTTTGTCTGCCTTTTAAGAGTTTATTGAACTCCGCTGTCAATTTGTCATAAAACTCATTCCTGTCCTCATCTGTTTTTTGCTGTATAGTGACTTCATTCCACTTTTGCACATAATTTTTAAAGGGTATAACAAGATTTACAGGAGATTCTGCTAGTAATTGATTTGACTGCTGTTCTAACTCTGAAATTAATTTAGCAACAGGACATAGCTATTTAACATCTGGATATAATGTAAGTGTATCACCTTATCTGGTTCAGTACCATCAAAAGATTTTTCTGTACAGTTTAACTTTTCAATAATGGTCTGAACTGTAATTTTATGATATTGTACACAGAAAGCAGTTTCATATGACTTGCACAATAAACATTTACTGTCCTATCACACATTATTTTGTTTGAGGTACCAGTCCAATGTAATCCATTTGCATAATGCCTATCAACTTTCCCTAATAAGGTTTGACATTTGCCAGTATGCTGTGCATACCAGCATTGCATTCTGCCCCAGATTTTATCTGGACATTCTGTTACATTGAGTAAAACTCTTTACATGTTTTACTATGATCTCTAATGGCATCCATACTGTATGTGGCACATCAGTCTTACCACACAACAGATAGACAGGTGATCAAGCTGTTATCTTGCAGATGGCTGGAAATTCCCCCATAGTCACTTGAAAAGCTGGTGAAACAAAACTGGCAGTTGCAGATTTGAAACTTTGGAATTGACCAACCTGGAGAATTTGTTGCACTGCGACCATACTGCAGGGCAGTCTCACTCAGGATTCATGATGTCTGAAGACTGTACTGCTGCAAGCTGTATAAGACCAGAGTGCTTTGTTCAGGACACCCTCATAGATTTTTATTTACTGCTCCTTTACTGGAGTGACCCTATACAAGACACCACTCCCCCTGTGTTGGGATACAAGGTAGGCTCGCTATTGATAAATTAAAAAAAAATATATATATATATATATATATATACTTTTCAGTACTGTACTTTACTGAAGTTAACTTGAGCACAGTTACTAATAAAACAACTTATCTATATAAGAGACAACATGTACTACACATCAGAACTTAGTTTTTACAGTACAAAGTTTGCTTCTCGATACAGATGAATAATTCTCCATTTACCTCAGAAATAGCATTCCTACAAAATACGCAGCTACCAACATTTAGTTTTACAGTCTTTTTATGTAGTTTTTAAACTTTCAAAATCAGTACTTTAGTATTTACTTGATGTCATACAGTTTGCTGATGAGCTGCATTTTGTTGTGTTTCCAAGGTACTTTGTGACATCCTTTAAGGTTTAGGGATTAGCTTCCGTCTCTGGTCCTCCTTGCCCCTGTACTAGTCCAGAATTAGGGAATCATCCTTATCTGCAGTTCTCCTTGCAGCTGTACTAGTCACGAAACAATTACTACACAGTATGGATGCAAAACATATACAGTAATTATTTTTTTCCTACTTGTTTTACTTATTTTCAGTTAACGTTTTAACACTTTAATATATTCTAACATTTAGTCTTCTAAAATATTCCTAAGTTTTATTTGCAGCTGTTCATGTTTTATTGTTGATCTTTTATCAATTCCCAAATATTTATATACTCCCTCTTGCTTGGGTTCTTTTATATAACATTCCTGTCCCAGATTGATATTTTCTTGATACTGCAGCTTTCCCACTTTTGCACAATTATCAAGACCAAATGACATTTTTATATTATCTGAGAATGTTTTGACCACTTGCAGTTGTGCTTTCAGTTCCTCATCTGATGAACTATACAGTTTTAAATCATCCACAAAAAGAAGATGGAAGTCTTTACACTTTGTTGTTTTCTGGGAGCCAAATTATAGCCATGACCTAATCTATTAAGTAGACAGCTTAATGGTTTATGGACAAGACAAAAAAGCATCAGTGATGGAGTCACCCTGGAATATCCCCCTTTGAATTTTTATCCCTGGGATAATAATTTGTCCATTATCATGGCTTAGCTGCAAAGTGGTTTGCCACTGTTTTATGGTCACTGTAATATAATCGATCAGTGTAGGGTGTATTTTATACATTTGTAAGCACGCTTTTATCCGTGAATGTGGGGTCCTGGCAAATGTTTTTTTTTTGTAGTCTATCCATGCTATACTTGGTTCCTTCTCCTTTTTTACAGTTATCCATTATGACTTCAACGACTATTGATCATTTGTTCTATATGACTTTATTTTTTGTTACCCCTTTGTTATATTACCATGATTGAGTTTTCTTCTAAATGACTATAAACTCTGTTGGCATTAATTCCAGTGTATAGTTTATACATCGTTGGAAGGCAAGTTATTGGACTATAGTTTTTAGAATACTTTGCAGGCTCACACTTAAGGAGTATTGCTTTTCCTGTTAACCAGGTTGGCATCTGTTTGTGGTGTGTATATAAATAGTTATTGCACATGGCTAAATCTTCATGTCAAGATAAAAAAAAATACCGCAAAAAAAATCCAAGAAACCCAGGCAGAAGGCAATAATGTGAAGTATATTACTGGAAGGCAGGAAAATAGTCCATACAAATAAAAATAACCAAAAAATTTATTGAGGGTAAGCACTTTCACAGTGAGATGCACTGCTTCATCAGACAACAATAATTACACAGACAGATACCTATATACAAAAGACTCATTAACCATCAATCATGAACAGTGAAATTCCCTCCTAAAAGCCAACCAATTAAAACAATTAATACTTTAAAGTGACAAGAGTATTTTTTTAAAATACAAGATTATTTAAGCCTTCTAGATTTCAATACTGGCTTAAGGGGAACACTGTCATTTAAGCCAAGGTCCCTGTGTGCACCCAGCCTTAAAGTCCATTTTAGTTCATAACTCTCGGTCTTGTTTACAATATACCCCATCCTCAAATTTTTATCCATAACATGCAAGACTTGAAATAGAAAAGTATGTTATACACCTGATTGGATAGTATGCTTGGCTAGAGCACTATACTCCAGACCTTTTCTAGTACAGTATAGGTGATCCCTAATTCTTTCCTTTAATCATCGGTTTGTCTTCCCAACATAGAACCTGACACAAATGACACATTCACCAAGTTTATGGTGTTGCAATCCGCTTTACAGTGCATTTGCCACAAACGGCCAGTCCCTCGGTGCTTGAAGAATCTAGATTCATTCACATAGTCACAATATGCACAAGCACCACATTTACAGGTACCAGTCCAATCCCTTGTACCATCTGTCAATACTTTGGGATAGCACAAGTGCTGCTTCAGGTTTTTCTTGTTCTTGTAGAAAAACCTAGGCTGGGATCCCACAAGGTCTGAGACATTGTTATCCACCAACAAGATGTGCCAATACTTGCAAAATATGTCCTTTACCAAATGGACATCTTGTGTACAAGATAAAACTACTGGAATGCCAGAAGGATTTGACCGGTCATCTATCGGTCGCAATACGTTATCAGAAAAGTAGGGCTTGGCACAACCTTATCTCTCACTAAGGACTTTCTTTTGGACCATAATAATTTCCTTTAGGCTATATCCCCTGGTTGCAAAAGCTTGACTCAAATAATTTAACTCCATAGAGAAATCATTCTCATCACAAGACAGGCGTGATACTCTCATAGCTTGTCCAGTCACTACATTGGGGAAAATATGAGGGGGATGCATACGCTCCCTATGAAGAAAGGCCAGGCAATAACAGTCCTTCCTATGGACTTTGGTACACATGTGCTCTTCATGTTTAAAAACAGTTACATCCAAGTAATTAATTGATTTTGTGGACTTGTACATAGTAAATTTTAAAAAACTACTACTGCTGTTAAGATCTATAAAAAAATTCCAATAATTCAAACTCATTACCAGGTCAACCAACAAAAACATCATCAACAAAACATCTATAAAAAATTATAGTAGAACCTTGCCTTCCTAAGATGTGTTGTTGTTCCCACTCGACCATAACTAAGTTTGCATAAGAGTTGGCACAAATGGTGTCCATTGCCCCTCCCAATACTTGCTAGTAGCAAACATCATGAAACATGAATATATTATCTAGTACCAACTCAAGTAGCATACACAAAAAATCAACATGTTCTGATGATAACTTATGAGATTTAAGAAGAACATTTCTAACCATATTAATGCCCTCATGATTTGGGATACAAGTAAAAAATATAACATCCAACGTTACTAATATATCAATACCCTCTTTCGTTGTATCCATGGTAGTACAATATAAATCACACAAAAATTGTTCCATGTCTTTAAGGACAGTAGAAACTTCCCCTAATAATTTAAGTTGTGAATCAAGAAATATGGAAATAGGCTCAGTAAGCCATCCACCACCAGCTACAATTGGTCTAAAAGAAGGATTCATGGGATCCTTATGTATCTTGGTTAGGCCATGCAGTTGAGGTATCAAAGGTGCATCTACATTAAAGTAGTCAAACATTTCTTTTGTCATAAGCCCCATACACAAACATTCATTCAGTGCATTCAGAATGCTAGTGTGCATATTTGAAATAATACTCACATCTACAACTTGATAAGTAGTGGTATCTGAAAACATTTCAATGATTTTACTGTAACAGAAATCAGCATCTAACACCACTGCAGGCCCACGCTTGTTAGCTGGGTGAATTACAATACCTTGATTATTCTGTAAATCAATTAATGCCTGCTGTTCAGCTTTGGAAAGATTATTAATGCAATTATACATTCTACCTACAATTAAGCTTACTGTACAAATCTTTTTCACAAGCTTGTAGGAAAACCTCTACACAGTGTGATAAATTAGGCACATAAGTACTCGGTTTACAAAAAGCTGGTGTCAAAACATTCAGTCTATCATTAAACAATGTTTTTAATGCCATATTACGTGTAAAAAGTCTCAGTTCAATTAGAGATTCACAGTTGCTGGCATTTAGTTACAGCAATGATAAATTGCAACACCTCTATGTAGAGGGCTGCACTTAGATGAAATGGTGCTCTAGGTGTTGGGTACTGTCCCTCCCCCCATGCACATCCTCTAGTGCTCCCCTATGTTTTCCCTTGTTGTGGGCTTCTCACACATGCACACAGTTATTTTTTTTCATCCTTTTGTCACATTTTGCCTTACTCTTCAGATTTTTTCAAGAAGCCATGACTTTCTATATGCTCTGAAGTGCATTTTAAGCCTTTTCATCCATAATGGATTGAACATAAATTATTAAGGAAAGAAATTCACTGTTGCTGTTCACCTTCAGTTTTCATTGCATCCTTTCAACATACCTTTCCTGGATAAAACATCACAGTAATAACTGCTTAGGAAATAACTCCGTTAAGCTGGGGCCCCCAGAAGCAATAAGATTGTAGATGCTCTTGGATGTATTTTAGAGCATTTCCTGACTTTTATAATCTAGTAGAGACCTAAACAATAAGAGTAAGAAAAGAACTTCAGTCTTATTTTTTCTTTCAAGGAAGACATTGTTCCCAAGGCTTTAATAGGTTCATAGGTGATTACTAGGCTAACCGGTTAAGAGCCATTAGAAGCCTAGCCAGTATAACCTGATTTTGCCCAATATATGGTTTATGCCTATGCCATGAGTATCTTACTAATTGCTTCTGTCCATAAGAGACATATATGCGATACCCCAGGTGTGAATTTGTGATTCCCCATCCATTGATCCGGTGTGTTTGAAGAGGGCCAGGAAAGGGATCTGCTTAACATGAATAGGAAGCCTGTCCCAAAGAGGCAGTTTCTGAGACACACATCTGTCTCTCCAACATGTTTTGTTTGAGTCACTGACTTAAATTTAGATCCTTGGATTGTGTGGTCCTTGAAGTCTTTGACTTATGGATGTGTAGCAGCTCTAGGCTTGATTTGTTAATGCCTTGTAGATCAGGTATAGGTCACCCCTTAATAGTTGGCAGGCGACAGAGTAAAGGAATAGAAATTTTAGTCTATCTGTATAGGACTTGTTGTTTACACCCTGTATTTTCTTTGTGAGGAACCTCTGAGGTTGCTCCAGCTGCTGTAAGTGCCTAGTCAAGTACATGCTAAATGATGCATTATATTCTCTTATTGGTCTAATTAGGGCTGAGCACAGTGGGACTATGATTTCCTTGGATCTGGATGCCAAACCTTTTCTTATAAGTTGTGCCACATAGAAGGACTTCCTCGCCACTGTGGACACATGGTGGTCAACGTTCAGGCTATCTGCATACCTAGATCTTTCAACTCTGAGTCTACTCCTAAGGGCGTGCTATTGATGTTGTAATTTGCAGAGGTATTTGACTCCCAAAAGGTATGATGATGCTTTTTTTTTTGTTTAGTTTTAGACCATGGTTCTGGACCAGTCATTTGTGAAGGATGGTCTACATCATTGGAGGATTCATTGATTGCCCCCCAGCTTGCAGTTGTCAACAAGAGCCATCACCCAGAGGCCTTCCACATTAACCTTGACTTCAGAAAATTATATTCTGAACAGCAGTGGTCTCTGCACTGAGACCTGTGGCACATCACTAGTTACTGGCCTCTTGCTGGATCTGGATTCACCCAAGTTAACCATGTGTCCTGTCTATGAGCCAGTTGGCTATTCATCTGGTGATATAGGGATTTATGCCCAGTTTTGGGAGTTTATAATACCTGAATGAGGAATTTTGTCAAATGCCTTGGCTAGGTTAAAGTAGGTGGTATGTACTATTTTACCCTCATCCATGGCCTTAGTGACTTTCTCAAAGAAATCCACCAGATTCAGTAGGCATGACCTGCCCTTGACAAAGCCAAGTCCTATGTCATTATTTATCATGTCCACAATTATTCTTTCCATGGCCTTACATGTAAGACTAGTCAGACTTATGGGTCTGTAATTTCCCAGGTCAGTAGATGGGTCCCCCTTTATGCAGAGGGATGATTTGCTGTTCTCCACTCTGTCGGGATAAAACCAGTCTGGAGGTTGTGGTTAGAGATCTTAATAAGCCTGATAAGTCCTAGTTTAAGTTGTTTAAGAGGCAACCTAGTATATTGTCAGGCCCCACTGAAGCTGTGCTTTTAGCTTTAGAGAGCACAGTGATAACCTGTTCTTTGATGATGATTGGTGTTGGAAGGTATTTTGGGGGGGAGAAATGGGGTAAAATTTAAGTTGAATTTGTTGGCCAGCAGATTTGCTATATATTCTGCCTGAGTAGGTGGTGCTATCTATAAGTAATTCTGCACATTGTTGGGTGTTGCTCTTAAGACTGAGGACATAACTGAAAAATGACTTATGGTTATCCCTAGCTTTGAAGGCTATTTTTACCTCAGTCTGCTTTCAGAGACTTTACTAGTTCCCTGATTCATCTGTTTAGACTAATGAGGGACTTTTTGCTCTGTTATGCATATTCCCACTTACGTCTCAACAGAATGTTTCTTTTGTTGTACAACCTATTAATACCAGGGGTCCACTAGGGTGACTTATTTTTGCAGTTTAACCTGCATTTATTTCAGACTAGTACTGTCATTTCTGTTTGGTCATGTAGGCTTCATGCACATCATTGCCCATGGAGATGGATCTATAACTGGCTATGACTTGAATGGGGGTCTTACCCACAGTAACCTGAACTTGGTGCAACTCCATGGAGTTGTCCCGTCTAACTAGACAGGAGGCAAATTTAACTGTAATATGGATAGAAACACTGCCTCCTTTGGTTCTCATACATTCTTTTTGCTGTCTGAAGGTGTAAAAGGCATCTGAGCCTTGCAAGGCCAGGGTACTCTCTGAGGTTTTGAACCAGGTTTCTGTGACTGCACAGACATCTACATCTTCCAGTGACAGAAGTGTTTCCAAGGTGTGCAGTTTTTGGGTTATGCTCCTAGCATTTAGCAGCATAACCCTTTTGTTATGATTGGCAAATTTTACATCAGTAAGTTTGTTTCCAAGACCTTGCCTAAAAAAGGCAGTATGGGGAGGCAAGATCCTTTGCCGACAGCTGGAAACTTATGGTGCCAGGTGCAAACCTTCGCTGGCAAAACAGCGAGGTTTGCCGACCATGACTTTCCCAAGCTGACAGAAACTGGATCCCCTTTGAATGGCACCAAAAACTAAGCCAATTATTGAAATAAATTTTGTTTATACTGTGGCATCATTCTAGGTGAGGGTAGTATGCTGCTCAAGGCTAGAGATTTACCTTCCTGGGACACATACTTGGAGAGCTTAATCATGTCTCTCTTCATATAGTCCAGTGAGGTACATCTCCGGTCGTTTACTCCAATATGAAATATGACAGTCATAACGGTACTTGTTGCTGAGGAACCTGAGTGCATGCATGATCTGATGAATCCTGGCACTGGACAGGCAGCTGACAGTAACTTTCTCCTTGTCCAACCTGGTGAATCGGACAACAGAGTGTCTTACTATGGAGTCTCCAATGACAAGAAAAATAGTTTTGTTGAGAGCTATGCCTTACGGGCTTGGTAGTTGAGACTCTTGGGTTACTATGTATCATAGGTGCTGTGGGAACTGTGTTAGTTGTAGCAATCTTGTTTCTTGGTAAGTTTTTTTGAGAGAACATCCACGTATGTTGATTTTTGTGTTTGATGCATACTATGTATATGAGTTATGCTACTGTGTGCAAGAGTGGTGGTGGGTGGATTGACAACCTCTATAGTGTTACTCATGTTCTTCATCTCACATTGCTGCAGTCATAACCTGTGGGTAGTCCGCTGTCCTTGGTCGGCCCGAATACCAAAGTATTAGGCTGGCGTCGGTCATGGGTGCTCAGATCTGATGTCAGTGCGTCCTGGTATTAAAGCGCATGACCGACGTCATATCCTCAGTCTTTTTTGCTGCATGGTCCAAAGCAGAAGCAGCGTTTGCAAGTGCCATTTGGCGTTCTGAAATTTTCGTATTTCGAGTTTCAGGCCGAAACCAAGTTGGGCTAAGTACCCCGTTGGGGAATATTTTTGTTTTTTCTTGTCTCAGTTTATTCCGGATGTCAGAAAAAGTGAATAATTGTATTTCTTGTGGGAAACAGATACCGCATAGGGATTACCACTCTCTCTGTATTCCTTGTTTGGGGCCTGAGCACGGGTGTCGCTTTGTGCTAGGTTTAATAAGCGCACCATTAAGCGTAGGTTAGATTGCGCTAGGCTTGTCTTTGGTAAGTGGTGTAATTACAATATGCCGGATCCTCCGCCGCTTCTGCTAAGAAGCGCAAAATCGTTAAGGTCCAAGCAGGATGAGTCGTCCGTTCCGGACGCCGGTTCTTTAGAAACTACGCTGGAATCTGTAGATCTAGCCGAGGTTTCAGCTGAGTCTCAGGGGGAGACGTTAATTTTGCAAGATGTGGCCTCTCAGGAGTCTGGTCAGGCTGAGGGGGCCTCTCAGGTTGCTGTACTTCCTTCTTTGCCTAAGGTGGTTAGGCCTTCTCCTTCAGTCTCTAAGGTACCTTCTAAGGGCAGGCCTGGTTTGCCTTCCTCAGGTGTCAGTCCTAGTTCTGCATGCTCTGTGCCTAAAAAACACATGCTTAAAATGTCAGAAGATTTAATTTCCTTAATCAGGGGTTCTATGCCCCCTCCAGATAAGAGGCCTAGGGTGGAGCCAGAGGTGGAAAGTTTGGAACAAGCTTCAGATTACTCAGAGTCTTCGGCTGAAGACACTCAGGATTTTCCTCCTTATTCAGATTCGGACGCAGAGGATTCCAGTCCTTCTGCTTCTCCTCCAGAGGATTTTTCCTTCTCAGAAACCTTGCATTCTATGAGGGAGCATTTTAAATGGGAAGGTCAGGATTTCTCGGATTCGAAGAGGCTTAGGGAATTTTGTTTTACCACAACATCGGCCCTTAGCTATACCTCCTGTTTTGGATGTTGTTCAGGATGTTTTCTCTGAGGCTTCCCTTAATCCAGACAGAGTACCTGAGGCTCATAAATATCTGTATAAGAGCCCAAGGGCTGACCCAGAAACTATTAGTCAGGGACCTAAGGGTGTCAGGGCTTCTGTTGTAAAGAACCCAGTTCCTATGGATAAAGATTCTAGAGCTTTGGATAGGTGGGGTAAAAAAGTGTACACCTCTTCCACTCTAGCAATGAGGGCTTTGAATTGCCAGTTTCATATGTTAAAGTACCAGAATTTTCTCCTTACTCAGTTAAAATCTAAGGTAGATGCTTTGGCAGAGGGCATAGAGTGTAAGGAATTACAAGAGTTGGTTCATGCCTCTGACCAGGTGGGTAAGCATTCTTTGCAGTGTGGTTTTGATGCTTTACAGGCTTCTTCCAGGGTGGCTGCCACTGGATCAGTTATTCGCAGGCACGCCTGGCTTAAGGATCAGAATTTGTCAGAGCATGTTAAAGCTAGAATTTTGGATGCTCCTTTACAATCTGAAGTTTTGTTTGGTCCTCCTGTGGAGTCTGTCTTAAAGAAAATGGAAGACAAGGCTAAGTCTATGCAGACTGTTAAAGATTTTTTGCAGGTGCAGCCCCCTAAGTTTAGCAGAAATTGGCCTACTAAGGGATGGGCTTACCCTTCTTCTGATTTTCAGTCTAGGGGCAGATCTAGACATGGTAGGGGCAGAGCTCAGGGTTCTTTCAGGCCTAGAACGTGGAGTTCCCCTGCACAATCTACAAGTGAGGGCAGGGGCCAGTCCTTTTCGTAAACAGGCCCAATGACCTGCATCTTCAGCTGCCAGATCCCTCCTGTCTGGCAGCTCCTTTGGGAGGAAAGTTAGCACTTTTCAAGCAAAACTGGCTTTTAGTCACCCAGGACAAATGGGTATTGGACATTATAAACCGAGGCTACAAGTTTTATTTCCACACATTGCCTCCTTTCAAAGGCATGCCAGGCGTTCCTCCTCAGCAAAGAGTAGAGGCTCACAAACAGATTTCTTTACTTCTTCAAATCGGGGCTATACAGCAGGTCCCTATGTCAGAAGTGGGCCTAGGATTTTATTCTCGCCTGTTTCTTGTACCAAAGAAAGGAAACACTTGGAGACCAATTTTGGATTTATCTATCCTCAACACATACCTGGACATTCCAAAATTCAAAATGTTGACGCTGCAACAACTTCTGCCTCTGTTGGGCAAAGATCACTGGATGGTAACTCTGGATCTCAAAGAGGCTTATCTTCATGTTCCTATCAGACCCAGTTGCAGGAGATTCCTGCGTTTTCGGGCTGGGACTTTACATTATCAGTTCTCTGCATTGCCCTTTGGCTTATCTACTGCGCCCAGGGTGTTCACAAAGGTTCTGGCTCCGGTGATAGCTTTCTTAAGGTTAAGAGGAATACAAATTTATCCTTATTTGGACGATTGCCTGATTCTTGCTCAGGACGAAAAGAAGCTTCTTCACCATCTACAGTATGTTATGGCAGTGTTAAGGTGCCTAGGGTATTCTGTGAACGAAACAAAGTCCAGTCTAGTACCCTCTCAGGAAATGTGCTTTCTGGGTGTGAGACTGAATACAGCTTCCCAGATGGCTTTTTTGACCCCGGACAAGCAAAGGAACCTTACACTTTACTTCCAGCAATTGTCTCTACGGTCCAGGCTGACTGCAAGGACAGTCCTTCAAGCCTTGGGGTTCATGGCATCTTGTATTCTGGTGCTTCCCAATGCCAAACTGCATATGAGGAAGCTACAATGGTATCTCAAAAATGTATGGACACAACACTGCCACGATCTGGACACTGTCATTCAAATAATACCTTGCATTCAAAAGGAATTTTTGTGGTGGGCTCAGGAATGTCACCTAAACAAGGGACTCTCTGTGACCCGACCAGGCGAGTCAGATCTGACAGATGCCTCGGACAAGGCTTGGGGAGCACACCTCAATGGGAAGTGGGTTCAAGACACATGGCCTGCCAGACTTCAACATTTACATATCAACTTGAAGGAGATGTTAGCAGTCCAATTTGCATTGATGGCTTTCAAGGATTTACTTCACCGGACAAGTGTTGATTCAAACAGACAACACAACTGTCATGTGGTACATCAACAAGCAAGGGGAACCCATTCGTACCCTCTTTGCAGACAAGCTATGATTCTGTGGGAGACTGCTCTCAGTATGCACCTCACTCTTCAGGCAAGGTTTCTGCCAGGAGCACAGAACTCCTTAGCAGATGTTTTGAGCAGACAGATGGTGGATCCCCACGAGTGGAAGTTGGATCCTCATGTATTTCGACAGTTGACAGTGATATGGGGACTCCAGACCTAGATCTGTTCCTTCTCCACTAAATTTCCAGTTGCCAAAGTTTTGCACCGAAGATGTTTCATCCCACAGCTTGGAAAGTGGATGCTCTATCATTCAGTTGGAGCAATCTTCACGTCTATGCCTTTCCTCCTCTGCCTCTCCTTCCCAAGGTGCTCTTGAAGGTCAGACAAGACAAGCCCTCCATGATTCTAATAGCTCCAGATTGGCCTCGACAGCACTGGTACCCTCTGCTGAGGAGTTTAGTACGGGAGCCTCCTTGGCCTTTGCCTTCAATTCCACACCTTCTGTCTCAGGCGGGCAATCATTTCCTCAATGTCAGGATTCAGTCCCTGCATCTAACAGCCTGGCATATTCTGTTCTAGAACCTGGAGGTCAAGCTTCCTCAACAAGTTTTGAATGTTATTTTGGAGGCCAGAAGGCCTAGTACAAGGAAAGTTTATGCTGATAAATGGAGGAGATATTTTATTTGGAGCACAGCAAAGAGCTTTGATGTTTCCAGGCCTAATTTGAGTGTTTCTCTTCAATATCTTACAGAATTATTAGACAAAGGTTTGTCTTTCTCTTCTGTAAAAGTTCATTCTGCAGCCATTTCTGCTCACTATGACTGTGACCCACCATTATTCTCTCATCCTTTGTTTAAACAATTCCTTAGAGGGGCAAAGAACATAAGACCCCCACGTAGAGCTCCTACTCCTTCCTGGGATCTCAATTTTGTGTTGGAAAAACTTACTTTACTTCCTTTTGAACCTGCAGCTACATCTGAGTTACAGTTTTTGTCTTGGAAGACTGCTTTTTTGTTGGCCATTACGTCTGCTAGAAGGGTATCTGAATTGCAGGCTCTAATGGCAGTTGAACCCTTCCTGATTTTTCATAAGGATAGGGTATCTCTGCGTACTAACCCTACTTTTATGCCTAAAGTGGTTTCAAATGTGGCCTTGAACCAATCTATTCATTTGCCTACCTTTTATGCTGCTCCCCAAAATAAAGGGGAGAAAATTTTGCACACTTTGGATATTCACAGGCAGTTGCGTTATTATTTGAGCAGGACTAAAAGTTTCAGACATTCTCAACAGTTATTTGTTTCTTTTGCTTTGAGCTCTCAGGGGAAACCTGTTTCTAAACAAACTATTTCTAAGTGGATTGGTCATTGTATTGCTTTTGTTATTCTCATCATGGTAAGGAGATTCCGCTGGAATCAGACCTCATTCCACTAGGGCTACTGCCACTTCTACTGCTTTTTTGAGGGGGTAGCTACCAAAGATATTTTGGAAGCAGCTACTTGGAGTTCAGTGCACACTTTTTCTAAACATTACCATCTCCCTCTATTCCAAATCTAGGGCTGGATTTGCCACTGCAGTCTTGCAGGGCTTATTAGCAGCTCCCAATGCTTTATGATTTTGCCAACCTCCCTTTCCTTTTGCTTTGGGATTCTACCCACAGGTTATGACTGCAGCAATGTGAGATGAAGAACATAGTACAGTTTTGTACCTACCATAAATGTAGATGTTCGAAGATCCACATTGCTGCCCTCCTTCCCCTCTGTAGTTTGGAGTGGTTGTTTGGTTTGGGTTGTCGATATTGTTTGTACATGGGTTTTGGAGGTTTTTTCTATTTTAGGCTGTGGCCTTTCTTTATGGGCCTTCTGACATCTGGGGCAAGAAAAGACTGAGGATATGACGTCGGTCATGCGCTTTAATACCAGGACGCACTGACGTCAGATCTGAGCGCCCATGACCGACGCCAGCCTAATACTGTGGTATTCGGGCCGACCGAGGACAGCGGACTACCCACAGGTTATGACTGCAGCAATGTGGATCTTCGAACATCTACATTTATGGTAGGTACAAAACTGTACTTTTCTAGCGCGAGAGAGCAGGGATTCAAGATTCTTGGTATAGTTGCAACTTTCGCACTCTGTACTAAATTGAGTTATTAGTAGAGGGCTGTCAGTGTATGTGACAGAATTGCTACTGACCCAAGTCAACAAGGTTGGCAGGGGAAACAAGGGTAGTCCAACTTTCCATAATGCTAGGTTAAAGAACATTTATCACAAAGGGAGAGGGCTTATCAGGACATATCAAGGAGGTGCTCGGTAGATGGAAATTTCTTTAGGGGGGTGCTGGTGCTTTAATAGGTCTCAGCTTGCTAGCAATATTTCTTAGACTGGAAAAGTACTAAGGATGAGGACTACACTAATGTGCTACAGCTGTGTCCAATGGAAAAAATTGTCCAATTTATCTGTCCAGGTATGGCTCACAATTGTGTAGCAGTGCTGTGAAAATAAGCAGAAACCCGCTCAGACTTTGGGCTTAAATACCAGAAGCTAAAAACTTTTAAAAGGTTCAAAAGAAACAATGAGGAATGCTTACTGCAAGCCCTAGACCAACCACCCTTCACCAGACAGGTTCTGATCAGCACACTTCTCTCACTAGAGTGCAGAAGGGCCCCTTCCAATCAAAGATGGCCTGGAAAATGTGTTCTTAACAAACGGCTACTACAAACAGACCCAGATGCAGAAAACCTGTATGTGGACTATGCTACAGCTAATAACTACACTAGTTTAGGCGGGAAACAGTAGAGAAAATTTTACCACAGCAGTAAAATAGCAGAGACACTAAAACAATGTTTAAACAGCAAGGAGGCTCTAAAGAATGTTTTAAACAGAAAACAATTCTGTTATTTTAACATTTCTTGGTGGGAAAGTATGAACAAGCAGAACAGATTGCTTTGCAACAGTGAAAGGTACAAGCAAATATTTAACAAAGTGAAAATCGCAAAAAGACCTTTGCAACAGTGAAAACAAAATATAATTTAACAGACACAGTAAGGCAGACAATTGCAGTACAACAGTGCAGTTTAGTACATTGTATTTAAGTACAGTATAAAAGTAGGCAGCAGACAAAAAGAACAGTAAAATAGTGCAACCAAGTAAAACTAACAGGCAACTTATGCTTTTTGGGAAGTTCAGAAGCCTGTAGTCATCTGGTATCTTTCTCTCTGAGTTGTGGATGGCAGCCAGGGTTGCCAGACATCCCTATTTCAGCGGGATTATCCCGAGATCAACACAGAAATCCCGGGTCCCGTTTAAGCTGTAAAAATCCCGATGGCGAATTTGGTGATGAAGTGTGTGTGACTTCCTGTATGTTGCCTGGCTGTGCGCTTGTTTTGTACGTATATACGTACCCTTTTTTTCGTCATCCTGTGTGTGGGTGGGCGTGATAAGGCTACATGATCCATTCTGCTCTGCTGTGTCATACGAATGATCGATGCTAGCTACTACGACTCTACGAGCGAGCTACACAGTGAGTTGAGTTGATAACCTTACATATTGTATTTGTAGTATTTTGTAATGTTATTCAATGGAGAGACTATTTATTTAATTATTTGTGTGTGTTAAACTGCTCGGGAGCACAGATCCTAATGCCCAATTTTCATGTTCAGGCTTTTATTCAGCCCAAACTGGCCCAAAGTCAAAGACAACAGTATTAGAGGCTGAACATGCAGCCAGCCAGAGAAATAATAACTGTTCTTGATTGATATGTGATGTGAATAATGTGACAGAGGCAAGCAGATGGTTTTATTTAAGTATATATATTATATCTCCTCTTAATAGGCTAACTAATTGATAACTTAAGCAGCATGCCAGCGTTATATAAAAAAAGCTGATAATATCCTAATACATAAGTTAGAAATAGAAACGCACACAGTAAGATTTTTCTTTCTACCCATGATCTGAGAAACTTAGACTGTCTAGTCATGAAATAATGATTGCTTATCCACTGAACCAGCAAAAAAAAAAAAAAAAAAGTAAAGAACTGTGACTTAACATTGAGCTCAAAAGCTCAATACTCTTGTTTAAATATGTTAACCTTAATAAGCCACTATGTGATAAAGTAGGTCAACTGCTCTCAGAACCAATTTGCACATGAAACATTACACATTGTGACATGATACAATTCTTATTTAAAGGGCTTCTTAGACTTTTGGGTTGTTTCTTACACACTCACTGGAGAAAGGAAAGGAATAGTAGACATAGATAGGGATAGTTAAAGCATTTGAAGGATGGAGTACCTTGAAAGTACAGGAAAGGATGAAATATGGAGGGTGTTACAAAGTTGTTGCTGTGCTGTAGTTACTTGTATAGGCCAAATTTAGGTGGATGTAAGAGTAATTGTTTGATTTATGCTATATGATTCCACTCTTAAATTATTTACATTATGCTTTAACTAAGAATCGTTTATCTCTGTAACTCCGTTAGATTCGCTATCTATTTTTATGTTCTTCTGTGGAACATTATGTATTTTATTTATTTAATTTTGATTAAGTATTGAAATGTATTTTACTTCTGTGTATATTAAATTTATATTGTGCTGTTTGCTTATTGGTTTGGGTCATTACCTAAAAGGGTTATCATACCAACTTAACTTCCTGACCAGACTGGCAAACATAAGTTCATAGGTAGGGGATATGGTTTTCTTTAGGTGGAGTATGTATGTCCATCAATTCTGGGTTGGACTTGGACATGGCCTTGTATGTCAGGCAGACAGAGATCACCTCTGAGTAGGCAGTATGCAAGTTGCAGCCGAGTACAGCTGGAGTTTCTTCAGTCGAGCTGCATAGGGCATCTGCTTGAGGCCAGTGATCCTCTTGGTGAGGTACTTCTGTGGCCTTTGCAGTTGTAGGTGTCTTGTTGTAACTAAGGTACATGATCATCCCAGATGGGGCATTGTACTCTATGATGGGTGATGGGTCTGATGATGAGTGATGCGTAGAGGGGCCCTTTGCCCAATGACCTCTTTCAATCTGGATGAAAACCCTTTTGTGATTAGGTGGACGGCCGGCCGTGGGCCACATAGAAGGATTTTATAACCATTATCAAAGGAGAGGTTACTATCTACTTGGGTCCCCAGATCCCTTATTACGTTTTCCGTGTTTAGGGGGCTACCATCTATGTGGCAGTTTGTGGGTACTTTGTTTTTTCCAAAAGGGATGACTATGCATTATTTGGCATTTAGCTTGAGGCCATGGTTTTGACACCAGGTGTCTGTCTCAGTGAGACCCTTTTGAAGGATGTCTGTGTCAGCTGGAGAGCCAATTATAGCCCCTAGTTTGCAGTCTGCAAACTTGGTCAGCCATAATCCTCCTGTGCTTGCCTGTACCTCTGAGAAGTATATGCTGAACAGGAGGGGTCCTAAGACTGAGCTCTGGGGAATGCCACTTGTAACCACTTTAGAGTCAGACCTAGCTCCAGGGGTTTATGTTCAGGCTGGTGAGCTTGTCTATAATACCAGAGTAGGAAATGGTGTCAAAAGCCTTTGTGAGCTCTAGATAGGCTGTGTGGACCACCCTTCCCTCATCTATAGCCTTGGTAACTGTCTCAAAGAAGTCCACCAGGTTTAGGAGGCATGATCTGCCCTTAACAAAGCCAAACTGGGTAGGGTCCAGTGTTTGGAGGTTCCCAATGTCTCTGTTAATGAGATCCATGATGATGCACTCCATAGCTTTGCATACCAAGCTAGTCAGGCTTATAGGGCGATAGTTCCCGGGGTCTGTTGTGACTCCACCTTTTGTGGAGCAGAATAACCTTTGCTGTGCGCCACTCTGTGGGCAAGTAGCCTGTGGAGAGGCTGAGTTTAAACAGTGTGTTTAGTTGAGAGGTTAATTCATCTTTGAGCTTGTGTAGGAGGACGCAGCCTGGGACACCATCCCGTCCCATTGATGCTGTGTTTTTGGCTTTGGAGAGGGCTGTTTTAACCTGAGTGTCTGTGATTTCAGGGGCACTGCATTCTTCTGGTATAGTTATGGGCCCTTTTGAGGGTGAGAGGGGGGTGAAGTTTGCACTGAATCTGTATGCCAAGATGTTGGCTGTATCGGTCAGTTCAGTAAATTTCTCGGCACCAACTCTGAGCAAATATGATAATTGCCACTTAGATTCCTGACCTAGCTAAAGAATGCCTTGTGGTTATCTTTGGAGTCCATGGCAATTTTTCTTTCGAAGCTAGCCTTGGATGATTTTACAAGAGAATATAGTTTCTTGCTGATACTGATCAGGGATGTCTTCCCCATTTAAGTGTATTTAATGTTATCACAAGATGTTTAAGGCTACTGAGTCTTGCATCATTATGCCATGTCAGTTCCCCACCCTAGATTGCTGTAAGTTGTATAACCCCATTTTTGAGGAGGGTTGTCTTGTGCCAGTCATGCCTAGGTTGAATTTATGAATACTCATTCAATTATCCAGGTCCCATTTGAAAGAAGGTGGTGTGTTACACTGCTTTATCTGAAGAGTGAGTCTATTCCAGAGGTTTTGAAAATTCTGTGTAACTAATTTGTCTCTCCACCTTGTGTTACTGCTCTATTAAAGCTGGTTTAGATCTGATGTTCTGATATTTTAGGGATTGTTTGATATGTGAAGGTACAAAAGGTCTTTGACTGCTGGGTCGCCTGACTGTGTGGAAGTCAAGGCATTGATTTCCTCTGAAGAGTCTGTAAGACACTCAAGGCCAGGGAGAATGGTGCTTTTAGTCTTTTCTGGTAGCTTAGGGATTTTAAATGTAGAATTCTCTTTGTTGGTAGCCTCTAGGGTGTTTACAGCTCCAGTTATACAAATCTGGTGAGGTACCGTCGGTACATCCTAACCTCCTCTGATACTGGAAAAGCTTTTGGGTTTTGCAAAGGTTTTCTATGTAGAAGTCTGTGAACTTATTTCTAAGGATCATCTTACTGCAGGGTTTCTGCCTTTTGTTGTAAAGCATCTGGTACTACACTTGAGCTCTCAAAACCAGTTTTACATTAAGAAACATCGAATAGCGAATATTGCAGTTTAACTATACTAAAAAGTAAAATCAACTTGGAGTCAGACTCTGTCTCTGTGCTTAGTGGTGTTATTTTACGACTTTTTTGTTGAGTTTACAACACCCAGCCTGGTATTTGTTGCTTGTTCATAGTCGATTTCTACATTCTATTAAAAATATCTTGACATGTAAAAACTTTTCATCATTATATAGATGAGTACTTCTGAAGATGTTAATAATACTCCTTCAAAGAAAATAAAAAGGCTTGTGAAATTCATATTGGATGAAAAAATATTCCTGGTTACAAGAAGGACGAGAAGGATATGCTATATGCTCGATGTGCAATAATATGTCGTTTTCAATTGGACATGGTGGCGAAAATGACATCAAATGACATATGAAGTCTACTGCGCACACCAACAATATTTCAGCAGCTTCGACGTCCACCAAAATAACATTTTTCATGACAAAAAATTCAAAGGAAGAAGATATTATTGCTGCAGAAACAGCTTGTTTTCACACTGTGCAGCATTCACGCAGTTACATTTCCAGTGACTGTGCAGGATTGCTCTTTTCTTGTTTGTTCCCAGATTCAACAATATCAAAAAAATATTGTTGTGGTAGATCTAAAGCAACAAAAATTATTACACGTGTGCTTGCACCTGAATCAAAAAGAATTATTTTGAAAGAATTGCAAGATGACCAGCCATTTTCTGTGAGTACTGATGCCTCAAATAATGGCAATATAAAAACCTTCCCATTAATTGTACGGTATTTTCACAAAGAACATGGCATTCAAACAAAATTATTAACCTTCTACTCACTGGAAAGCGAGACATCAGTTAGTATAGCAGATTCTATAACAACGGCTTTAAAAGATTATAATTTAAAAATACAAAATGTAACCGCTTTCTGCGCCAATGCTAACGTCAATTTTGGTAAAAAACAAAGCGCCTTTACAGAATTAAAAGACCTTAATTCAAATATAATTGGAATTGGGTGCAATTGTCACATACTGCATAATACTGCTAAAAAAGCTGCACAAACTTTAACTTTTGATATAGAGTCGATCGTTATAAAAATTTATAATGAATTTAGTTTGTCAACAAAAAGAGTCGTACAACTGAAAGAATTATTCTAATGGCTAGAAGTAGAATGGTCTGAAATGTTATGCCATGTGCCGACTCGATGGCTCACTTTGATGCCCGCAACTGAGCGGATAATAAAAAATTTTGAGCCAATACGATTGTACTTTGAGTCAAAAATCCAAATCTGAAATTCTTGAATTGTTTTTCAGTGATGAATTGGCATTAGCATACCTGGGGTTTGTTGCAAATGCATGCAGTATTATTCAGAATACGTTAACAAAACTTCAAAGCAATGATGTTTTAATAATTGATGTTTTTGAAATAATGAACGGCGTATTGCAGTCACTCAGTCAAAAAAAAGATGATGCCTTTTATGGAAGCATTGCTAGAACAATGTTACTACAATGCAGTGATGACACCAAAAAAACCCGTTTCAAAAATGACGCATAGACATTTTTTGACACAGCGATAAAATACCTACAGAAATGGTTTGACTTTGAAAGTAACAAATTTCAATGCATTAATGTCTAATCCTTAAAACCAAATGTAAAAATCGAATTTCCGTCAATTGAAGAATTAACAAAATTATTTAATATTACTTGCAATACTGACCTTCTATATGAAGTTGTCTGTTTATTAAACAAGTTTGTACTGAGTATGACTGAAGCAAATGAGAAAAAAACAATAGATGAGAAATGGATAATATTTTAAAGATCATCCTGCTTGCAGTAATTTGTACAAAATCGTGGCCCACATACTCTCAATTCCACATTCCAATGCAATTTGTGAGAGAATATTTAGTCTGAGTGCAGCCTGGAGAAAGGAGAGAAACAGATTATTGTTAAAGACTGTGGAAGCTGAATTAATGGTCAAACAAAATTTTAATTACACTTGTAAAGACTTTAGAAAATTTTTATCGACTAAAGGGTGGTCAATATATTTTGAAACAAGCTAAAAGCTGTGAAAAGTACTTGTAATAAAACTGTTGTTATTATATAACTTTGTGGATTTAAATCAAAATATTCATTCAAAGGTGTACTACTGTATTGCTGTTATTGTCATTATTATTGTGTGAGTATTCTGTATATAGTTATTTGCATATATATGGTTTGATTATACATGTTTATAATTAGAATGTAACTGCAATGTTTACAAGGTATCTAATGAATATGCGACTGTTTGCAATGCATAATAACTGTGATTCCTGCAAATGTTCAAAGTGTACTATTGTTGATATTATTGTTACTGTGTGACTATTATGTATATGTAGTTAATTCCATGTATGTGGTTTGATTATACATGTTTATAATTAGAATTTAAAATGTTTAGAAGGTATCTAATCAATATGTGACTGTTTGTAATGTTGTATAATAACTGTGATTCCTGCTTCAGTACTACTGTATTGTATGTACTTATTTGCATATTTGGTTTGATTAATGCATTGACTGTATGCAGTACAAAGTCCTTGTCATTCATTTATGTATGAAAGACCTTTTTTTTTTTGGTCTTCACTTTGTCCCTCCCTGTCCAATCGGAAATCTGGCAACCCTGATGGCAGCCCACCTCAGTTCAGCTTGGTACAAGCAAGCAAAAACCTGCTCAAAGACTGTGCTTAAATACCAGAAGCTAAAAACTTTACAGATTCCGACCAGCACATGAGAGTGCAGAAGGGCCTCTTCCAATTAAAGATAGCCTGGAAAATGTGCTCAGAACAAAAGGCCACAAAACTTTCTGAAGTGTTGTCAGGCCACTTAACTAATTCTGTCTCCTCCATGTGCTTCATTTGGATCTAGTTCGTGCAGTTCTTTTTCAATATAATCTAATTTGATTCCAGTATCTGAGGTTACCTGGATGTCACTCGAATTACCCTTTTTGGAGCCAAATTGTTTTACATAAGATTTTGTAAATATATCTATAATCTTTTGTGTCTGAGAATAAATTTTAGAATCTGCATACAGTTTATCAATTGGTATCACTCTACTCCTTCCACATTTTATGCATCTATAAAAAGATTTCCTGTTATGCTCGATATCTTTGTTGCTTGTCTTATGTAGCTAGTTAAGACGAAAAAGCTCAGGTGTTCATTTATATACTTTATTACATAGAAACACATCAGGATTGGTTACCAGCAACATAAAATATAAACAAACTGACTACTACACATATACATGCTTACACCTGTGCAGCTCACTACAAGATGGCAGTCTTGCTTGCTCGTGCTCAGTATTTATATATACATGTTAGCTCACTGGAAGGTTTCTTAAAGGTACATATGCAGTCTGGTCTACATCCTCCCTCTTTAATGAGCTGCCTTGCAATAAATAATGACATTTGAATAGGCATGCAAATTACAGACAATAATGAATAAAACATTCATGCCCAAGTTGCAGTGCATCTGGAACAAGGTCTAGAAATGCAACCTGATCTTGGAATGTAGCAGTTAGGACTGGGTTTATCAACAGAGACAGTCACTGGTGAACAATCTGCTTTAGGACTCTTGGGGATATTCACAGGAATGGGGATATTTGCTGGAATGGCCACTGGAACACTGAATAAGTCACTCTGAGAACTAGAGTCTATATCATAGGCAAGATGCTGCAATATTAGCTCGAACACTAGTACTAAATGTTTCATATTCCATCTAAATTCTATTCCTTGTGATTCCACGATGTACAATCTCGGCTCCGGACATAAACTTCACAACTCCAATCTGATCAAAACCTTTTGATGTCTGCATCTTCACTATCTCCCCTTCTCATAATGGATTGAGCGATTTGCTGGTCTTATCATAAAAGGACTTCTTGGACAGATGCTTTGTTAGGAGTTGAGCTTCCACTGCTTTATTGTTCTCAACACATGGAACCGACAAATTGCTACTGATTGATAGTATGGTTGAGGTTTGTCTCGACATAAGTCTCTGGGCAGGAGAACCAAGATGATTATTGCGAGGAATGTTTCTGATATTCAGGAGATTCAGGAAAACATCAGTATTGTCTAATTTCGACTTCTCTAGCAACTGTTTTGCACTTTGAACTGCACGTTCTACCAAACCATTTGACTGTGGGTACTCAGGAAAACTCATAACATGAATAAAGTCCCACTCTTCAGCAAATCTGTTGAACTGCTGGCTTGTAAATTGTGCACCATTGTCATAAATAACTGTGTGGACTACCATGAACAGAAAAAATGTCTCTTCAACTTAGTAAGGACAGTACTGGACATGAGATTAGGAAGTAGGTCAATCTCTAACCAATTTGAATAAGATTCTACTAATACCAAGTATTGTTGACCATTCCATTCGAAAGTATCTGTGGCTACTGTCGACCAAGGTAGTTCAGGAATCTGGTTTAGCTGAAGTGGTTCTTTCTGTTGATGCACTATTGCAAACAGAACAAGATGAAAGTACTCTTTCAATATCTCTTGACATAGAAGGCCAAAATGCTAGTCCTCACTCCCTTCTTTTTGGTAGAATCAGTTCCTGGGTAGCCACGATGCAAGATGTTAATGTACTCCTGTTGCAAGGATTTTGGGACAATCACTTGGGCCTTTCATGATGATACCATTGTCAGACAAAATCTCTTCTCTGTAGGGAAAATATTGTTGCACTTCTCATGATAAACAAGATTGCTTTGATGGTCATCCTCGACTGATAAAGTGGCCAAGCTTCTGGACAATTGGAGCTGATGCTATACAAGTTCTAGGCTCGTCAAGATGTGTGGAAGAAAAACTTCTCACTTCCATGACTTCAAAATCAGGTTGCTCATTTTCATGCTGTTCAGTGTTTTTTTCTGGCCGATCTGGATATAGTGTCATAAAGATAAAGTGTGCCTTTTATGTAAACAAGATTGAATTAAATTTTTGCAATTTCAACATCATTTGTTGCAGTCTCACAGGAGCTGCGTGCATAGGCTTTTCTCAAAATAGTGACATAGAGGTTGGTGGTCAGTCTTAGTGTGAATAGGTAGGCCATAAATATAATCATGGGACTTTGAACATGCAAACACAATTGACAAGACTTCTTTCTCTGTCTGAGCATAATGCATCTCTGTTTGGGTTAGAGTTCTCAGTGCATAGGCTACTGGTCTACCCTCTTGAATGACTGCACCAAGATCAAACTTAGAAGCATAGCAAGAAAGAGTTACTGGTATGTGAACATCATAGTATCTCAAAGTAGGTGGACTTGGCAGTTCTCTGTTTCAGGACTTCAGATGCTTTTTGATGGAGTTCCAACCAGTACCAAGCTAGATCTTTGTGTGTCAGTTCTCTGAGCGGTGCTAAAAAGTTGGCTCAAATCTGGAATGAACTTGGCTGGAGAGTATCTGAGCTAGTAAACAAATGACCAATGTAAGTAACTTCTCATAGCCTGAACTTGCATTTCTGAGGATTCAGCTTAAATTTCACTTTCCTGAGGTTGCTATCATGTACAACTTCACCATTGCCTACTACCAGAATATCATCTACTATAATAGCAAATGGATTGCCAGAAAAAATTTGTTCCATTGCATGGTAAAATTCTTCACTGGCAGAATTTATCCCAAATGGCATTCTCAAAAATCTTCCCTCTTGTTCTTAGAAATCAGTTTTTCCTTTTGTTATATAACCTATTTATACTCAAGGTCCATCAAGATGGCTTGTTTATACTGGACAACTTGGTTTTGATCCTGTCAAGTACAGCAGAGTTAATACAGTTGAAGTGGTTATACAAGAGCGTTTGTGTACTCCTCTGCATAGGAGTCATTGTTGGCTGTGTTAGCAGGGTGTTTAAAACTTTTCAGACCATCGCTTAGTAGGGTATAGTTTGTTTTGGAGAAGTTTCTCATTTTTATTTCTCCTGTGGTGATGTCAGGCCTGATTGTTACTTTGAACAAGATAGATTTATGGTCTGACCTTACTAGAGAGGGACAGAACACAGCGGGTAGTGCAGTGACCCCCCCCCCATGTTGGTGAGTACTAAGCCCAGAACATTTATGTCTCTTGTGGGGGTGCAGACTAATTGTTCCAAGGCATTTGTATTAAAGTCCAGGAACCCCAGGGCGATTGAGCTTATGCTCATGTGCATCACACACGCAATAGAAAGATAGTTGAAATCTTCCATGACCAAGGTGTTTGGCTGTATAGTGAGTGATGCAAGCAAGTCCAGGTAGGTGGTGTACTTTAATGGTTCATGGTGGAGGACTTGTAGCTATCAATCATGTGGTAGGGTGTTTTACGTATAGTTATTTGGAACTGGAGCAGCTCATAAGAGTGGTACTGTTTAATCAGTCTTGAGGTGTATTCAAATTAAATGAAGATGACTACACCACCAACTTTGGCTCTTTCACGCTCGTTTTGAGGTCTGAATGTGTGGAAGGCATTGTAGCCTTGCACGGCCGAGGTACTCTCTGTGGCCTTGAACCAAATCTCTTTGACTGCCCAGACATCAGCATCTTCCAAGGTGAGAAGAGCTTCCAGAGAGTGCAGTTTCCTCTTTAGACACCTGGCATTAAGTAGCATAACCTTAAATTTGTCTGTAATGTATTTTTTAAGTCAGAGGTTTTGTTATTGCCTAAAAAAGGCACTATGGGAGAGGCAAGCATCTTTGCCAGTTATCGAAAGCCTAGAGGAGACAAGTAAAGACCATTTCTGACAAAGCAGCATGGTCTGTCGACTGTCTTCCCAGGCTGACAGATACTGGATCCCCCTGGAATGACACCAGAAACTAAGCCAATTGTTGAAGTCAGTCATTTTTTGTTTATATTGTTGCATCATCCTGGGTGAAGGTAGAGTGCTGTAGTCAGAGTTCAGTCATGTTCGTCTTCATATAGTCCAGGGCACTATGTCTCAAGTCATTCACCCCAACATGTACTATGACAAAGTCATAACAGTAATTGTTGCTGAGTGACTTGAGTGCGTGAGATTTGATGGATCCTGGCACCTGACAGCCAGCTGACACTGACTTTCCCCTTGTCCAGCCTGGTACGGGGAACATCTGTGTTTCACTATGGAATCTCCTAAGACTAGGACATATGGATTTGAGGTGTTCTGCCTTAGGGACTTAATTACTGCAACACATTGGTATGTGTTTTGTGTAGATTTTGGTCATGCTCTAGTATGTGTGAGTTGCTTGTGACTGGGAAGTCTCTGGTCTTTTGGTAGGCTCTTAGTGAGTGTGTGTCATGACTTTGTCTTGGGAGAGAGGAGAGGTGTGTGTGTGCTAACATGTTTTGATGTCTTATGTGAGAGGACTGACTCCAGTTTCATAGTACAAGTTACATCACTCACATACTGTATTTGTTTGCTGTAGGAAGAAATGGTTGTCTACATTGCCTCAGGATACCCATGTCAATGGGTCCATATTATATTAGTGAATGCACTAAATTGCGAATGCTATATAATTGACCCAAAATCTCCGAAAATATAAAATGTCGAACACACAGATCAGAGATCCCCCCCCCGGGAAAAAAAATCGCTGATCCGTAAAAAATAAATAAATAATTCAAACAAAATAAAGTGTGGGGCTGTGTCCCCCACACCCCCTACTTAAATATACCAACTCTGAGATCACATCACAGTGGAGGAAATGGCAAAGTCCCAAAAATGGCCCAGTGTTTTTTTCCCTATGAAAAAAATTGCTGTTCCATGCTTCCAGAATTTTGCCATTTCGCGTAAACACATTTGAAACAGTGTTAGCAATTTTAAGTGTTCGCTTAAATAATAGGAACCTCATGTCAATCAGGGTGGTTGGAGAAATGTTTAGAAACTGAATGTCCATTGTAGCAGGTTAAACCTTAAGTACTGTTAGGAGGTGGGCAAGTTCGATCAGCTTTTGCTGTAGAGTTAGCAAGGGGACTTGTTCTGTTGAGGATTAGGGATTAAAAAGTGTGGCAATGCTGCTGAGTTGCCTGCAGTGAATCCTGGGAGGGTTACACTGACTGTTCCCTGGGAAAAAGTTGTACCTGGACGTTTGCGTCAATATAGTGCACTGCTTGTAGTGCACTGCTAACCCCTGTTGTGCAGTGTGCAGCTACTGGCAAATGCGAGGCTTAAATACAAGCAAATTTAAACCGTTTTAAAACTACCCATAGGAAAGCCCTACACAGAGCTTTAATCCAGCAATCTCCAACTCAGATGGGTCCTGAGCTGCAAACTTCTGCCACAAGGGTGCAGGGAGGCCCTCTTAATGTAAGATGGCTGGTTTTAGTGCTCAAGTGATACCAAACAGTCCAGATTCAGCAAGTCTTAATCTAGCCTATGCTATTTAAGGCAGAAGTGGCAATGGTACAAAGTGCAGAATGAAGCATTCACAGCAGGAAAAACAGCAAAAAAAAAAAACGTAAAAATTAAGCGGCAGTTCAATAAAATACAGTTCACAAAGTGCAATATAGGCTTAAATTATACTTATTATTAGAAGATTTCAGTGGATGCTTTGGATTTCTGTTCATATGCACTCCAGACCTCTGACTAAGACTGTCAAACTCTGAGCAGTTTTGGTAAACTGTCGACTACAAACATTCCTAATGTAAAATAACTGGTTTTGGAGCCCAAGTGCTTAAATCAAAACTAAGTTTTAGAATAACAGTTAGTGTGATTGGGCTACTAACAAGCATAATAAATGCAGCAGAATAACTTGCAACTGAACACTATTTTGCTTTTTGCTGCTTGTTCTTAAAGTAGTAAATTAGGAAGAAGCACAGATAGAGTAAAAAGTAACTGAATAAAGTGCAGTTTTTTTGTAAGTGGGAAGAGAGGCAACAGAAGTTAATTCAAGTTTATGAGACTTAAGTGTGTGGGCGTCCCCAGCTGATCTCTCCATACTCAGTAGAATGAGCTGATGAGATGGGACTGGGAGAAGAGTCCAAAATTGGATTTATAGTAGGGGCGGACAACTCAAAAGCCACCAAGTTTAAAAGTACAACAGTTGGGCAGGTGGTTGGGAAAAATAAGTTGCAGTCAGAGATCAGCAATAGTCAGGCAGAGAACAGCAAGCAAACCAAGCAAGCCCGTCCAGGTAAAAATATTCGTGGTGACCTGACTGCTTTGTAAATGTGATTTGTGAAAAATACATCCTAACACTAGTTAGTACAAGCTATACTATCTAAGAGGGCTGTAAGTTCCCTACAAACAGAGAGTCCTTGCTGATGAGATAATTTGTGCTGCCATGAATAAAAACAGATCCGTACTTCCTTACATTAAGGCATTCCAAGACTTGTCTTGCATCTATTTTTGCTCCTGGCAAACATAACACTATTCAGTGTTCATCACCTTCTCTGCAAATGTAAGTATCAGGTCCTCTAATAATTGAATTTCCAATTACAGGAATATTTTCTCTGACCACGTCAGGAGAATCTTCAACTTCTAATACAGTAATATCTGCTCTATCAGTTGTTACAAAGGATAGATCTTCATCACCATTAGTCTTATTAGTCCGACTCTCTTCATTGTGTATTAAATTAGCAAGCACACAGTTCTCATCCAGCTGAATTTGTACATCCACAGCTTGAAACACGTAGTCAACATCTGTCTTTCGCATCTTTTTTCTTAGTGATATTCTTCAAGCCCTTCCACATTAGGTTTTGATTTATTCCTTTTCACCTGCCCCTTGCCTCTTTTTTTCTACCTTCTCTTTTGGAAAAATGATGCCTTTTTCTGTAAACTGAAGGTTTTCTGATAGAAAAAATGCTATAATTCCCTGTAATCTGTGCATTACATAACAAAGCAGTGTCCTTTTAGTACGTATTCTCTACTTTACAGACATTTATCAGTTTCTTTTTCTAATTTGTTAGTTGTTGTGAATGTCTTCCTTTCTTTTATTTTCCTTCTAAATACACTGAATCCACAGATTGCTAAATACTTACATCCAGAATTCCAAAGTTGTCAGGGTCATAGTTTTGTTTCATAGGGGTTGAATGATCTTTACAGACAATAGAGCCATCATTTCCTAAATAGGTTCATAGCTGTGTACTAGGTTAATGGCTCTGGAGCCTTTACAAGCCTATCCCATAGAATTACCCTGGCATCATGCCACCCGACCTTAGTTCCTAGTGCCTCTGTCGAGTAGAGCTACTGGAGTGATCCCCGGGGTGAATTTTCTATTTCCCATCCACTCATCAAGATTTCTCTTGGAGGGCCAGTGAGGTGTGCTCTGTTTGACATGTATGAGAAGTTTATTCCATTGCATGGACAGTCTCTGGGTTATGAACCTGTCCCTCCAGCATTTTCTGTTGATTGTGGTAATGAGGTTGAGCTCTCTGGAGCGTGTGGTGCGGAGGGATTGGGATTTCTTTAGATGCAGCATTTCTAACAGTGCTGGGTCAGACATGTCTTTGTAAGTCATGCAGAAATCATCTCTAAGTAGGTGATATGAGACAGAGAATAGTTGCAGTTTTTTGAGTCTGTCCATATAAGGCAAGTGTTTAAGGCCTAGGATCCTCTGTGAGGTACTTTTGTGGCCTCTCCAGTTATTGCAGGTGTCTAATGAGGTACATGCCAAATGGGGCATTGTACTCAATGATTGGCCTAATGAGGGAAGAGTAGAGGGAGACAATTTCCTCTTTCTTCCTGGATGCAAAACCCTTAGTAATGTGATGTGCCACATACAACTTTCTGACCACAGTGGCAATGTGGTGGTGAAAAGAGAGGTTGCTGTCAACCTGTGTTCCTAGATCTCTTATAGCACCTTCTGTGTTCAGTGGACTACCATCAATGTGGTAATTAAAGGGAACTGGGTTTTTCCCAAGGGGGGTGACTGCACATTTTTTGGCATTGAGCTTAAGGCCATGGTTCTGGCACCAGTTGTTAGTCTCATTGAGGCCTTTCTGTAGGATGTCAACATCACTTGGGGAGTTTACAATAGCTCCAAACTTGCAATCATCTGTGAACTTTGTCAGCCAGAGTACCTTCTGTTGGCCTGGACTTCACAGAAGTAGATAGCAAACAGGAGAGGACCCAGGACCAAACCCTGTGGGACTGCACTCATGACTGGTCGACAGTCTGACTTGAGTCAGCTACTTTCATACTGTGGGTTCCATCTGTGAGCCAGTTTGCTGCCAAGCACCCAAACCAGACTCTGTCTGTGCAGCGATAGTCCTGGTGGCTGTAACTAGGTAAGGTAGACCTAAATAGTTCTAATTACATGCTACTTACTGCACAAACTTGTTGCCCCATGACTAGCACTGGACTGAGGTAAAGTTCCAAGGTGAGTTTTATAGGGAAATTTCAACTTCTGGTGATTGCTTGTATGCAAGGCACCAGTAACTGCTGCTACACAAAGAGCAACTTCACTCACACGAGGCTTCTATATGATGAGAATAAAGCAAATTGTACACCAACTATGCCCTAAGGGCCAATCAGGTAAGCACAGAATGAGATTTTCATCAACAATTCTCAGCTTAGATAGGTGAAATCAGCACTCTCCTGCCACAAGAGTGTAGACTTTGACCCATTTAATGTAAAATGACTGGTTTGAAGCATCCCAAATCTCTAACAAGTTCTGGTACCCTTGATAAGTGTGTCAGCAGGGGCTTGGGAGATGAACCATTTACAGGCTGCCTGTGTCCATTAGAGACAGGTGCTGAACCAGGGATGAATTTCCTTTTCCCCATCTAATTGTCCAAGTTACACTTGAATTGGGTTTGGGGGAACTCTGCTCCACATGGATGGGGAGCCTGTTCAGAGAAGCAGTGGTCTCTGGGATAAATACCTGTGTCTCCAGTAGGGCTCATTTATATCACAGGCAAGGTTTAAGTCTTTACAATGAGTAATTGTGGTGGTGACTGTTTTGCAGAGATGCAGGTGGTCCATTAGGGTGGGATCTGACAGTGCTTTGTTTGCCAGGCATAAATCTCCCCTCAATGGTCTGTAAGAAACAGAATACGGGGATACGGCTTTGAGGTGGTCTGCATAGGACACGTTATGTATGCTCTCTATTCTTTTACAGGGAAGCCTCTATGGATGTTCTAATTTTTGGATGTGCCTGGTTAAGTACATACCAAAGGGGACATTGTACATTGAGCATTACTGATCAAAGCTGACAAAATAGTAGCTCACAAACTAACAAGACAATTGTGAGGATACTCAAATCCTATCTGGGAATATTGCCTGCTTCTCTACCCCCCTCAAAAAAAAAAAAAAAACACAAGCACTGTCTGTGCATCCCTCTAGTATTAAAAAACAGAAGTCAGAAGTTCAGCTGGCCACAGTCAATTATTTCACATATGTATGTGTATATATATATATATATATATATATATGTATATATGTATATATATATATATATATATATGTATATAATCTGTGTGTGATGTGATGTCTCACCTATATGCCCCCAAAAGCAATGATCTGTATACGTGCTTGATGTGTGATTGTGAGGAAAGTTAAAAAATAATGATCACAGTAATGTAGTCCACTTTGTTGCCCCTACACAAAATATAGTATCCTTCTTTATACACCTCTGAGGGACTTTGAGATAAGTCAAAGAAACAATGACCACACTGCCCCCAGCACAAACACAAGCTGTAATGACCTCGCTTGCATGCCTCTAAGGTTTTACTGTGATGAAAACTAAAGAAGTAATGACCCCACAAACCCTCCCCCACATGCACTCAACCTACAGCAACCTTTGATGCACATGCATCTGAGCAGGGCTGGTTTAGTATGGGTGCATTTGAGGGCAGAGGCCACCAACAAGTCCAGATCAAAATCCATTTATATAGTCTGGGATGTGGAGGGCCACCAGACCCCTAGAGGATCTAGGTGTCTGAATGTTTTGTGATATATTTTATACTTTACTTTTGAAATAAAATTACTTTATTTTTTACTGCTACCCAGAAGAGTAATCAAAATCTGTGATATTTTTTTACATGCATACACACGCACACTCCATGTTCACCTTCAGGGAAAAGGGAGGAATTCCATTTCACCTGCTGCATGTGTCTCAGGTGCTGGGGTTAACCAGAATATATATACACACACACACACCTTTGTGAGATGGAAGTTGTACTCGGTGCACCACAATGGCAATGGACAGTTGCTTTCACTCATCCTTCTTCCTATCAAACAATGTAAAATAGCCACCTATCATGTGTAAGATCTATGTTTCTGGTGGTAAGTGAAAGGAAATGACCATCTGCAACCCCCCCCCCCAAACATAATGGCAGTGCTGATGATGATTGTGCTAAAAAGTGAAATCAGTTATAACCATCTTGTTACACAAATACAAGTCATAGCAATCTTAGTTTTGCCCTTATTTCAGCAAATGCCAATACATTGTGCAATACCGGTACTGCCACACCAGATCAGTAACTGTTGTTTAGCAGTCATTAAACAGCAGCAGGGGTAAGTCACTTTTATTTACCTCAGTGAGGAATAATGCACATCTGACAGTGTCCCACATTTGACAGACTCCCTGATTTTGCATCATAATTTTGCTCTGTCCTTCATAAAAATTTTCATTCACTAGTAGTCAGTAAATAAATCCAGACATCAGAATTTCATACTACTTGTAGTCCAAAAATGTATGTTGATACAAAATGTGTTATTCTATTGAATTTTTAAGTGAATTAGAGTAATAGTTAAAATGTGTTTCTGATTCTGTGAGTTGTAGACTCTGTGCCTTATTCTGATGGTAAAGGTTTCAAGCGACAGATGATTTTGGCAGTATGTCTGCAACTCCCTGAAAAACAGGTATCGCCATTATTGGCCTGGAGTTAACAGACTCAGTCTTGTACATTGAAATGACAGCATCTCCCCACGGTCTTTGGGAATAACACTTCACCAAGTAAACCATGAGTGAAATACCAATCAAACTTAAGTCTCTAATAACCCTTGCAGTCACTCAGTCGGGATCAAATAAAGTCTTTGTATATACATAACTTGCCAGCTACTCTGCCCCCTGAAATATACCTCTCAAGAATTCTGGATGAAGGCAAAATAATATGGGGACTAAGGCCCAGATTTAAGGACAGTTTCAAAATATTACTCTCACCAATTTCTTTGTTCTTTCCATGTTTACCAAAGTCTTCAACTCATTGTAGCTAGTTATGTTAAAGTTCAAATATCTGGATTTTGGGTCCCTCCTGTCCATCTTCCAAGGTATTAATAAGACATTCTGGATGGAAACTTACTCTGGCTTGATTTTCTTTACCCATGTTTTTATTCAAGTGAATGCAAACAAAATCTACTGTGGCTTTATGAAGAGGAAGAATAAATGTTTTTTTCCAGATCTTTGGGATGTAGGATTCTTGGATTGATCTATTAAAAAGTATACTTTCCAAAGACATGCATCTGGAGTGTTTCTCCCCAGGCCTCTGCTGAAAACGGGCTTTGTCCTAGTTGGGCTTTCCCAGTCAACAAATGTTAAATTAAATAAATAAAATACTTATAGGATAGGCAATAGCTTTGGCTGCTAGTTTTAGATATTCCATAGGTAGGTTGCCAGGTGCTTTAGAGCAAGGTTTGAGTAGTAGTCTTTTTATTGTAATGGCTGGAATGGGATTAAGAGTCAAAATGGGTGTAGAATGGGTAGTGGCCTTGTGGGAATATTGGGAGGGTGCAGTGAAAGGGGGAGTAAAAAGATAGTTTTGATGTAGTAAAGCTTGTGCTGTAATGTGCTTGAGGGAAATTATCAGTGATGTGTGCTATAGTGTTGATAAAGTGAAAATTAGAGTGTGGTTATTCCTTGAGATGTTTTGTCAGGATGCAGATATGGGTTGTTCTTTGCACTTGGATTTAGTAGTGATTTAATGGAATTGCAGAATTTTGGGGGTTCTGCTTATGGTTTGTTTGACGTTTTTGGTGATTATCTTTTTTGTCTTTGGTGACTAGTCTTTTTACCTAGTTGCAAAATTGTATAAATTTTAACAGGTCTGGAGGGTTTGTATTTGTTAGCCATTGATTCCAAATTTTGTCCCTGGCTAGTGTAAGTTCCTTAGTAGGCTTAGTCAGCCATGGGGAATGGTTCGTTTTGAACCTCTTTAGATGAAGAGGTGCCAGGCTATATATTGTATCTATCGTAGTGAAGTAGTCGACTGCATCATCTAGAGTGAGGGTTTTTAGCATGCACGGCTTCATCTTTTTTTAGGGTATTGATGAAGATCAGTGGATTAAAGTTAGTCAGGTTCCTTATGTGTTTATACTGATGTTGATTTTGAAAGGAGGGAGCAGTTCAGTGAACAGGGGCGAGGAGGGAGCAGTTCAGTGAACAGGGGCGAGGGAGCAGTTCAGTGAACAGGGGAAGGAGGGAGCAGTTCAGTGAACAGGGGCGAGGAGGGAGCAGTTCAGTGAACAGGGGCGAGGAGGGAGCAGTTCAGTGAACAGGGGCGAGGAGGGAGCAGTTCAGTGAACAGGGGCGAGGAGGGAGCAGTTCAGTGAACAGGGCGGAGGGAGCAGTTCAGTGAACAGGGGCGAGGAGGGAGCAGTTCAGTGAACAGGGGCGAGGAGGGAGCAGTTCAGTGAACAGGGGTGAGGAGGGAGCAGTTCAGTGAACAGGGGCGGGAAGGTGATCACTGAGGGTGTTTGGGAGTTTACCGGCTGAGGATATTTTATTTGAGTCCGTAACCAGAATCCAGTCTAAGATGGAGCCAATGTCATTGTACTAATTAGTCTGTTTAGAGAAGTGATAAGTTGAGTGTAATAGATTAATATTTGAAGATAGGAAGTTGGAGCAGAAGTTTAGCCAATTGATATTAACATCACCTGGAATGATAGTTTCATTTTTAATATTAGAAATCCAGGGGAGGACCTCTTCCAGTAAGTGTATGTTGTTGTCAGGGGGTATGTAAAGAACTATGACAGACAAGTTTTTTTTACAATTGTTAATTTTTTGGAAAGAAAGAAGAATTTCAGCATTAAAAAACTGTGGAATAGCATTTGTGTAGGGAACTATAGTGTAGGTGTTAAGAAAAGGCAATGCAACACCACCTCTGTTTTTTTGAGGCCTATCAAATCTTATTGTTTCAAAGCCTGGAGGGAGAAATTGAGTCCTTTATATAAGGTTTTTAGCCAGGTCTGGGTAGCAGCAATGATATCTGGCTGATTGTGGGCAATCCATGCGTGAAAGTCAGAAATGTTATTATGAATGCTTTGCAAGTTTAGAGTGACCATATATAAGGATTTACAGGAATTGTTTGTGTAAGGTAGTGTGCACTGATTGGTTGATGTGGGCCCTGGATTGGGGTGAATGTGTCTGCATAAAGGTAAGGTAGTAAGTGTGAATGTGTAAACTAATAGCTGTTGGTTTCTGATAGGTTTGGTAAGGTATGTCTGAAAGTAGATGGTAGTATTGCTTAATGGAATAAAATGGATATTGTTTTTAGTGGGATAATTTTCACTTTGTATAGGAAAATGGGATTTATTTTATAAAGGCTAGGAGAGATGTGTCTGTGTAGCTTTCAGATTTGTTTGATAAGGATTTTGTGGTTGTTGAGTATTTGAGGGAAAGAAGATGGGGTTGAGTGCAGTGAGATGTAATATGGAAAAGAAAAGTGTGATGCAAAGTGCGAAAGATGGTACGATGGGGGCATGGTGGGAAGATGAGATGAATTTAAGGAGGAGAAGACTTACAATTCAGTAACAGTTGAGAGAAGTATCAAAGGCAGTGTGGTATGAGGGGAAGGTGAAGTAGAGTACAGTGATTATATCAAGCTAGAATGGATAAAGTAGAGAGGAGTTAGACGCAGGATGTTAGTGGATAGAGCTTATGCAGGAAGTGAGACATGTTTAAGCAGGGAGTAGTATGGGTAGAGTTTTGGTGGCAAAGTAGAGGATGGAAATTAGAGGGGGCAGTATGTGAAGGAGGGAAGTGGATTGGGTGTGGATATTCAGGAAGGGTAGTAGATGGGTTGTGGTTGGTTT
The DNA here is from genome assembly GCF_019279795.1 of Protopterus annectens. Lineage (NCBI taxonomy): Eukaryota > Metazoa > Chordata > Ceratodontiformes > Protopteridae > Protopterus > Protopterus annectens. The sequence continues at coordinate 245,212,712 of NC_056745.1, read as the reverse complement.
TTGTGTCTGAGTGGAGTTATAAGACTATAAGTGTAGGGTAATGGGGGTATGTGGGAATTGGGGGAGGGGAGCAGAGTGTGAGGCCTGAATGGATCAGGTTGACTCGCAACAGTGGAGGGGAGTGAACGAAAAAGCAATCAGGAAAAGCAGAAAAGGGAGTTCCTGTTGCGTTATTGAATTGCTGAAACTTCAAACCTGAAAACATCGAACACAAATGTTCGAAGTTTCAGCAATTCAAATTTAAAAAAAAAAAAAAAAAACTCAACTGTTGCAAGCAGGGGGGCAAGCCCCCTGCACCTCCACACCCCCCGCTGTTTAAATATACCAACTCCGAGATTGCACTGCAGTGCAGTAAAGGGAAATATTCCCTTTCTGTACTGTAGTGTGATCTCGGAGTTGGTATATTTAAAGAGCGGGGGTGCAGGGGGACTTGCCCCCCCTGCTTACGGCAGTTACTTTCTGTCCATTTTTTTTTTTTGTGTGTGTGTGTTCGAAATTATAAAACTTCAAACATACAAGTTCGATCTTGTAGTGTTTGAAGTTTTATACTTTCGATCACATAATAGGAACCCCAGAAAAGGTAAGAGCTCCCCTATATCAAGAAAGAAATATCTGAGAACCAATGCTAGCCTGAGTCAGCAAAGCAGTTTTTAATTATTTCTTTAGCTGTTTAAGACCTGTCTGGAAATTTTAAAATAGCTGAGAATGTAATAGAGATGATGTCTATGACCCAGCAACTTAATACAGCTTCCAAAATTATGCAGCCATGAATTGCATCAGTTGCAGAAATGTATTGGAAAGGATACAAAAAATTAGCAGCAGCATCCATAGAAGTTAGAACACTAAAGTTACTTTAGGTATGGAAAATTAAAAAACAAAAGTTAGGATACGGACAACCGGGCTAGAGGCTAAGGGGGTTGGTATCCTTGAGCTGTGTGCTCACTACACATCAAATCAAGAAACAATTAATGTGTATGAACTGAAACTGGTTTAGCAAAGTAAATAATAAATGAACAAATAGGGAATAAAGCCCGTACTCTGCAAGGAATCATGTCTTTAGCTTAGACATGACATAAGTGAACTAGAGAGGGAGTTAACTTGTCATGTGGGGCTGCTTTTCAGTACGGAGACCCGCTGCTCTATTTAAACACTGTAATGCAATACTATAAGGTGGATTTTAAGGAAGTTTTATAACCACAACCAGGTTGTTGGCCAGACAGCTGTAGGCAAAAAAGAAATGAAAACATTATAAGTAATTAAGTAATCAGTGGAATTGAGTTTGCTGGATATAGAGTCAACCAGAATCAAAACTTATAGTATAACGAGGCACTCAGTAGAAAAAAAGAAACAAAATTAAAGACAGAGGAACAGAATGAAAAATAGAATCACAGGGAATTTTAGTATATTAGACTGTTAGCATAGGGAGACCAGTATGAGAGGATGTACGGAGATCTGTACAGCCAGAGGAGAGAGCATAAGGTAAAGAACAAAGAGAAACAACTAGAGACTAATTAACAATTACAAATGCAACAGGTTAACCAAGCTGCGCAAGTGGCATGACAGTGTGTCAATTACCAAAACACTACTGGTAATGACATCTTGCTATAAAAACTATTATAGTTGTAATTCATTTCAAGTGTCTCATAACTGAGGCAGCTAACAATGTTTCAAAACCATATAAGTAATGCAATCACTATCTAGAAACATTCTCAGGAAGGTAGTTAAATAACATTTGCAAGTACAGTTGCAATTCAATTCATGTGTCTTGTAACTGAGGCAGCCAAGGTCTCAAAACCATATAAGCAGTACAGTTACTATCTAGAAACATTCTCAGGAGGTAGATGCATAACAGTTGCAAGTACTAAGACTAACAAGCAGAACAAGACCTAAGACAGCATATTACAGGTAATACCACCAACTCTATAAACAGTGAAGGTAAATCATGGCTTCTAGGAATAATGGTAGGCAGAAGTCACTTACACTCTAAAGCAAGCACTCATCTAGAGGGGAGAACTAAATGGCTGATCTGGCCTACAGTAAAAATAAAAAAATACAAAAGTGAAGGCTTTGGCTTAAGGATAGTGAAAAGGATTATGGGGTGTGTGTAGTAGGTGGCACAGGAAGCTTTGAAAGTGAAGTAATTTGGGGCGAGCTGACTCATGACAGTGGAGGAGAGTGAACAAAAAACAATCAAGAACAGCAGAAAAGGTAAGAGCTCCTATATCAAGAAATAAATCTAAAAGAACCAGTCCTAGCCTGAGTCAGTGAGGCAGTTTTTAATTATTTAATTGTTTAAGACCTATCCGGAAATGGTAAAAACAATTAGGAATGTAATAGAGGAGAGAAAACCTGCCTGCGAGGAGCCAGCAGTCGAGAACTGTATCGGTTGCAGGAATGTACTGGGAAGGAAACAAAAAAAATTAGCAGCAGAAGCCATAGAAGTTGGAGCACTAAAGCTACAAAGAAAAGCAAAAAGAAGTTAGGATCCAAATAACAGGGCTAGAGGTGTGGGAGAGAATCCTCGAGCTGCGTGCTCGCTAAACAGCAAGTCGAGAAACAATTATTGTGTATGAACTATGTACTGGTTTAGCAAGTACAAATGCAGGAAAAGTAAGTAAATAATAAATAAACAAATAGGAAATAAAGCCCATACTCTGCAGGGAATCGGTCTTCAGCACAGACACGATGTAGGTGAACTAGAGAAGGCATTGACTTGGCTTGTGGGGCTGCTTTTCAGTATAGAGACCCACTGCTCTATTTAAACACTGTAAAGCAGTACCATAAAGTGGATTTTAAGGATTTTAAAATGGTGTGCCATACTGAAATGAACACATTCATTCTGACACACTTTCAAATAACAGGTTTTTGAGATGCTAGAAAATGGCTGCATCTTAAATGTTTAAGAGAAAGTGTCTTCTTCCATGATATTTAAATTTTTAAACCCCTTTTTTTTTCTAGAGAGAGATTCTACTTTTTGGTTTCATTAATAAGATTGTGTGCAATATTTGTAATGTATTTGTTTAAAACCACAAATGATTAACAAAACTTGAGTAACAGCACAATTGGTCAATGGCACATTGGCGTGAATCACATTCTGTTGAATGCAATTGTTGTGTAGTGTAGGTATGAAGGAGAAAGCAAAAACATGTTATTCACCAAGTATAATGCAATGTAAACAAATGGAGATTTTATCCCTGAATATTTGCTGACAATGGTCAGTACCCAGTCAATCTTTCCCAGTAAACAAAGACAAATTAAATAAATAAAATGAATGCCTGGAAAGGTGGTGCTCCCAGAACTTGAGATCCTGTTATAGTAGGTAGAGTGTATATGCAAATGTTCGCAGTTTACATTTAAGTATGGGGATAGAGTTAGTTTTGTGTGGGTTCTTTATCCTTTTGTCTTGATTAGTTGTAGTGTTTTAGTTAAGTAATATGTGCAGTTAAGGATAGGGTTAGTACACATGAGTAAGTTGAATGGGGGGGAGTCGCTTGTTATAGGTAGTCTTTTACACTATTCCCACCCCTAGAATACCTGATGATTCTGTCATAGGTACCACTGGTTTCCTTTTCAAGTTATCACCCCTTTAAATATTGAGGGGCTTAGTCTACCTTTCTGTTATGACTGTTCTTTACATCTCCTAGGTACTTCATGCAGACTCTCAGTAACACTTCTTATGATTTATACAACCTGCCAAGCTAGACTCTGCTATGTCTCAACATTTGGATGTCTGCTAGTGGTCATATAAATGTCTTATTCCTATGGCATGGGTTTTCATGTATCCTACTCATTTCAACTGATCTTGAAATTCATTCTTTGCTTTCTTAATCTTGGTTTTCAAGACGTTCTTGCTCAATGTTAGTTGTCATTCCTAGATTGCATGGCCCTATTGTGAGGGTGATAGTTGTGTTGAGGCTTCCTATTTATAAAGATAGTTAGTTAAGACAGCGTTATTAAGTTGAAAGACTTGATGCAAAAGTCTATAACATTGGTAGAGTTGTGTTGCAAAAAAGAAAAAGAAAATTATACGGGTATTGAAGTTTTGGAGGCTCTTAAAATAGAATATGTTATCCTGGGTCATATAATTTTGACAAGAGTGGGTCCTATAGGAGTTTTCCCAGGTCAGAGCATTTACAAATCCAGGACCTGGTGAGATAGGATTTTAACTGTGTTTTGAAACTGAGGTTATTTATATCAGTCCTAATTTTGGGTGGGAGGGAGTTCCACATTTTTGCGACAGAACAGCATTATAGAGACTACCCTGAGTTGTGTCTACTTTTGGATACTTCAACCAGACCTTTATTGGTAGACCTTGGCTGATGGTTTAGTGTACTGGTTTATTAGGCCATTTATGGCTGGGGTTTTGTTAGGATAACAGAATTTGATGAGCCAATGTGAGTTGATTTAGGGTACGTTAGTTAGGCAATTCCATCCAAGACTGTTTGTGGAGGGCTGGACAATGATAAGATCTGTAGGAAGGGTTAGCACATTTAGCTATTTTGTGATAGCATGTGAATAGTTTGTTTAGTACACCTTTGTTTAGGTTAACTAGGGTGGGAGGAACATAAAGTAAGGTGGAGAGTAAGTGGGTTCTTGCTATGGTCATTTTACTGTTGGGGGTTAGGTAGTTTTTACATCTGTAGAGTATACGTAGATTTTTGTGCACTTTAGTTAATGCATGGGCTATGTGTTTCATGTTTTATTTAATTTTATTTATTTTATTTGCAGTTTGTTTGCCAGGATGGTCCATTGGGCTGAGAGGAGCCCATTTTCAATTGAGTCCAGGGGAGAAAAGATTCTGGTGTATGTTAAATATGTCAGTAAACATATTCTTAAAAAAATAAAGATATGCAAGACTTTTACTCCTAAAACTATCATTCCTGCCACAGTGTCCTACTGGCGTTTAGTGAAACTGACTATGAGAAATGTGTGTGAAAGGGGTTGGTATGAAATGCCACTAACCTATTGCTTAGCATGGTTATGACTACCCCACATTAGGCAGTCTAAAATGTGCAAAAATATGGATGAATGAAAGTGGTAGCATTTCTTTAAGGAGGCAGGCCACTGTTAAACTATTGCCACCTTATGACTGCAATACTTATGGTAGAATATTCTAGCAGTTTTTGAGTAATAACGTCTGTGCCATGCCATGATTCAGGTTTGTGCATGTAAACTTCAAACACTGGGTCAAGATTATTATGTAGTGAATTCACAGAGGTACCCTGTCCCCATTTTTAAATCAATAGTGGAGCATTTTCAGTGATCTTTGAAATGTAATTAGTTTTTTAGACTTTGCAACTGAAGGAAAATGAATGTTTTTGTTAACGGTATTTTCAAACTTCACTAACTCTATTAAGAAATTAATTTCTCCCACTTGTTTTTTTCTTTTTTAGCTTATTCATAAACAAACTTGACATTTTTTTGTAAGCACTGTCCCAACATACAACTAATGCCAGCAGTCCTATTGAACATAATGATATTTGAAGTTCTAATCTTGTTCTTATTATCTGATATTTAGCGTATTCGAAGAATTAAATAATATCATGTTCCTAGGCTTCATGCTTGAAGCACAATTACAATAAAGGATCATTGCTATTCAGAAATGTGCACACTGTTTGGGCAGCCCAATCAACTTGTGTATTGTTAATTGAGCATATACCAATGCAAGGAAGTACAACTGCTGAACTATTGTTGAGCGGCCCGAAGTTCCATTGACATACTCAGTTTTGTAATATTTTTATGAGGGACAGCACAAAATATGGCAAAAAACAAAAATTGTTCTACAAAACTGGAGTTCACAGAAATGCTTACCATGTGTACAGTAACATACCTGTCAACTGTCCAGAGATTTGCTGAACATCCCCTGAATTTCCTCATATTTCTGGTCTTATTTTTCGTAAAATGTTTAAATCGGTGAGGATTTATGTCGGTCAATACCAGGCATTAGAGTTTCATTTTTGATTTCTTGAGTGACAGAATTGAGATGTAACACTAATGTTAAAAAAAGAAAAAGGGGGGGGGGCAGAAGGACAAAGTACCACAGAGCTGTCCTCTTCTCCATTCCACCTCTTACACTGCACTGATGTACTGTGCAAAGGGTGCAGGCATAGTGCTATTCACATTTGCAGAGCGTCTTTTTATGGTCATAAAATGGACTGCATTATTTTTTTGTAACTTTAGAATGCAAAACACATTTAAAATTTGTGTTTAGCAGTTTTTGTGTGCTGTTTTATAGAAAAATAGCCCTTTCCCACCTGATTGAGATGACATTGTACAAGGTAGGAGACATGAAAGAAAGTAGTGCATGTATATTTGTTGGGGGGGGGGGACAGATGAACGACTTCACATGAATATAACTATATAAGATTAAGATACACCTGCTTTTTAAATAGTTTGGAGATGTATTTCAGTAGTTTGAGTTCTCATTTCCTTAGTAAATGGTCACCAGCCTTCGTTTGTGTATTTGAAATAGTATGGTTTGCTTAATCCTCCCTGCCTTTCTTTAGTTTTGTTCTGTGCTGTGTGGGATTCTGTAAGCTGGCTTTGTTGTAAAAATCATTCAGTGCACTTTGCATCTTGTCATTACCCCTTTATAAAGAACTCCACCTAATTCACATTAAAACACTCAGAGGCAGGCAAGTATTTTTAAAAATCTTTACATTAAAACACTTTTTTCTACCAGAATGTGCAAAGAAAGCATGTGACCCTGGTACTGGTAAGAGAGAAGATGTGTATGTGTTGTGTATGTATGAGAAGATGGGTATTAAACCTTAAAACATTCAGAGAGGATTTAAATGTGCAAACTTTACGTATGTCAGGCATTGTTTTAAAAATGTAAATCCAAAATAAACATATTTAAGCTGTCTAGGTCTGTCTTTGTCAAAAACATGTTCACAGCTTTTTCACTGTTTCTGATGGAGCAATATTTAAACTTCCATTTCCTTCAGTTTTGCTCTGAGTTCATGACAGTTCATAGCATACATTTCAACTGTCATTTTTTCCTCATATTTTTGTCCTGTCCCCTGTAAAATAATTTTGATTTTTCTTGTAAAATACTGAGGATTAGAATCAGTCAGTAATTCCCGACATTAAAGTTTCATACTTCTGCCTCAGAAAAATGTGTGTTAATGCAAAACCTAGTGTTCTGTTAACTATTTGTGAATTAGAGTAATATTTAAATATTATTCCTGATTTTGAGCATTTGTCTTCCCATTAGGTTTGTTGAGAATTCTTGAACAAAGTTGAGAGGTATGGTTTACAGGCATGAAATATTGCCTTGGGATTCTGGGCACTAGAATGTACCAAATTAGTGTTTACTTCCATTGGTAGAATTCATCTCAGAAAATGCATCCTGGAGGCCCATTTTATTAATAGACTAACAAGCTATATATATAAGTTGTGCTCAATAACAGAAGATTTTCCATTGATCACTGCTGCAGTAGCATTAGTTATATGGGTGTTATCCTCCCAAGGATATAATGTCTGGCCAGCTTTCAAAGCTTCAAGGCACCCTTCAATCAGCTTGAGCTGAGCTCACAAAAGCACAAGTTTTGGCACAAAGCCCTTCAGAGCTTTCCTGACAGCAAAAGAAGGTTGAGCCCTGAAAGGACAATGCTAGCGACAACAAAACATAAATGTCCGCACACTGACTTAAAAAAAAAAAGCACATCAAAAAAGGAGGGTAGGAGCAGATAACTGCAGTGGTGATCATTCAAACATCTACTATTATGGTAAGTTCAATTTGCACAAGTGTGCTATGCTCATTGTATTGATCATTGCTGCAGTAGCCTTAGCTAATATGGTTAGATTTCCATAGCTAACTACATTTGGGAGGTGCAAGAAAGAGAGTCAGGAAACCCCTGGAGAATGGTCCTAGCAAAGCTTGATCAGGTCCTAAACAGGGAATCAAGTTTATAGTGCCTCATAAAAGTATGTACAGAGAACCAAGCAAAAGCTTCTAAAATATTTCTAGAATTCACCCTTTTCAAAAAGCCATAGATGAAGCAAAGTCCCTAGTAGAGAGAGCTTTGATCCCTCCTTGAGTACATTTATTATGCAAGTATAACAAAAGGTAATAGCCGTAGACAACCATTTGAAAATAGTCAGTTTTTGACATAGGTTGTCCCTTCTTACCTTCACAAGAAGTAAACCACTGATATAAAGATCTGAAAGATAGCACCTGAGCTGTCTGTACTAAACTCCTTATCAATAATTCCAAACTTAAATTTAAACTTGGAGGAATTTATAAAGTGCATTATTACTATTTTTTCTTGGTAATATCATGCAATTGTTCATATATTCTTTTCTTCAATGGGCGTTCAGTTTTCCCCACATAAAAACATTCACAGTCCTGACAAGTAGCAATATACAGAACACCCTTAGTGGAACAGTTAACCCATATAGTGGATCTAAGTTCTTTGCCCCTTGTATTTTACTGGGAAATTATTTCTATCTAGAGCAAAATTACAAAAACTGCACATGCCACATTTTCATGTACCTGTTTTGTGGCATTTTCCATTCAAGAAAATCATCTTTCTGTCGTTCAAATTTGTCCTTCAAATGTACTCTCCAATGCACTCAAACTGGGGTCCAATCTAAACGTATTCCAATTTTTTTTATTAATAGCTTTTAACATAGCTGTATTGTTGCTACACTTTAACAACAAAGCCTTGCTAAACCCCTTTCCATAAAGACCCTCACCTGAATCTCTCATAACCATCTTATCAACCAAACCCACATCTAAAATGAGTATAAATGTGTCCTTCCTTCCCTGTGTAACTTGTCTGGTCATGTGCACCAAATTAAAAATGTAGCCCCTTTGTTCAAACATTTTACATAGAGCATCCATTTTGTTCTCATATAGTATGTTGTCTGATTCATCCTAGCTAGTCTGATTATTTGACCTTTAAGTTTTTTGTTTTTTTTTTTTTTGATTCTCTGGTGACAGCTGTTAAAATGCAAGTATGATTTAGAAAAAGTGTGTTTTCTATAAATGATGGACTTAAAACCATCATCCACTTTGAATATAGTAATGACTAGGTAGTTCATAGAATCTTGTGTATAGAATGTGTAAATTCCAAAAATTCAGTAGCATCATTTATGTACTTAAACTTTTTAAAATTGTCTTTTGTATCCACCCAGAAGATACGGATGTCATCCACAAATCTGTAGTATATAGTCCAACATTTAGGATAACACAAAAATAAAAGTATTCTCTCACTTCCACATGACCATATCCTCAAAAGTGGGAGCACAGACTGCTCCCATTGCAACACTTTCTAACTGCTTAAAATATTCACCCTCAAAATACAGAAAATTGTTAATTTAAACAATTTCCATCAAGTCGGTAATTGTGTTGTTCTTACGTGGGTCCAGAAATTAATAAATCAAAGGGCCTCCCTAAACCACTGGTGTTGTTTTGGAGCCTGCATTAAGGTTTTGTTTGCCTTGCAGAAGTTACAGCCATATGTGTAATGGATGATCAGCTGTGTGAGTAAAGCAATACTTGTTATCATTGAGAAGTATATTTTCACATAATCAGTTATGACTGAAGCATAGCAACCACTTGGACTAAATTTCCCATATCCTGCCATTGTGATATCTGTTGAGAAATGTCACATTACACAGACTTGCATTCAAACTGCAAGCAGATAAATGGTCTTTTCTATAATTATAGTGCACTCTCTGAAGAAATTTTGTAGTGAAACTCTACAAGCTTTAGGGTCGGTCAGAAGTTGTGTTTTTGCAAGACCTGCATTACTGTGTTGTGTGTCAGATTTTGTACTTCAAATATAAAGTCATGATTCTCCTGTACACATTTTATTACCAAGCATGCCTGTTCTCAGTGATGTATCTCTCCGCCTATTTCCAAGCCACATTTGTAACCTGAAAATAATCTCTGGTGGCCCTAATTTCTTTTCTCGTGTTGAAATGAAAATGCCGCAGCTTCAATAAATATTTTCAGTGCTGTTTTTGTGGAACACAGGAGGTACAGCTTCATATGTTGTGATCACATTTTCTTTTGCTTCATTCCTTTATTGGTGGAATGCACCTGTTTTTCCTTTTCTTGATGTTATCTAGTTGAGGTAAAGTTTCATATTTAAATGTTTCTCCAGATAGTAGGTCTTACAATATCTCTTCCTTGTTCAATCTTCTTATGGAATTATTTACTTAAATATTTTGCTAACAAGTTTGTCTGACTAGGTTAAGGTCCATTTTCATTGGAAGGTTACCAGCAGTGTTTTTGATTTGCTCAGAGTGGTACAGTGGGCAGTGGAGACCACGGTAATCAAACCCTGGTTTCAAGATGACAATCACCACCTTACTCCTTTGCAAGATATAATAATTGGAATTAAATTACCCCCTTTGGGCACCCCATCTTATTTCCTCTGTCCTACAATATATGTCTGCAGTTACAGACAGCTTGTTCAGCTCTATTTTGAATGTACCAGCTGGTTGTTTCTATCATGATCACAATGTATTACATACAGGCTTGTGTTTATTTAAGTTTTAAGTCATTAAACAGAAAAGTTACTGACATAACTGAACCACACCATTACTGAGAAGAAATGTTATAAAGATGCAAAAAAAAAGTCTTCCATTAGAGTGGGCACTTAAACTGTCTTTATATACAACCTTGTTTGCATGGTTTTATTAATTTAATCTTGTCCTAGTTGTGTATTTTCAAAGCATGTTTGGGTGTTTTTCTTAAACTGCTGAACAGAATGTACTTTTTACGTTCGTTTCATCATAAGATGTATTCTTTATCTCATTCAGATGAATCTTCTAACAACGATGAAACAAAAAGCAGAAGTGCAAAACTAACTGAAATCAGGTAAGGCTGAAAATGTCATGTTACATAAAACTATTTTGTCTACAATCTTAAGTGCATGTTAAAGTTACTTTTGATTTTTCTTCTAGTTTTTCTGCAGGTCAAAAGGAAGTAGAAGTAAGTATTTTGTTAGACATGAATTACAATTTTTATATGTACTCTGTGCATACTTGAAGTATAAAACCATGTTTTTTTCCCCCACAGAGTGAATTTTTTCGATTATCATTAGCCTTCAAGTGTGACACATTTACATTAGAGAAGAGATTACAGCTTGAGGAACGTGCTCGGAACCTGGCCGAAGAAAATTTAAAAAAGGAATTTAACAACTGCTTACAGATGGTGCAGGTAAGAAGACTTGTAAAACTGCCTGTTATTGTAAACACTACTGTCTCATGTTTGTGAATGTCTCAACCTTTTTATGTTATCAGTGGATGTAATTCCTTGGGAGCAGTAGACAGCTACATTATTTTTAGATATGGTGTCAAAAGCAGTTGCTTTTGAGATCTCATCCTGCTAAGGAAGGGTTTACTCTCTATCTCTCTCTCTCTCTATATATATATATATATATATATATATATATATATATATATATATATATATATATATATATATATATATATTGTTTCATTGAAAGCTCATTTCAACTGAATTTCAATTCACTGTAGTGAAGTACTGGCACTGTGTAGAGTACTGTAAGGCAAGTAAAAGGTATATGCCCTTTTCTCCACTGTAGTGCGATCGTGGCGTTGGTATATATAGGTGGGGGGCACAGCCCCCCACTTAGTTTGAATATGTATTGTCTTCTGGAAGGGGTTACTCATTGGTGTTGTAAGTATGAATGTCTGTGATTTAAAATGTATTATTTTGAAGCTTTCAGTGAAATATAATGTAAAAACAGACAAGGTGGGAGCTGTGCCCCCCACACTCCTCCTAACTTTATGTAGTAACTCCAGGATCACACTACAGTGGGGAAAAGGGCATATACTTTTTACTTGCCTTACAGTGCTCTACTCCGTGCCAGTACTTCACTTGAGTGAAATGAGATTCGGTTGAATGAGTTTTCAGTAATGTGAGCTTTTAGCAATATGGTCAGGTTGAGTTCAAATTCAGATAAATGAGCTTTCAATGAAACAAAGTAGACCCATGGATATAAAAAGTTTACACACCCCTGTTAAAATGCCAGGTTTTTGTGATATATAAAAAAAAAAATGAGACCACAGTAAATCATTTCCCACCTTCAATGTGACCTATAACCTGTACAATTCAACTGGAAAACAAACAAATCTGTTAGGGAAAAAAATAAAAAATGCACAATAAGCTGGTTGCATAAGTGTGCACACCCTTAAACTAATAGGTTCATAGGTTCATAATGCTAGGCTATCTGCCCTAGGGCATTTATAAGCCTAGCCAGAATGTGTTTGGCTTTCGCCACCCATTTTAAATTAATTTTGCTATGCCCTTTTTCGAGGTTAGTATACTGTGCCTCTGTCTAACAGTGACACAGAAGTGATACCCAGGGTAAACCTACAATCTCCCATCTACTCATCAAGATTCCTCTTGAAGAGAGTCAGTGAGGGACTCTGCCTAACCTGGACTGGGATTTTATTCCAGAGTGAAGGGAGCCTCTGGGTTATGAATCTGTCCCTCCAGCATGTCCTATTTATTTCAGTGCTGAGGTTCAAGTCTCTCGAGCACATAGCTTGATGGGATTTGGATTTTCTGAGGTGCAGCATGTCCATTAATTCCGGGTTGGACATGGCTTTATACGTCAGGCACAGATCGCCTCTGAACAGGTGGTATGCCACTGAGTAGAGCTGGAGTTTCTGTAACCGGGCAGCATATGGCATCTGTTTGAGCCCTTTGATCCTCTTGGTGAGGTACTTTTGGGGTCTTTCCAGTTGCTGCAGGTGTCTGGTAAGGTACATCCCAAAAGGGGCATTGTACTCAATTATGGGCCTGATGAGGGATGAGTAAAGAGGCACGATGACCTCCCTGATCTAGATGTGAATCCCTTCATGATTAGGTGGGCTATATAAAATGTTTTTCTAACCACTTTGGCCACGTGGTTGTCAAATGAAAGATTGCTATCAACTTGGGTCCCCAGGTCCCTAATTACTTCTTCTGTACTTAATGGATTACCACCTATGTGGTAATTTGTGGGCACTTTGTTTTTGCCAAAGGGGATGACTATACACTTTTTGGCATTTAGCTTTAGGCCATGACTCTGGCACCAGTTGTCTGTTTCTATGAGGCCCTTTTGGAGGATGCTTGTGTCGGCTGGAGAGTCGATTGGAAGGATTGGATACAAGTACCCAGTCAATAAGAGTACTTGATGTGTGAGAGTTGTTTGTATAAGTATGTTGGGAGATTAGCTGTGTAAAGCCATATAAATTAATATGAGTATTAGAGTTTGGATTACTGAGAGTTAATCAGTTAATGTTGACATCCCCAAGGAGGATAGTTTCATTGGGGATATGTTGAATCACTAATCCATTAGCCAAAGTTAGGATTTCCACCTTTGGAACTGATAAAAATTTTTTATAAAAAATTATAGTCTGCAATCCGCCTTTTGCCTTACTCATTGTAAATGACTAAATGTTTTATAATAACAATAATAATATTAATGCCCATTTGTTAACCCAAGTAACCCACATATCACACGGTCCCTTTTCAGGGGTGACCCAAGTGCAATGTCTGGTTAAGTAACTTGCTTAATGTGTCAAAGTATACAAATGATGGATGAGGGTATCAAACCCTATACCACAAGAACTGCAGCACAAAACCTTAACTCTCTGCAGTAACTGTGACAACCCTTCTAAAACTGCAGAAGCTCTAAGTAATTGTTAAAAGGCTGTAATCTAAGTAGAAGTTCAGCATTTACATTTTATAATTGTTTCTCCATTTAATGACTGTTATTTAAAATATTGCACCAATTATATATGGGAAAAGAAAGGCTATAACCATGTGAAAAATGTGGAACTGTCATATGCAAATATGAGTAGAGCAATAGGAAAGGCAGGTGGGCAGAGCTCCTGCTTATGGTGGTAGCTTGTAGGTGGTACAAGCTAGCATGTTACTTTTTTAATTTAAAGTTATATTAAAAATTAAATTTGCAGTTTTTTTTCCTTCTACCTGCCCCTTCAGTATCTTACTTTAGTAGCTAACCTGCTACCTGACCACCAGTAGAAAACAAACTATCCTGGGCACAAGTTCTTAATTTAAATAGCAACTGCTTTTTGCTGTCATCATCCCAAATAACATGGCAAATTCCAGGGATTGTGCAACTCGCATAGCAATAGACACTTGCCTGTTTAAAACAGTTTATCTTGTTGCACCTGCCATTGTTCTGAAAACCACAGAGGGACTCAAATGAAAAACGCAAGTCAGTTTGTTAGTAATTGAGTACATTAGTAAAACAGCAAGCTCACTTTAATACGGTTCTGTCACTTAAATGCACTGAGTTATTCTCGGCTAGGTGAAAGTAGGGACAGAATACCTATCATTCTCATTATTGTAATTGTAATTATTGCCAGGTAATTCACGCTGCAACTTGTAACCGTAATGATTTTTCATTTCCTACTTTTTGAAAAACAGTCGTCATTCTTTATAGCTGGCTCAAACAGCACCCTGTGCTGGTACCATGAACCAGTGCCCCACCCTCTCAGCTCTTCGAGTGAAGAGCAACCAGAGCACTTTACTATATTAAGCCAATTGCTACTTGTAGTGGTTGGCTTGTTACAGATCAATGCCCCCCCCCCCAGGTCTTCCACTGAACAGCAAAAAAAACACAATCCGGTCCTGTTTTGTGCCTTGCCCCTGACCCTCCATTAAAAAAAAAATCTTTAGAAACTGTATCAAGCTGCTTGCTGCAATTCAGACCACACACACCGAGTGCAACAACACTTTTAAAACTGGTATTGCATTAAAGATTGAAATTAGCTGGTTGCACCCTCCAAACACTTTGCACCCAGGACAGTGACTGTTCTGACCCAGCTCTAGCTATACTACTGGTGTAGTGATGACTATTTCAGTGGGGGATTTGGCTGGCTGATTGTAGTTATGTGGTAATATCTGTTTCATATAATATATACCTTCACAGTAAGTAATGTACATTTAGGAAAACATGGAAGGAGGGCACTTAACTTTAGCAGTTGGTGAGAAAACTGGGAGTCACGTGATTATTTGAATTTCTGTGAAGGAGTTCGCTGGCGCACAGAAAACCTCTCTTTTTCTAGAGCATAGTTTTCCTCAGAGTAGGAATGAGTCAGTCTTTCATCTTCAGCCTGCTTTTTCCCATTTTCTACATGGGGTTAGGGTGTTGTTTTAACTGTCATCATCTCTGTCGATGCAATGCTGCATTCCTGCCTTCTTTGACACTCATGTCAGACTGTCACAGATCTTCTCTCACACAAGCCATCCACCTCTTTGCTGGATGCCCCCATTTCCTCTTGCCTTCTTCCCGTCTGTCCCAAATCATCTTCATCAGATTGGCCTCGTATCCTGTTTTGTATGTCCCAGTATGGGCATTCAAGTCACCCCATTATCAGCAGCAATTCATGTTGTCCTGCTTTATCTACTAAGTCATGCAACTGTTGTATGGATGCACTCTTGTCCTCACTATTACAACCATGCTGTGGGGTACGGACTGAGATTATGAAAACTACCCTATCATCACACTGGAGTCCGATTGCCATGAGTCTGGCACAAATTCTGATGACATCCCTCACTGCCCTCTGAAGCCTTTATCTCACCAAAATTGCCACACCATTTGCAGCCTGTCCTCATCCTGAATAGTAGATTCTGAATCCCAAGCCAAGTGGCTTTGCTGCACTGCCCTTCCATCATGTCTCTTGGATATGTAGGATGTCCACCATCCTCCGTACCATCCTGTCATCCACTTTCAAGCTCCATCCTGTCAGTAAAATACTTAGTTCATGTGTAGCTAGCTGATTGGTTTTATGTTTAGCTTTTGCTCTGTTGAGCAAAACAGAGCTATCCCAGATAATCCAAGTTGGGCAACTGGACATTGGCTAGAGCATATTGACCCATGGCTGCTAGACATTATGGTAGGCACACACTGGCCAATAGGGGCACATACACCCCTCCCACCATTAGCATGGGTCTCTGGTGTAGGTTGGAGTAGGCTGGGTCTTCAGTCCACTTATCATTGGCAAATTACCTATGCCTAATTGGCGACATTAGCCTACATGACTGAATCACCTAGAGTCATATTTTACACCATTGAGTGGCTAGCCCTGCCACAGCATGCAATCTGTGATCCATGTACTCATATTTTGAGGATACTGTGCACCACAATAGATGCCCAAAGCAGTTGGTCTGTATACCTCTTCCCCCTATAGGGCACCATGTAGAGTCTGTGCTGTTGCCCACAGCTCCATTCATTCTTGAGTTTAAGATGGAAGCATTCAATATTTCAGCATGTTTTTCAGAGGTGGGAGGAACTCCAAAGAGAGACAGAGAGAACATACAAATTCCAAACAGGCATTTGGCCCAAGGATGGCACTGAACCTTGTGCATAAGATGTAAAGACCTTAACCATTATTCCAACTGGTCTTTCTTAGTGGCAGCCTTTGACCCTCCCCCCCCCAAAAAAAAAACTTAATTTCAAATGCCATGTCATTCATTTAAATTCAGGACATTTTTTATTTGTTTGTTAATCCGGTAAGCTCGCTTTCTCTAGACATGGCCTGGGAACAATCTCAGGTTAAGTGACCGTCTCAGAGCATCACACTAGGCAAATGGAGACTAAATTTATTTTATATCATTTGCAAACCCAGATCAAGCACTGATCATACATGACCAATTTCATCCTGGCCCAGTGGTGGAAAAGTAAATGTATATTGAAATACACAAGATGTGTTGTCAATTAGGCATGGCAGATCATGAAATGGCTATTAAATATTTTTTTATGGAAGACAATGCAATGTATAATTCTGGAGAATTCCAGTAGAGGGGAGTGATTGAGAAGTTTCTTAGGTAGTTGAGTGAGAAAGGTTAAAAAAAGTGGGGGGAGAAATTTCTTAGGTAATTGAGTGAGTTGAGCGCAGGGAAATAAGACAATAGTAGTAAAGCTTTTAATTAGTAATGGAGGAATAGGAGTCGGGGATCAGCTGATGTCACTAAATGAGTCACATTGGTATTTAGCAAGTGTCTGGAGATGGACTTTTAAAGATGTGTCCAGAATATAGGATAAAGGGAAGTGTATTTGATGTAGAAGGGGTAGACTGTTGTACTTGATCATAACAATGTTGATATAGTGACCCAGATCTGAAATGGTGTGCGTTGTTACACCAGGTGATGTCATACTTTGAAAATAGTGTGTTTATAAATCAACAGATGGAGGTAAAAGAGCAGTTTTGCTGAAAACAGTTAAAGCTCAGAGGTTACTGCAAAACTGGAGATTTCCCTCCTTTTCTTCAATATGCGGTATTCTTAATGTTTATTAAATAGCAGTAGTGATGGTGGTTGGGTTCGCCCTCAGAGAAAAATGTTCTTCTTTTTGTACTTTGTCTCCAAGCAGCACTACTTCATCAGTTTTTCATCAGATTCATTAATGAGTGACAGTTCTATGAATTAAACCAAATCCACAAAAAAAAAAAATCAGTTTTAGTGGTAATTTGTTATATAAATTTTGATTATTCTGCAAAAATTCATACGCAAGTGCAATATGTTGAAAATGCAGCAAATAGCTTTTGAAATAACATATTTGGAGTTTTCGCAAGGTCAGTCTAGAATTCAGCAAGTACATTTTGACTTGTATATTTGGAATCCTTTTCTTAGGGGTATCTACTCTAGTGCATGTTGTGCTCAGCCGTTAATATTTGAGTTTTTTTTTTCTTTTTAACTATTTAGTGACGGAAATATCTATACCATTAATGTTTTAATATAACTTCTTGTCTAGCTGCTCTTACCCCATTTGGAGAAGGATTCCAAGGCATATGACACTGCTGTGGATCTTGAGAAGAAGATGAAGTCTCTCGAAAATTTCTCAAACAGAGTGGCTAGCAGGTCAGAGATGTTGGGATCAATTCACCAGGTAATTTTGTGTTTTATTTACAGTAATTGTATCTGATTTATATTGCTAACCCTGTGAAAGATGAAAAGCTGGAACTACATACAAGTGATCACTTGAGGAATCATCACTGCATTGCAGACAAATGCTTAGAAAATACTCAGTGTAACAATAAATCCTAACATTTGGCCTTTGTCATAATTTGCCTGCATTGTCTCTGACCTGAAGTTTCAAAGTCAGTGTCTTCCTTTTTCGTCCACATTGACAATCAAAGGATCCTGTGTGTAGTGACACAAATATATCCACAGTCCGTTTTATTTCCCACAATCGATGCATGTTCACCATTTGTTTGGAACTATTTTAGGATCATATATTCCTCACTTGAACAATTTAAAATGTTTAACTGAGAAAATGTATGATGATAAAAAAATACATTTTTTGCTTTCCATTAGCTTTTATTTTTTGCTGGCTTCACAAGTCCATTTTCTACTTTCCTGTTAAAAATCTGTCAAAAATATAATTACAAATAAGTCCAATTTTTTTTATCCACAATGCTTGCTTTGGTTGACTGTAATCACATCAGAGACTGTGAACATTGCAGAAGTTTCAAATGCACCACTAAAATACACAGACAAGATGTAATGACTTACTGTCTTATTAAAAAAGATACTTGAGTCTTTAGAGAAAAATTTCTAGAAGAAATATATCGAACCATAAAATCTGGAAGAAAAATACGGAAAAAAAATTGTATAGAAGAGGGCAAAATACATAGAAGGAGAAAGTGCCCCTGTGCATGGATGTTGAAACTGCTTCTTCAGCATTTTATTCTACAGAGGCTACCACATTTATTTTGCTGACTCCAAGCAGGAGACTGGAATCAAACTGTCTGTCGCTATGCTGGGAAAACCCCAGATGACAGTGGTACTTAAACTGCATCAGTACCTTAGACATTGGTCACCCTTAAGATTATTTCAGAAGTTCATGAGCCTGAGCTTCAGGCTTCTGTGGAAGAACTTCAGAAGTCTGTGCCATGGGTTTCTTTGGTGGAATAGCCTGAAAATCTGCAGCCTCCTAATATACAGAGGAGTGTCAGATTTGGTAACCATACCTACTGAAGTTGATTATAGAAGGCTGATTTATGAGATTCTCTGTAAATCAGCTGAGACGTCCATTGAGTCACGATATACCTTAATCGGCCATGCCATACATCAGTGTCTGGAAAGGTCCTTACAAAAAACAAGTGTCTTCCTCCTCTATCTGGTTAAGGAAAGCATTCATCTGAGCTTGACTATCAAGAAAAATTGCTAGCAACTGAATACTGCTAAATCAATGGGCCCTGAAGAACTAAAGTATGGTTATGATGCCCTGCATACAGCTACTACAACAATCATGAATGGTATAGCCATATATAGGTATGCTTGGCTATTTCCTGAGAACCTGCTTAAAGGTGTTAGAGTTCACATTCCTTGGCAGCTCAAATCACAGGAGATTTCCTTTTTTTTCCTGTCTGTAGAACTTTCTACAATCAGAGGAAGAGAAAGACATACTTAAACAGAGGAGTGCGTTCAAGCTTTTCTTTCCTTTCATACAAATTATTTAACTTTGAAGAAATAGATACATCAGCTTCCCGCTCATACATACCTCCCAACAGTACCAAATTACTCAGTTTTTATCAAGTTTTGGGTTCCAAATAATGGGGTGCCATGATTCCCAAGCGGCACCCCTTCATTTCTGAATTTTTCCCAGCTTGTTTTTTAAATTTTTTTCCCTGCTTTTGCGCTGACATTATCGTATACACAATGACATCAGCTTTGTCAGCCTGTCTGAATTGAGCTCAAGGGCTCACATTCACATATTTCTGGCTGTTACTAGCACGCGGGAAACTGTAAGGAAATAGTATGGTGGATAGTATAGCCTGCCCTGGACAGAAGGCTGCAGAGCTGCTTTCACAGATAGAGCACCGAGCTGACTGCTGGAAGAGGTATAGCCTGGAAAGAAGTCTGCAGAGCTGCTTTCTCTGACAGCAAGTACGGACCGCTGAAAGAGGTATGGTGGATAGACATAGTATATTAGAGAGCAAGTGAGATCATGAGTACTATCTCAACAACTAATGTGCTAGTGTAGATCATAGAAACCTCTGTAAACCACAAGTTCAGAAGGCTAAAAACAGCTATTTTCACAACTTACAGATTATCTCTCCGTTTCAACAAACTCATAACCCTGTCTTGCATTTTGTCAGTCTCATATTCTTTTATAGCCACATTGGTCGCCTTTTCTTTTGCCATTTCTGTTGCTTCCTAACATCTTTGCCCATAGCCTAGAATACTACCTCCCCCAATCAAGTACTATATCCTGTACACAGACTAATTTTCCTTCTTGACCTCTGACTCATCTTTGAGCTACCTCCTCATCTCAACATAATGCACCCTGCAGAATGACTCATAGCATCTAAGCATGAGTGGGCTGTAGGGAGTAACTGTGTGGGTCTAACCAGAATAGGGCAGTGCTATGTTAGTGCAAGATCAACTTTGAGCATTAGTGATCAAAAACAGAATTGCCAGACTAGCAGAGAAAATAAAATACATTTTCTAGAAATAAAAATGTAAGTATTATATGGAGAAATGAACGTTAAGTATACAAGAAAAACATACCTCTCAATCTACTGCAAGAAATCTGGACAAATCCAAAAATAAAGGCCAGAAAGTCAGAGACAGATTTTAAGTATTGCTGTTACAAACTTAGAAAGTTGATTAACGTATTTTACATTTTCGTGCATTTTCTGAAGGATGTGAAATCTGAAACTCAAATGTCTGTCAGTAGCTAGTGACTTCAGTCATCAATGATCTGGTGAAAAAATACAAAGTTTGAGGGAGAGACCAAAATGTGAAAACTCCAAATATTCTGAAAAATCTGGATAGTTGAGAGGTATGAAGAAAGAGAACATACAGAAAGGGAAAATGGGAAAAGGAACAGTCATTTACTGGGGAAAAAACAGTATCTGTATACTGTGATTTGTTGTATCCAGGAAAACCATAGTGATAATATTAAAAGTTTAATAAAGAAACTTCATACAACATGTAGCAACTACCCTGCAAACTACACTGAAGAATTTAAAATGAAGAATTATTGTGAAACAAACAACCAATAAATATAATTACTACAACAACACAAGTAAAGGATGTCAGCTGGTAATCTATACCACTGTTTTGGTTCATCATCAAAAATGTGTTTGCATCCAGTCACAGAGCGCTTCAAGTATGCTTTTGGGAAGAGACAACAGGGAGAATGTTACAGCACCTGTGCCACTGCTCTTAACTTCTTCGATTACCACACTGGTAGTTTTTTAACAGTCCAGTGATACTGCAGACCTTTTTTTCACGTGAATGGAGTGTGTCTGTGTGTTGGTGGATAGTATATTCACGAGTAAGTGGGTACTGCAGAGCTTTTTTTTTTCCGTGAACGGAGAGGACTGTTTGTGTGTCAGGGATATATTCTAAATGTAAATAAGAGATTCAACAATGGTTTTTGTTCTTAATTTGAGAAACCTTAGATGAAATTTTGTAAAGCTTGAGCCTGAAAGTTCAGTTTTGATGTTATCAATTTAGTATCCTTAGTGGAAATAACAGAAAGGTGAAGTCTGGCTGCATAGTCTTCTAGTGGATAAAGCTGTGTGGGAGTTTGGGAAGTAACTGTTAGAGAGCTGGTTGGCAGGGGAAAGTATCAGTATTCTGGTGTACTAAAGATAAGAGGTAGTTTTTATAGCTGTTAAAAAAAATGGTGTGGTCATTTAGATTTCATTCGCATGTGTTGGAAGAATAATCGGCCATAGTGGAAAAGAATCAGTAATACTACTAGACAGTCTTATCTTCCAGAATAGTTTATGTATTTACTTATTTATTGATATTTGATTGGGAAAGTCCGACTGGGTCAGAAGCCTGGGGAGAAAAGCTCCAGAAAGTTTAGAGGAGTTTAACATGCAGTTTTGTTTTATACCTTAAGGTAGAGGGAGCACTTTTTGTGACCATCTTTTTTTAATTAAAATTAGTGAGGTTATAGTTGTGCATTTTATACTTGTCTGTACATTTTATGATTACAGTAAAGTATGGAGTAACAGAAGTTAAATAAAACAGTAACCTGGCTATAAAGTTAATCAGCTCATATGGCAGCATGGAACTCAGTCGTACATTGTGGCCAGATGCATTTTCTTTGGATGTGGTGTGGGTTTCAGAGCTGTTTCAATGAATGTGAGTTTCAAGGGCAGAGAAATTTTAATGCTAAGTCTATTTTCACTGTGAGACAGTATTGCTTTGTTTAGCAGATGTCTGTTAGTGTTTGTACATTGTAATGGGATATGGGAATGGCTGCAGGGAGACTCTGGTGCCATATTTTGGTTGTCTGTTCATCATTTTGCGTTTGAAAGTTGGTATCTCACAACTCCATTGGAGTGGGTGGGGTTACATAATTATGTATGCAGATTTTGTTAATCAGCGTACAGATTTGTACCTACTTTTCATGGGCCTTGTCCAGATTTTTGATGTTTTCAGGTTGAGAGGTATGGCCTAAACTGTAGTTGGGCTATCTGTCACAATCCGATGCTAATGAGGCAGAACAGAATGTTCTAGTAGTTGATGTGCAGAAACTTTGCCAGGCTGAAGATATAGTGAAACCTGTCAAACATAAGTCTCTCTCCACCTGCATAATATCAGCAAGCAATGAGTTCTGGTGTTTGACATTTTTACATGGATTAAAGTAACATTTTCATGTGTGCTTTATATGTCTCTACTAAAACTTTTGCTGTTTCAGTATTATAATGTTTCTTTGCAGGCTTAAGGTGACATTTTAGATAACAGGAGTTTCATTGTCTTACCCTCAAGCTTGTGTCATTGTCTGTAGCTACTGTCTTATTATCACTTCATACGAAGTTAAGAGTAGAGGAAAATAAAATTGTTATAAAGAAAAAAAAGGTAAACCTTAACTTACATAGGTTGTGTTAAGCAAAGGCTAATATTTCAGAACAAATTATAGGTTTGCCATTTTAGAGGTAATCTTGACAAACCCATTTATGTAAGAATGTGGCTAAAAATTGTTTCAGCAGGAAAGCAACAGGATGGTCTTAAATAGTGGGCTAAAGGTCAGAAAAAGTTTTTAATATGTAATATATTATCTGTTAAACTCCTATTCTGGTTGTTTCTAGTCTACATAAGAAAAATACAGTTGTGTACAATACAAAGTGATTTGTTGGTATGAAACATTTAGCATTATCGTCTTGTACCATACAGCTAATGGTCCTGGTGATGAGGGCATGGGGCTAATGTCTAATTCTCGTGTTTTTAAATAGCACTGACCATGTTACAGGCTGATGGCTTTGCTATTTTCTATAGTACTGCTGAAAGGGAATTACGTTATTGCAGCATTTTTCCCCAGATAAATGACAAAGCACTTCTGTTTACCTCAGTTGAATTCATCCTCATAATATTAGTGTATAGTCAAACACTGCTGTTTATTGTGTGCTTTATAGCTTGTATTTATTGATCCACTGTAACATTTTTCTAAGGGCAGAGTAGACTGTCAGCTTGTTCTTATTTTTCTGAACAACCAGCTCTCAGAAGTCATGTACTGTAGCAGCTGATTTTTTTTTCTGATGAAAGTAATTTTCTAGTTGACTGCATTCATATCAACTCTGTTATTTGCCCGGGCCCTGGACTGACAACATTGCAGGCATTAATAGGAATTTGGGTACATGTTATCAAGTTACCGGTCATACTGTAAACTGTCCAACTGCATTTGTTTAGGCTGGTAAAGCTAAATTTTAGTATCATTTATTATGTTTATGTACATAACTGTATGACAATTTGTGAGAAGAAGCATCTAATGTGTAGGACAAGATAGTGAAGGTGCAGGGCTGCAGCCTACAGGTTATGCTTGAATTTAATGTGTAGTAGTCCTAGTAGTAAATTTTCTGGTTCGATCCTCAGCTGGGGTGCCTTCTGTGCGGAGTCTGCATGTCCTCCCTGTGGTCGCGTGGGTTTCCTCTGGGTGCTGCGGTTTCCTCCCACATCCCAAAGACATGGTGGATTGGACACTCTAAATTGGCCCTAGGCATGAGTGCATGTGTGTGTGTGTGCGCCTTCCATGGAAGGTTGGGCGCTGGGCTGGCAACTCGACACTGTAAAACTTCACTGCCAATCATGAGCGGACAGATGATCCACTGTGGCGACCCCTAACCGGGAAAAGCCGAAAGAAGTACTAGTAGTAAATTTTAATTTTATAAAAAAAAATGTATTTTAGTTTTATTCAAGTTCAGATGTTAATATAAATAAAACTGTTGTTCTTTTTATGTTGTGTTTCATGGTCATATTTTTTCTTTTCAGTTTGTGTTTAAAAGTTGGTATCCCACAATTCCACTGGAGTGGGTGGGGTTACATAATTATGTATGCAAATTGTATGTTAATCAGCGTACAGATTTGTACCTATTTTTCATGGGCCTTTGTCCAGATTTTTGATGCTTCCAGGTTGAGAGGTATGCAAGAAACAGCTCCATAAATTAAATGATGCAACTATTAATTTTGTTAGGAGAATCGCGTGAGCAAATCTGTGGAGGTAATGATTCAGCATGTAGAAAACCTGAAACGAATGTACTCCAAGGAACATGAAGAACTTGAGGAGCTGAAACAGGTCCTGTTACAGAATGGCAAGTCATTCCCATTACCCTCAGAACAAGGTATTAATATTTTAGATCTCTAAATACTATAAGTCAGTAAAATGTGTAGCTTGCTTTCCGTAGAATAGTAACTGCTATTCCTTGATTTATTTCCTTGATTTATGTTGCATAGATTTTTACATCCATGATATT
Source organism: Protopterus annectens (assembly GCF_019279795.1). NCBI lineage: Eukaryota > Metazoa > Chordata > Ceratodontiformes > Protopteridae > Protopterus > Protopterus annectens. The sequence goes on along the minus strand of NC_056745.1, from coordinate 245,187,995 downwards.
CTGCTTGCTTTTTTGATACTCTAATTAAATATATTCTTTTATGTATATATTGTACTGCCTGGATGTTGACCTCTCTAGTACCCCCTTTTTGTAAAAAAAAAATTTTATTGCATTTTCTTAACTAATATTTATTAAAATTAGTCTATACATCATAAAAAAGTTCTCTTGTAGAACTTTTAGTTTTGTTTAAAATGAGCTTTGTAGTATCTATTGTTTACTGTAACAATATACCTTCCATCCATGTGTGTGTGTGTGTGTGTGTGTGTGTGTGTGTGTGTGTGTGTGTGTGTGTGTGTGTGTGTGTGTGTGAAGAGGGGTAACCATTTGAAATGTCAGGACCTACTAGAGCAAGTGACAAAATATGGAGACTGAATGGCTGAAAGAACGGAGTCTGAGATGCCATTTCTCAGAATATTCCATTTTCTTCAAGGTATGATGATCTTGGAGTTAGTATATACAAGTTTGAGGGTTTTGGTGGCTTGCCAACCCTACAAAAAGAAATTTAAAGAAGAGTAATTTTTACGAGATTTTTCCTTCTCCTGTGTGTTCAGTCTTTTTTTTTTTTCTCCAGCTGTTCAGCTTCTAGGTGTTTTGAGTGCTGACATTTCAATAGGGAGCTGTAGGATTACGCCACATGTATTTATGCCGTGTGGTTTGATCACAAGGGGGTGAAGCCCAAGTGACAAAATCCATTCTGTAACAGGAGTCAGTAATTTCTTTGTAACCCATTCATAAACATAGAATTTACTGCTACACAATGGTTTATACATTATTTTTTCTTTGTAACCCATTCATAAACATAGAATTTACTGCTACACAATGGTTTATACATTATTTTTTTGTATATATATATATATATATATATATATATATATATATATCACCTTAAAATCTCAAAATCGCGTTTGCCGAAAATGAATCCCGGGGCGACGAGAAAAACAAAACGAGAGATGACCGAAAAGAAAGATGGTTCGGTATGTGAAGAGGAGAGATTTAGTGTTAGTTGGTGGAGTGGACAGGTAAGTGTCCGATAGTGAGGACTCGGTAAGTGTGCGGATCAGTGAGGGATTTAGTGTTAGGACAGGTAAGTGTGCGATAGTGAGGGACTGTCCTTAGGGTTAGGGTTTGGGTAGGGGATGGTGCATATGTTGGTAGTGTACATATATATATATATATATATATATATATATATACACACACACACACACACACACACACACACACACACACACACACACACACACACACACATTTAATTATGGGAAATGGTTCTCGCATGTCATTATTTAGAAGGATTTTGTTTTTCTAGTAGCAGATCAGGTTGCAGTAGTAGTATTGTTTTTACCGTGTCTTATGTTTCAGTTGCTGGAATTTCATTCCCATTTACTATAAAAGCCTTTTTTTCTCTACATTTGGAAGGAATGATGAGTAGCATTCAACTGCTTATCTGTTAGGGAAGTCAGAATACATGCTAAAGTCACTTTTGTCAAAGTACAGTGGTAATCAGTGACTGTGGTACTTATAAAACCTATTAGGAGATACAAGCATGGACAAAAGATGAATAACCACTGCTATATAGTCCTAATGTTCTTATCACTGATGTATGGCGTTGAAAGATATCTGTGTGGGTTCCCACTTTAACTGCAATTTCTTTGAGTATCACTAAACTTTAAACTAGATTTCCCACAGTGTCATGCCATATTCTATAAATTTCTCTTTGTAATGGTGTCTGACCGATAGCTACATATCACTGTATTTTTGTTATGGAACCAAATGTGTTTTACATATGTGCTATAGTATGTGACAGTTCTTTAAGGAATTACAGGTTATTTTTAACATTTGAGGAAGTCTGTGTGCGTGCGCATGCATACCAGGGTTTGAATAAAATATGAATGTAGTTGTAGAAGCTATAATTAATCTGTGCACTTTAAGCTACATCATTTTTTATTTGCAAGGGTTGAATTTGTGAATTATTTAAAAAAAAAAATCTCTCTTTTGTGATTTAATAAAATTGCTGATAGCCTTGTGTTACTGCTTAGAATATACAGTTAATCACAGGTGTGAGCACATTATTCTGGATGCATTTAGCCACCGGTCTTCTAGCCATCGGCATTCTCTAGATCCAACAGTCCTATTCCTTTTACATGGACCAGTCATTATAGGCTGCGTTCCAGGAAGCCATCTGGTTTTACTGCTTGTCTATATCCCTTATCACTCCATGCAACAGAAGGCTGACAAATGAAATTCCATAATACTGTGCCTTGCACAAGAGCTTAATTCCAACTACCGAGCTCAGACGTAAAGCTTGGTAGGCATACACATCTCCGCCTGAATTCCTGTCAGCTTCTTCATCAGCTTCCATATGATGTGAGCAGTGTAGCAGATTGAATGTGTCTCACTTCATGATGGAGAGCCAGCACTTGACTTTTACTCTCTCAGACCCTCATCTGTCTGCTTCTTTAGCACCTGGGTTGTTAGGCTATTCCAGGTAATCTAGGATACAGTCAGGGCTTTATCACTCTGTGCCACAACCTCAGAAGGGATAAAGTCCTACTTATCAGAATAAAACAAATTGCTGACATTTATTTTATTTTGCACAAGCATCTATGATTTATTGTGAATGTATCTGCCTCTCTTCTTTGATTTTTGTTTTTCTTTTTAAATTACCTCGTGGATGAAATGTGTTTAAAGCCCCACCATATTACACTTTTAGATAAAATAGCCGCTCAGGATAGATAGTTGCAGACAATTCAGAATTTTGAAATGTATTGGTCACCACCAGTCACACCTTTATCCATTTATGTTTTTATTCTGGGCATCACATGGTTGAAGTTCATATCTTTCAACCTCCTGGAGCAGGAAATCTGGACAAAGGCTCAAAAATAGAGAATTTTTAAATATTGCTTTTACAAACTTACAAAGTTGATAGAATTGCCAGGTTTTGCATTAGTATGTATTTTGTGAAGGGTAGAAAGTCTGAATCTCAAATGTCTGTAATTATTTTCTAATGTTACTCCTCAATGATTGGCCAGTGATCTGCCAGAAAACCACAATTTGTATGAGAAACAGATCAAAAATAAACAGAAATCTGTGTTTCTGCAGAAATCCATACATTTGAGAGGTACCACCACCACTCTGGTTCACACTGCAACCCCAGAACCACCACCACTCTGGTTCACACTGCAACCCTGAAACCACCACCACTCTGGCCCACATGGCAACCCCAAAGCTGCCACCACTATGGCCCATAAGTCATCCCTGAAGCCACCACTACTGTGGCCTGTATGGCAACCCTAAAGCCACCACCACTCTGGCCCACATGTCAACCCCGAAACCACCACCAGTCTGGCCCACACAGAAATCCCAAAACTAAACTCCATTATATAGATTACTGTTTCTCTATAACAGGCCCAAAACTCTGAGAAATTATTCCTCCCACAAATAAAAGGTACCTCATCGTACCCAAAATAAAGGACTCTATTAAACCCACCCATGTCATCTCATCAGCCAAATGTTGTTGACTATATTAAGATACAACCAAACACCCTAATACTGGGTGATTTCAACTACCCTGCCATTAACTGGGAAAACTACTCGTGTACCAACACCTTTGCCCAACGGTTCTTGGAATTCATAAATTCCAACGCCCTGGATCAACTAATCCATAGTCCCATGAGGGGCTCCAATATACTAGACCTGGTTATTACCAACATGGGAAATCGATGCTCCACACCTATGGTCACCCCCGCGTTGGTCAGGTCTGACCATAAGCTAATCACCCTTAACATCCACATTCCACCCCCACTTCCCAGTAAGGAAACCTCCATAAAAAATCTTCTCCAAAGCCAACTTCATGCTACACAAGCCAGAAGTGACAAACTTCATGACACACAAGCAGAAGTTTGAATGCTGAATCCTATACTAGTGTACTGTATGAGCACATCCACTCATTCATGAATCGTGCCATCCCAAATAGAACCAAGATGCTCTCCTCCAAAAAAAGGAAGCCAATCTGGTGGTCCCCCGCCATAAACAAACTTTGCAACAAAAGGAAGAAACTGTTGCAGAAAAGAGGATAATCCCAGGATGCAAAAAACTCCCTTACCAGCCTCAGTAAGAAGCTGAAATCCCTCATCAAATCCTCCAAAGCTAGTTATGAAAATAAAATTGCCAAAGATTCCAAAGACAACCACAAGGCATTCTATAACTATGTCAAGAATGTAAGTGGCAATGCTCAGATCTGCTCTGAGCTACAACAGAATGGCATTAAATATACTGAGCCCAAAGGTATTGCCAATATCCTGGCAGATGAATTCAGTGCCAACTTCACCCCTCCCTCACCCCCTAAACAGTCCCTCTCAATACCGGAAGATTGCCAAATTCCAGTAATAACAGCCACATAGGTAAAAAAAAACAATCTCCAAAGCTAAGAATACAGCATCCGTGGGACCAGATGGCATCCTGGGCTGTGTATTACATGAACTACAAATGAACTGGCACCTCACCTAAGTGTCATGTTTAATCATAGCCTCACCTCAGGCTTTGTGCCCACTGAGTGGTGCACAGCTACAGTTATCCCACTCCACAAGGAAGGATCCACCTTGGATCCCGGGAACTACCGCCCCATCAGTCTGACAAGCCTGATCTGCAAGGCCATGGAACATATTATCATGCAACTTATAAACAAAGACATTGGCAACCTTCAAACACTGGACCCCACCCAGTTTGGGTTTGTGAAGGGCCGATCATATCTCCTGAACCTGATTGACTTCTTCGAATCAGTCTCCAAAGCCGTGGATGAGGGTAAGGCAGTCCACACAGCCTATTTGGACCTTGCCAAGGCCTTTGACACCATCCCCCAGTCTGGAGTCATAGATAGACTTACTAAGCTGGGCATTAATCCCTACATCACTCGATGGGTTGCCAACTGGCTTACTGACAGAACTCATACTGTAAAAGTAGCAGACTCCAAATCCAGCCCCAGACATGTGACAAGTGGAGTACCTTAGGGTTCAGTCCTGGGACAGCCCTTGTTTGGCATCTACTTCTCTGACGTACAGGCCAACACTAAGGGACTCTGGCTAATAATGTTTTCAGATTACTACAAACTAGGAGCCATTATTGAATCCCCAAATGATGTGGATACTCTACAAAAGGGATTTACAGAAACAGATGCTTGGTGCCAGAGCCATGGGCTCAAGCTCAATGCCAGGAAATGTATAGTTATTCCCTTTGGGAAAAAAACATGTACCCATAAATTACCATACAGGTGGCAGTACACTAAACATCAAAAGTGTGATAAGAGGCTTAGGGACACAGGTGGACAGTGGTCTCGCCTTCAATAACCACATTGCCACAACAGTCAGGAAATCCTATGTGGCACACCTAATCACTAAGGGCTTTTCATCCAGAAAAAAGGAGGTCATTGTCCCACTGTACTCAACCCTCATTAGAGCCATTATAGAATACAATGCCCCATTTGGTATGTACCTCTCAAGATGTCTGCAACAACTGGAAAGGCCGCCGAAATACCTCATTAAGAGTCACAGGCCTAAAGCAGATGCCCTATGTCGACTGCCTTAAAAAACTCAAGCTATACTCTGTCGCATATCGTCTAAACATACAAGGCCATGTCAAACCCAGAGCTGTGTTGGACATGCTCCACTTAAAGAAATCCCAATCCCTCAGAGCCACACACTCTCCAGGGATCTAAACCTTGTCATCACAATAAACAAAACATGCTGGAGGGATAGGTTCCTGACCCAGAGACTCCCCAGACTCTGGAATAGACTGCCCATACATGTCAAGTAGAACGCCTCTTTGGCCCTCTTCAAAAGGAACCTTGATGATCGGATGGGAAAAAAGAAATTCACCCCAGGGATCACATCAGTCACCCTGCTAGAAAGGGGTCTAGGGAAGTAAATAGTGTGGGAAGAAATTGCCAGGGAATTGTTATGGCTAGGCTTGTATAGGCCCTAGGGCCAATAGCCTAGTACCAACCTATGAACCTATGTAACCATATCACCTGTTCTGAGCTACATCACCCAGTCTTTTTTATTAGTAGCACTATCGCTGTCCCTCATTTGGCAGGTTCTGTTGCAACAATCTACACTTTTGCTTTAATGTAACCTCTCCTTCCAACTACTCAAACTCGGTACAACATCCTTCACTCAACTATCCTCTCATTCCTGCTTAGACAATATACAGATGTAATTTTTTATTTATTATAAATAATTGTATTTCAACTGAAATAGGTCACTTGTGACCTGTGCCTTGCCCCAGTAACTAGATTTAAACAAACAAATGATGTGGTCATCTAATCATACCAGGTGATTACAGTTCATTTCTGCTTTTCCAATGTTTGAGAAAATATGCGTTCTGCATCAAAAAACTTTGAAACTTGAGTGCTTTATGCTCCAAGTTACATTAAGCCTGTTGGTTTTTGATCCAAAAAAATGGGATTGAAGAATAGCATTTTCTATCAGTTGTTTTATGTGAAACCTTACCTTTGTGTCTTTTTTCTTCCTTCATTATGTTCTCCACCTCCAAGCAAAATTGCTTCTCTCAGTACATGGAAATATATTTACAGAAGAGAACCTGAAAGATAAAAATTTCACTTTATCTGCTTTGCTCACTCATGTAAAACAGCTGCTAGGGGTGGAGTACGGAAGAGGAAAATTTATAAAGATAATCCAAATACTAACATGAAATAAACCTAAAGGAAATATATAACTAAGCATGACGTCCTTTTTTATAATAAAATAAAACAACTTAAAGCCACAACTGTTCCCTAACTAGACAGAGCAAGTTCCCTACCTAAATCAAATTTATTTATTTAACATTGCTAACCAGGTAGATGGACTAATGCAATGACACTTCACAGCCGTGACCTGAGCCAGTGGCAAAACTGGTTATGGTAAAGCAATAAAAGCACTTTGCAAGTATAGTATGGTAGGTACATAAAAATGTATCACAGGTGTAAAGAAATAACTACATACAAAAGTATGTAGTAAATCACAATTACTAGTTAAGTACATAAACTGCCGTCTCTTACTTTAACATACTGAATTCATTTGCAAAGAATAAATTGTGAAGTGGGGGTGGTGAAGTCCTATAGCCTAATTTTAGTACCTTATTTAAAGAAAAATCTGAATTAACTTGTAATTTGGTTTGACTGGACATTAGTTTAGTCCTTGTTTAGGAAACAAGTGGATTGTAGTAGTCTTTTCAGTTGCACCTGGAGTTCTTCCTGAGCACCTGGTAGTCATTCAAGTGTTGTAGCTGTTTTGGAAGGCTATTCCAGGAGGCAGGTATGACCTTGGGTAAGTCATTCTAACTTGGGGTTAGATAAAATGCTAGTTTCATTCAAGTCAATATATGTTAAGACTTGTAATCAGCTACTTGTAATTTCGATGCTATCAGCAGAGATGAAACAGACCATGAAACTGGCCTGATACCAAACAGTTTGCACCTATGGTAAGACACTACCCAAAACTTGTGATACTGACTTCTACATCGGTAGTTCCAAAATCTACTTTACTGAGTTCAACATGTCATGTATGAAGAATAATAGTGTAATTCAGCACTTGTGACATTAGGATGCCAGATTCTGGAAGAAGTGTAAGTACTGCCTCTAACTCTGGAACAAGCATAAAATGGTGGGGCACACCTAAAGTGTACCATGTGTTCCAATTAAGGACACCCTGTATAACTCACTGGGCTGGCATACAAACTGGTAATTGGTTACTACTAGTGTAGGACTCTGTTTGTGCACATCCACATTAAAGCTGAACTGTTTGTGGCAGGTTATGGCTGGGACCTCTGGATACTCCATATCAGCTAAATTTCCTTGGTATGCTGTACCCACAGTGTTGAAAGATAGATGTACCTATGCTCTTGTCTTTTTTTTTTTTTTTTTGAATTTCTGACTGCTTTCTCTCTCCAGAAATCACCTTTCATTTTTGCCATACACTATGGTTTCCCTGCATAGCCCTTAGCTGTCACTCCATCCATATATCTGATTTTTGTATTTTCTCTGCTCCACCACCACCACCACCATCATTCTTCATTATAGCAATAACCCACACCTGGGTGTGGGTAATGCTGGATTTACCCATGGTTCGTGTGGTTTGGTCACGAGGGCGAAGCCCGAGTGGCCAAACAAAGCCAACCGTGGGTAAATCCAGCATTACCCACATCCAGAAGTGGGTTATTGCTATTATACAATGACATTACTTAAGAAAAAAAATAATTACTTTTCTTAAATAATGGCATTGTATAATGCCTCCTTGCTGCCCTTCCGCAGCTGTCTGGTATTCTGTGGCAGTTCTGATGTACTGCGCATGCGTATGCCTACGCAGTACAACAGAGCTGTGGGCAAAAGCAACGGAGAAAGCAAGATCTCTCTTGCTTTTTACAAACTGTTTCGCTATGTTAAATGGGTTTAACATAGTGAGACGGCTTTAAAAAAAACAATGGAGAATCTCTGTTGCTTATTTTAAAGCTGTCTCGCTATGTTAAACCCATTTAACATAGCGAGACAGTTTTGAAAAAAGCAACAGAGAAAGCAAGATCTCTGTTGCTTTTACAAACTGTTTCACATGTTAAATGGTTTTACATATGGTGAGACAAAAAAAAAAACGCAGGAGAATCTCCATTGCTTATTTTAAAGCTGTCTCGCCATGTTAAACCCATTTAACATAGTGAGAGTTTGAAAAAGCAACAGAGAAAACAAGATCTCTGTTGCTTTTTACAAACTGTTTCACTATGTTAAATGGTTTTACATAGCGAGACAGCTTTAAAAAAAAGCAACGGAGAATCTCTATTGCTTTTTTTAAAGCTGTCTCGCTATATTAAACTCGTTTAACATAGCGAGACAGTGTTGCTGTAAGAGTTATAGTAATGGAAAAAGTCCGGGCGACCGGAACTTTTTCCATTACTATAACTCGGATTTACACCATGCATGCTGACCAATCAGCGTGCACGTTTTTGAATATTAATGGGGGGTCATTGTATAATCTGCAGTATACCATGGGGCGACAGTAGTCTGTAAAGGTACCCTTACACTGCTGCTTTGGTATGTGCTGGGCTACAGAATACTTGTGTATTTGATTTATTAATGTAGCATGTTAATGAATTGTATTATGAGATATTATCTTACCACTGCACCTGCCAGTAGCAGGGGGAACCAGTTTTTCTAATGCATCAAATGTTATGGATTCCAGTGTGCATGTACCAAATTTTCTTTGTCTGAGGACGGACACATTGGGTCTGCAGGTCTTGGGGCAGTGTTCCTTCACCTAGTGGACACCCTTAGCTATATTGAGCCTTACTTTGTCTCCAGCTCTGTTGTTACAGGACAAACTCCACTGTCCAGTCTAGTTAGCCTTGTGACAGCTTTTTTTGACTCCTTATATCACATGAATGTAGTTTAGTAAATCATGAAGGTCCTATGATCTTTTTCTCCTATTCAGATCCCACGGTGTTGTAACACAATGTCTCTCTCTGTCATAGTGCAATCCACACTTTCTATAGTTTTCACTGTTAGTCACTGATTGCAGTTTTCCATTTTGGGATTCTATGTTGCTAAAATCATTAAAATGCTGTAAACCACACAGCAGAAGTGAAACTCTCTTGCCAAAAGTTTGTTGGCAAAAATGTTTAATGAATGTTAGCACATATCAGTTACTATAGCAATAACCCACGCCTGGGTGTGGGTAATGCGGGATTTACCCAAGGTTGGCGTGGTTTGGTCCCGAGGGTGAAGCCTGATGGACCAAACAAAGACAACCGTGGGTAAATCCGCATTACCTACACCCAGAAGTGGGTTATTGCTATTATACTATGACATTATTTAAGAAAAGAAATAATTACTTTTCTTAAATAATGGCATTGTATAATGCCTCTTTGCTGCCCTTCTGCAGCTGTCTGGCATCCACGCAGTTCTGATATACCGCATGCCTCGCCAGTACATCAGAGTTGTGGCCAAAAGCAACGGAGAAAGCAAGATCTCCATTGCTTTTTATTAGCTATGTTAAATGGGTTTAACATAGCAAGACAGTTTAAAATAAGCAACGGAGATCTCCGTTGCTTATTTAAAGCTGTCTGCCATGTTAAACCCATTTAACATAGCAAGACAGGTTTAAAAAAGCAACGGAGAAAGCAAGATCTCCGTTGCTTTTTACACTGTCGCTATGTTAAAGGAGTTTAACATAGCGAGACAGCTTTAAAAAGCAACGGAGATCTCCGTTGCTTTTTAAACCTGTCGCTATGTTAAACTCTTTAACATAGCGAGACAGTTTTAAGAGACTTATACTAATGGAAAAAGTCCGGGCGACCGGACCTTTTTCCATTAGTATAAGTCGATTTACAACGTGCACGCTGGCCAGTCAGCGTGCACATTTTGGAATATTAATGGGGGGTCATGGTATAATCTGCAGTAATGCATACCCAGTCAGTCATATAACCAGAGAAAAATTTAAAGATGAAATATTACTAGAAGCTGTTCAAATTGTTTTACTAGATCTATGAGACATCAACTATCAGTCACAGATAAATAAGCAGAGCAGGTATTCCTGACACCTGCTTCACAATATGGGGATGGTATGCAGAATTGCTAGAACTGCAAATCTGAATACCTAAGAAAGCTGTACTTTGGCAGTGCTGTCTGGAATAATAATTAAATAAGTGCACAATAAGGTCACAGTTATCACTAATCAGAGTAATTAGGTGAAAAAAGAAGCCCTGATGGATCAGGAAGCCAGTGAATCACAGCCCTACAGAAGCCAGCTTAGCATATTTTTCTGCCTATCATATTACAGAAATACAAACTGCAGTAGGTACGAAATTAAAAAAAAAAAAAAAAAACTTCAGTACTGCAGTCTCCACATCAAATGATAGTGATGTATTACTACTGTACTGACTATGAAGATATGTTAAATATTTTTTACGTGTTTTCAGCTGCTGAGAGGTTTTCATTTAAATGGTTCGCCTAACCTAGTATGAAACCTAAACTGGTTCTGAGCTCCTACTTCATGTTAAGTAGTTCTGCCAACTGCAAGGTTTTCAGCTACTGAAGTGAAGGCAATGAATTGTTCTATGTGACTGTTTCTACTGACGTTTTCCTATTAAAGCTGTCATGTCATTTTAAAGCATTCCATATTGTGTGCTCAGCAGACTGTTGCATTTTGAGATTTAACTGTATGAATAAGTAACGTAAACTAATGGTGCCTTTGCTAGAAAACTGCACAAGGGGAGGTATAACACACGGATTTACATGGATGGGACAGATCATTGTTTTTGAACTAGCTGAGCAAATCCCCATCAGCTTGACAGTATTGATAATCGTTGTCTATAGATGCATGCAAAGGGAGTATCAAAAGATGGACTTGGCCTTTTAAAGGGACATGGTGCAAATACTCAGGCCAATAGAGGTGCATACACTAAGAATCCATGTTATCCGTGGAGTAGCACAGCATTCTTACAAAAAAAGACAGATGCAACTGAAAGTGTGTTACAGAATTCTGCTTTTGGAACTGTCTCAGAATCATACCCCTCAGAGGTTCCGTTGCATTCTGTATTTTCTGATTTGGAGCCTATAAATGACCCCCCCCCGCCGTCTTTCCATGGTCTGTAAAGTGTGCCAACTAGTGTAAGACTGCAGCTCCATTCTGTTTAGCTACCTTGTTCAGCCAGCATGTTTTTTTTCTTCTATTTTTTCTTCCTGTGGCTCAGGGGCTCTTCCTGTTGCATTTTCATGGCAAACATAACTCGATTGGTGCTCAAGAAGTCCGGTTTCTTATTGAACTGGCAGCTGAGCAAGTTGAAATGCTTGCAGACTTGGAGACAGAGTACTGTTTACTTTTCAGATGTTCTTCATTCCACATTGCTGCAGTCCTAACCATTGGGTAGTCCGCTGTCCAGTCGGCCCGAATACCAAAGCGGTCAGGGCGCATTAGACTGACGCCAGCGCCAGGGTACTAATGCGCATGACCGGCGTCATATCCTCAGTCTTTTTTGCCGCATGGTCCGATGCAGAAGCAATTTTGCGAGTGCAGGTTGGCGTTCTGAAAGTTTCTGAAGTCAGAGTTTCAGACCGAATCAAAGTTGGCTAAGTAGGAATATTTTGTTTTTCTTGCCTCAGTATTTAACCGGATGTCAGAAAAAGTGAATAACTGTATTTCTTGTGGGAAACAGATACCTCATAGGGATTACCATACTTTGTGTATACCTTGTTTAGGGCCTGAGCACGACGTTGTTGGATGCCGCTCTTGTGCTAGATTTAACAAACGCACTATTAAGAGAAGGTTAGACTGTGCCAGGTTAGTTTTTGGGAAGCGTTGTAATTATAAAATGCCGTTGGAGGCTCCGACGCCCGCTTCGGCCAAAAAGCGCAAGGACAAAGCAGCAAAGCCTAGAGTGGAAGAACCGACAGTCCCAGACATCGGATCTTTAGAAGGCTCAGTGGAGCCGGAGGTTTTGCCAGGTGTTTCTTTGGAGTCTCAGGGAGAGACTTTACTGTTACAGGATGTATCCCCGCAGGAAGTAGGCCAGGCTGAGGGGGCTTCTCAGGTGGCTGTTCTTCCCTCTCTTCCTAAGGTGGTTAGAGCCTCCCCTTCTGTTTCCAAGGCTTCTTTGAGAGGCAGGCCAAGTTTAACTTCAGTGGGGGTTTCTCCTAGTGCTTCAGGGTCTTTGCCTAAGAAACATATGCTTAAAATGGCAGAGGATTTGATTACTATGATTAGAGGTTCTATGCGCCCTCCTGATAAGAGGCCTAGGGTGGAACCTGAGTTTGAGAGTTTTGAGCAATGTTCGAGGCTTCTGAGTCTTCGGCTGAAGACTTGCAGGAGTATCCTCCTTATTCTGATTCTGATGTGGATGATTCTACTCCTTCAGCTTCTCCTCCTGAGGATTTTTCATTTTCAGAGACTCTGCATTCCATGAGGGAGCATTTTAAATGGGAAGGTCAAGATTTCTCTGATTCCAGGAAGAGGCTTAGGAATTCTTGATTTTACCCCAGCATAGGCCTTTAGCTATACCTCCTGTTCTGAATGTGGTGGAAGATGTTTTTGCAGAGGCTTCCCTCAATCCTGATTCTTTGCCTCCTGCCCCAGTTAAACCGGATAGGTACTATAGGGTGCCTGAAGCTCATAAGTATCTTTTAAGAGTCCTAGGGCAGACCCGAAACTGTCTCTCAGGGGCCTAAAGGTGTGAAGGCTTCTGTTGTTAAAAATCCTGTTCCTCCTGATAAAGAGGCAAGGGCTTTGGATAGATGGGGAAAGAAAGTGTATACTTCTTCCACTTTAGCCATGAGGGCGTTGAATTGTCAGTTTCACATGTTAAAATATCAGAATTATCTCCTTTCACAATTGAAATCTAAGGTGGATGCTCTGGCAGAAGGTATTGAGTGTAAAGAGTTGCAGGATTTAGTTCATGTGTCTGAACAGGTGGGTAAACATTCCTTGCAATGTGGTTTTGATGCTGTGCAGGCCTCCTCGAGGGTGGCTGCCACTGGTTCTGTTCTTCGTAGGCATGCCTGGTTGAGAGATCAGAATTTAGCTGAGCATGTTAAAACAAGGATTTTGGATGCTCCTTTGCAGTCTGATGTGTTGTTTGGTTCGCCTGTGGAAGCAGTCTTAAAGAAAATGGAGGACAAGGCTAAGTCTATGCAAACTGTTAAGGATTTTTGCAGGTGCAGCCTCCAAGTTTAGTAGAAATTGGCCTACTAAGGGATGGACTTATCCTGCTTATGATTCCCAGTCTAGGGGTAGGTCTAGACGTGGTAGGGGCAGAGCTCAAGGTTCTTTTAGGCCTAGGACAGGAGTTCCCTGCTCAGACTTCTGGTGAGGGCAGGGGTCAGTCCTTTTTAAAGCAGACCCAATGACCTGCCTTTTCAGCTGCCAGTACATTCTCGCCTGGCAGCACCTTTGGGAGGAAGGCTGTCTCTTTTCAAAGAAAATTGGGATTTAATTACCCAAGACAGATGGGTTCTAGATATCATTCACCACGGTTACAGGTTTTATTTCCATACCATGCCTCCTTTCAAAGGCATGCCAGACATTCCTCCTCTACAAAGACAAGAGGCTCACAAGCAAATTTCTCTGTTGCTCCACATAGGGGCCATTCAGCCAGTTCCTGTGCCAGAAAGGGGCCTAGGATTTTATTCTCGCCTGTTCCTAGTACCAAGAAGGGGAACACGTGGAGGCCAATTTTGGATTTATCTATCCTCAACACTTATCTGGACATTCCCAAGTTCAAAATGTTGACGTTACAACAGCTTTTACCTCTGCTGGGCAAGGATCACTGGATGGTAACTTTAGATCTCAAGGAAGCTTACCTTCATGTGCCTATAAGACTAAGTTGCAGGAAGTATCTGCGTTTTGCTGGAAATTCTCATTATCAGTTCTCTGCATTGCCCTTTGGCTTATCCACTGCGCCCAGAGTATTCACAAAGGTTCTGGCTCCAGTGATAGCTTACTTCAGGCTAAAAGGAATTCAAATCTATCCTTACTTGGACGACTGCCTGATTCTAGCTCAAGAAAAGGAAGACCTTCTACAGCATTTGGATTATGTCATAGCAGTGCTAAGATGCCTAGGGTATTCTGTGAACGAAATAAAGTCCAGTCTAGTACCCTCTCAAGACATGTGCTTTCTGGGTGTGAGACTGAATACAGCAGCCCAGATGGCCTTTTTAACCCCGGACAAACAAAAGAATCTTTCCAGTTACTTCCATCAACTATCTCTTCAGTCCGGGCTGACTGCAAGGACAGTCCTTCAAGCCTTAGGGTTCATGGCATCTTGTATTCTGGTGCTTCCCAATGCCAAACTGCATATGAGGAAGCTGCAATGGTATCTCAAAAATGTATGGACACAGCACTGCCAGGATTTGGACACTGTCATTCAAATAATACCTTGCATTCAAAAGGAATTTTTGTGGTGGGCGCAGGAATGTCACCTAAACAAGGGACTCTCTGTGACCCGGCCAGAGGCGAGTCAGATTCTAACGACAGATGCCTCAGACATTGCTTGGGGAGCTCATCTAAATGGAAAGTGGATACAAGACAAGTGGCCTGCCAGACTACAGCATCTACATATCAACATGAAAGAGATGTTAGCAGTCCAGTTTGCATTAATGGCTTTCAAGGAGTTACTTCTTCCAGGGCAGGTGTTGATTCTAACAGACAACACAACTGTCATGTGGTACATCAACAAACAAGGGGAACACATTCTTACCCATTGTGCAGGCAAGCAATGATTTTATGGGAGACTGCGCTCAGCTTGCAACTAACTCTTCAGGCAAGGTTTCTGCCGGAGCACAGAACTCCTTAGCAGATGTGTTAAGCAGACAAATCATGGATCCCCACGAGTGGAAACTGGATCTTCATGTATTTCAAAATTGACAGTGTCATGGGAACTCCAGACATAGATCTGTTCGCTTCTCCACTAAACCACCAGCTGCCAAAGTTTTGCACAAAGAGATTTCATCACACAGCTTGGAAAGTGGATGCTCTTTCTTTCAGTTGGAAAAATCTTCATGTGTATGCTTTTCCACCTCTGCCTCTTCTCCCAAAGGTGCTTCTAAAGGTCAGACAAGACAAGCCAAGGATGATTTTAATAGCTCCAGATTGGCCTCGCAGCACTGGTACCCATTACTGAGGAGTCTGGTAAGGAAGCCTCCATGGCCTTTACCCTTGATTCCACACCTGTTGTCTCAGAGGGACGGTCACCTGCTCAATGTCAAGCTTCAATCTCTTCATCTAACAGCCTGGCATATTCTGTTTTGAAAGACAGCAGGTCTCAACTTCCTCAACAAGTTTTAAATGTGATTATGGAAGCCAGAAGACCTAGTACAAGGAAAGTGTACGCAGAGAAATGGAAGAGATTTTTATTTTGGAGTACAGCAAACAATTTGGAGATTTCTGAGCCTAATTTGAGTGTGGCTCTTCAATATCTTACTGAGTTATTGGACAAAGGTTTGTCTTTCTCTTCCATTAAGATTCATGCTGCAGCAATTTCAGCTCACTATGATTGTGACCCACCATTGTTTTCGCATCCTTTGTTCAAGCAATTTCTTAGAGGGGCAAAGAATATAAGACCCCCAATGTGAGCTCCTACTCCTGCTTGGGATCTCAATTTTGTGTTGGAGAAACTTACTCTACAACCTTTTGAGCCTCGGCTACTGCTGAATTGAAATATTTGTCATGGAAGACTGCTTTTTGTTGGCCATTACTTCTGCAAGAAGGGTTTCTGAGTTGCAGGCCCTTATGGCGTAGGAGCTTTTTGATTTTTCATAAGGATAGGGTATCTTTACGCATAATCCTTCCTTTATGCCTAAGGTGGTTTCTAGTGTGGCTTTAAACCAAACTATTCATTTGCCTACTTTTTATGCAGATCCCCAAAATAAAGGGGAAAAGATTTTGCACACTTTAGATGTACACAGGCAATTGCGTTATTATTTGAGCAGGACTAAGGCTTTTAGGCAGTCTCAGCAGTTGTTTGTTTCTTTTGCTTTGGGTTCAGGGCAAGCCTGTGTCAAAACAAACTATTTCTAGGTGGATTGGGTTTTGCATTGCATTTTGTTATTCCCATCATGGCAAGGAGATTCCAGCTGGAATTAGGCCTCATTCCACTAGGGCTACTGCCACTTCTACAGCATTTCTAAGGCGGGTGGCCACTAAGGATATTTTGGAGGCAGCTACTTGGAGTTCAGTGCATACTTTCTCTAAGCATTATCACCTTCCTCTCTACTCTAAGTCTAGGGCTGGTTTTGCCACAGCTATTTTGCAAGGCATGTTGTCAGTTCCTGCTTCCTTATGATTTGCCAGCCTCCCTTACCTCTGCTTTGGGATTCTACCCAATGGTTAGGACTGCAGCAATGTGGAATGAAGAACATAGTACAGTTTTGTACCTACCATAAATGTAGATGTTCGAGGATCCACATTGCTGCAGTCCAATTTACCCTCCTTCCCCTCTGTGTTTAAGGGTGGTTGTGTAGGTGAGGTTATATTCTGGTAATTTTGTATATATTGTACATATTTTTGGTGCAGGTATGTTTGGAATTTTTGGTTTTGGCCTTAGCTTTTCAGGGTCTTCTGACATCTGGGGCAAGAAAAGACTGAGGATATGACGTCGGTCATGCGCATTAGTACCCTGACGCATTCGCGCCATCTGGGCAGTCTAATGCGCCCTGACGCCAGCCATATACTTTGGTATTCGGGCCGACTGGACAGCGGACTACCCAATGGTTAGGACTGCAGCAATGTGGATCCTCGAACATCTACATTTATGGTAGGTACAAAACTGTACTTTTCACTTCATCTCTGCAGTTACTGTCTGACCATTTTGGCAAAATGACTGCCAGCTGTAGATGTACAATGACAGGGCTGTCTAAAGTCTGCCTCCTCCGTCAGTATGTAGCAGATGAGGACCCCAGCCACTAAAAAGTACAGGACTTTTTCCTAAATACTTGTTAGGTTAGAAGCTGGAAGCTTCACTGTTGCTGTGGCAAAGAGGGCATTTTAGATGTCCAGTGGCCATGGTAGCTGAATTTGTGTACATGATCTGATCTATGCAACCCAGCAAGGTGCATTTTCTATATGAGCAGCAAGCAATAACTTGGTGTTTTAGGTCAAAGTATTTGTTGTGGTTCTTTAACTCTTGGATGAGGAGCAATATGCTTTTAAAGAAGCACATTTTGTCTAGAGTAAGTGCAGTGTTTCACAGCTGATTATTGATGTTACAGTAAATTAACTACTGAGCATCACTTTATACAAAATACATAAGATCTCTACCATTACCCAGTTGCAGATGCAACAGCTGCTTAGTGCAGTGTTTCTAAAATATGCAGATTTCTTAGTCTCTGACCTGGTTGGGTTGAGCCAAGGTCCCATGTATCTTCAAAAACTTCCAGGGGTGGACTAGAAACTTGGTGCCAGTCAGTGAACAGTTCAACTTTTATTTTTTGGCATCTGCTAGAGTAACTGAATTACAGATGTCTTATCTAATCCATTAATATAAAAAGATATGGTACTTTATTTATACAAGTAAATTTGTTTGTGGGAATAAATGTTTGTATAATTAGGGACTTTTGTTTCTAATGTACTGCATCTTATGATAAACTTATTGGCTGACAGCAAGCAGATGTAATTTAATGCACCTGTCTAAGCTGTGATAAACTTTTTGACCTAGAAATTAATTTTTAAATTTTTTTTTATATAAATTAGTGTTATGGCAGTGTTTGAATATATACTTACATTTCTGCATCATTTTGTGACACTATTTTTTAAACTTTTTCTGAGTAGTCTCCCACAATATCATTTTTGCATTGTATGCTGTAATTGGTATTTACTATGCATGTTGTCCAGTTCAAGAGACCACTGATGAGTCTAGCCCAATTTCCCACTTTTCCCAGAGCACTATCTAAGAGACTTTCATAGTTTGACAATAAGTAAATGGAGGGTCAGGGAATCTGATCTTGGACTACAGGAAATGGCTTAACATCTTGTATACCCATAATCATCTGCCCTAACTGCTTACTTATGCACTCAAACCCAAAATTATAATTTTTCTCCTTTCATATCTTAAATTATAGAAAGAAAGTGTGCAAGACTTCTCCTGTGGCTAGTTTTTAGCTTCTGGTATTTAGGCCCTGCACTTCAGCAGGTTTCTGCTTCTCTGCTCATTGTGCAGCACCTCACTGAGTACTGCCGCACAATTGTGCACCAAAGCCAGTCCGTTAAATTCAACAATTTTTTCCCTAAAACCCAGGCAGAAATATCTATCCACTGAGCTCCTTCATGATCAATTCTGAAAAGCCACCCCTAGTGACAACAGTCTTCAACCCAGCATTATGGACAGTTGGACTACCCTTGTTTCTCCTGGCAACCTTATTGACTTGGGTCTCGAGGCAGTGTAGCCTTTCATTTCCGTTTACTTGCACAATGTTTTTCACTTTCGATATTGTCGTGCCGACAATATCAGACTCGATATTGTCAGCTTACGACAATGTGAAATAGACCCTAAAAACACAGCCTCTATGGGACCAGACAACATCCCAGGCTGTCTTCTAAACAGGCTAAAACATGAACTAGCATCACCACTAAGTACCATTTTCTGTCATAGCCAAACCACAGGCTTTGTACCTGTGGAATGGAGAACAGCAACAGTTATTTACCTCCACAAAGGTGGCCTAGCAATGGATCCAGGGAATTAGACCAATAAGCCTGACCAGCCTCATGTGTAAGGCCATGGAACATATCATTATCGTCCTCATAAATAGACACAGGTGACCTCCAAAGCCTGGATTCTACCCAATTTGGCTTCGTCAAGGGCAGATCCTGCCTGTTAAATTGGTGGATTTCTTTGAAAATGTGACCAAGGCCATTGATGAGGACAAATCTGTGCACACAGCATGCCTCGATTTTGCAAAGGCTTTTTTCGCAATCCCACATTCAGACATTACTGATAAACTTAGCAAACTGAATTTAAAGCCCTACATTGTAAGATGAGTTGCCAACTGACTCTCAAACCATCAACTACAAAATTCAGTCCACACACATACTTTCCTAAAATTCCTCTCAGTGGTGATATACATCTTAACCCTGGACCCATCTCAGCTGCCTTCTCCACTGAACCCATCTCTTTCAAATCCTTAAAACTAATCACTTTGTTTCCAAAGCATTTGTAACAAAATAACTGACTTGCATGCCTGGGCTTCCCTCTACCAACCTGACATTACTGCCACCACTGAAACCTGGTTCAAACCATCTTCCAAGAACTCTGAATCCATGGGGAGGAATTATATATTCTATGCCAAAAATGGCAGCACAAAAAAAGAGGAGGTGTTGCCCTCCTCTACACCATTTCATACTACATAACCCCTACTCCAATTCTATCCTAAAATTCAACACTGCTGTAAGTTCTACTCTCATATTTAAAGATAAAACTCCAAGAAAATATGTATTGCAGTTATCTACAGCCCCCCCCCAGGCAACAATACACCTATCCTTAAGAATATCCTTGCCTAGTTGTCCAGTTCAGTCAGTAATGAAACCATTATCCTAAGAGATGTAAACATAAAGTTAACATAAACATTAAGTGGTGGTATCTCACAATCCTGCTGAGAGGGGGGGGTGGTTATGTTGGGTATGCAAATTGTATGCTAATTAGACATCCAGACTTTTAAGCCAGATGTACTTTTTTCAACAGCATTTGTCCAGACTTTTGATGTCTGCAGGTTGAGATATGCTTAACATAGCTCTCACTTAATCCAGGACAAATCCAGAAATGATCAGGGACATTAATTGAGACAATAACAGAGTAAGAGAATGTGAATTAATATAAATTTTCTGAAGTAAAAGAAGTTTATAGCTCTATTACTATTCAACGCCTTTTCCTCCAAAAGTCATCAGTTTTAGAAGGGATTAAGAGGGACAGCGCTAAAATTTGAGGTGAAATCAGGGACATTTGAGAAGTATGATGCTTAGAAGCTATCTGGCTTTTACCGCACAGGATTAAGGCTCTAAGCTGTTAAAACGTTTCTACTGATTTTGTAGTCCAAGGTACAGGCTTTGATTCCTTACACTCCCATTTGCCTACTGTATGAATATGAGTGACTTGCTTAACCAGGGAGAGCTCCTGAGTCACTACTTGTGTCCATTGGACATACCTGGTCAAGAAGATATGAATAAAATAACAGTGGAAATGAATTCTTGCATTTCTACTTTCTAGCTAGGCAGTGACCATTTCATGCACACACTCCTGATTATTAAGAAGTCTTCAATACTTTAGAAAGTCTTCCAGAAATAGTTTATCAACATATGATTAGCATGAATAATTGCATTCACACCTGGTAGATTCCTGTCTTAATTGTTACTGAAGAGGAATAACAGTGAAGGCCCCACAGTACATCTCTAGAGGCTCCAAAACATAGGTCCTAACAGTTTCAATTAGGCATGACTATAGTAAACTTTAACTGCCCTTAAACCAAGTAAGCGACCCAGCACAAAAGACAGGTCTTCAGGACTCTTCACAAAGGCTATGGTTGGTCTTGTCAAATGGTCATAATGGAACCTCAAAGACTATTTCATTTGGCAGGCCAGACGCTATCTTTATAGGAATGGAATCACTTACAAAGAGAAGTGATATGACAGCAGTGTGCCCTTTATAGATACTTTCTTGAAATGGAAAAGTAATTCCATATTTATCTACATGTCCTAGATGATGTTTTGTACTTCTGATTGTTGAAGATTTTAAACTTTTGTAGTGGAATCACATTAATATGTTTCCTGGCCTGTGACACCACACCATTGATTTAACAATATAAATGAGGATTTCTAGCTTAGTAGTATAGAGTAGATTCCAGCTAATAGCCCTGATATATTGGATTTGATTAGATGCCTGAATATCAGGGGAAAGGCCTGGGAGTGGACAACTAATGCTTGCTGGCCATGATGCATTGTGTGGTTTTGTATGTACTCTTCTGCAAGGCTACCATTTGAGAGGAAAACTTCAGATGTATGTATTTGGGGCAGAGATTTGGTAATGAAAGCCAGGAAGAATGCATTTCACTGTCTTTGACTTAAAAAAAGTGTGTAGAAACATACACGCACATTGGGTTTGTCATACCAAGGCATCACATTGTGACTGATGGCTAATAAAGAAGAGGGATTTTGGGGCTGTAATCTTTTTCCCTACAGGTGTTTGTGAATGTACAGTTTGGGCTTTATGGCAGTGGGTACTGTTGTAGCCAAGATATTTTCTTCTTTCTCAAAGTCTGCCTCTTTCCAACCACACTGCAGCCCAGTTT
Source organism: Protopterus annectens (assembly GCF_019279795.1). NCBI lineage: Eukaryota > Metazoa > Chordata > Ceratodontiformes > Protopteridae > Protopterus > Protopterus annectens. Next base: position 245,166,190 of record NC_056745.1, on the reverse strand, counting down.
TAGAGTGTCTACCCCCCTTTCTAGGGTACAACAGTATCACAAATGTCACTGACATTTTCTGCATTGTGTTGACAGTTGCACCCTGTCAAACTCTGCATGCTGAGTTACGCTAATTAAGGAAGGATACCATTGGCATAGAAAGTTGCCTCAAATCTGTGAGGAGGCTTCTCAATCATCCTGCCCTCCTTGTTAAGCTGCAGATGCCCTTATCACCATTCCTTGGTTCCATAAGAATTGCTGCTACTTGTGTGCTCCCAGCATGTACCCCCTCTCTCTACATCCTGAAAGAAGTTTGCAGACGCATGCCATATTCTTCTTCCAGTCCAGTCAACTCCTCCAGTGCCTTAAACATTAATCAAACCTGGGTTGATTGGGGTTTCAGTTAGGCTTCCATTTCTGTAATGCAGAGACAGCTGTGGGATTTTGGTACATAACCATTTAAAAAATCAGATAGGTGCATATGACTTGCCTACCATGCCTGATTCTTTATTCTGATGCTTTGGGCACAATAATCCCTAAGCAAGAAGGGAACACCCATATAGTGATGTGGGATGCTAATGCCAGCCAACTTGAGGGATCAAATGGGCCAGGGGAAACTTCAGGGTCGGATACGAAGGGCCAAAAATAAATAGATAATAAGCTCTTCAATGAATGTTGAAGCAATCATCAACAAGGCTGCATATAGAGATCCATGCAAATACTGACCTTTCTAATTAACTGAGAGGCTGTTTGCTGACGTTGATTAATTCTCCTGACATTAAGTTGTAGCAGAAATGAAGAACTGCAGTGGTCTGAGTCCTAACTAAGGAGCCACTAATCCTAATAGTGAGCTTAGCTGATGGGTCTAGGAAATAGTCACATAATTATTGGAAAGTTCAGTGTGTATAGGTAAATAAGCCAGAGTGTGATGGTGTGATTCACTTTATTTCAGAATAATATTTAGACATGGAAGCACACAAGGACTGATTTCACTGGTAAAACTGGCTTCTTCAGCAAAACTAAAACACTTTATAATACACTTATGATGTATTTCATTAGTACAAGCAAACATAAAAATCAGTTAAATAAACTTTTTTATAAAACTTTCTTTTTTAAAACAAGAGTGTTATATGATAATGGTTAACTCCATTTACCTACTGCAAAGATTTAACCATTGGTAATTTCTAATAACTGTTGTTACATGTTTAACTTAAATACTTAATTGCATTTTATTTGAAAATGTTTGCCACATTATCCTTCTGTTAGTCATCTTTATACATTTCTTATATGTTTTGTGATGTCTTATGGCCCAGAATGAGGCTGAAAGGGGCTAGTAACAGGTTTCTAACCCAGTTAATCTTTCATATAAAGTATATAATTAAACTAAGTTATGTTCGATAGATCACCTAACATTGCAAAATATCTGACAGCAATGAGATCCGTCTTCTGGATGCCAGAAAAACATAGAGTAAACAAGATGATTTGGAGATGTAACCAAATATGGTGTAAAATTGGAACTTGTCTGAGAATGCAGTTTTCTACAATTTCACCCCAACAAATAAGTATTAAGGTAGTGTCCAAATCTATTGAGTGTGTTTGGGGAAGAGTTTGCCTTGGCTATTAAGACATTAAGTAAACAAATGCATGTACCAAAAGAAGTCAGCAGAGTGTACAGTTTGATGATTGTTGGAATAGAACTCTCATCAGTTTGTCTTGTTCAGGCAGAGCACTACATAGTAAGCATTGCATCAACATACTGCAGAGAAATATGCCAAGAAAATAGCACAGAAAATTCAAAGCAAAATCATTGGATTGGTTCTACCATTTAGTTGCACCATTACATAAATATCAATGGAGGAGGACTTGAAGAGAAAATCCTAAAAAGTTTCATTTAAACTAGATTGGAATGGTGACTCAGTAATTCCAGTCCAGTTGTGTTCCTTATAATTCAGAATGGTACATAATTTATCACATAATTCAGCTCAGCAGTGTGCCTCACAACAGCCCTTAAGGCAAAACACCATACCTAACACGCTAGTAATAGGAGACTCTATAGTAAGGCACACGGATGCTCCACTCACCAGGCTGAACAAGAAGGTTACTGTCAGCTGCCTGTCGGGTGCTAGGATCCGCCACATAACACAGGCACTTGGGTCACTCCAGAACAAGTACAAGTTATGACGCTGTCATTGTACATGTTGGTGTGAATGATCTAAGACATACCTCCCTGGACTACATGAAAAGAGACATTGAGGAGCTCTCTGATCATGTAGCCCAAGCTGGTATGACCCTGACCTTGAGTAGCATACTACCTTCACCTAGAATTATACCACAATACAAAGACAAAATGATCAGTTTCAACAATTGGCTAAGCTTCTGGTGTCATTCTAAGGGGATCCAGTGTCTGTCTGCCTGGGATGACATGATAGACAAGCCTCGCTGTTTTGCCAGAGATGGTTTGCACCTGTCACCCCTAGGTTTTTGAATACTGTCCAAGGCTCTTGCCGTCCCCATAGTGCCTTTTTTAGGCAAGGCTCAAAGGATAAACCAACCACCATAACCAGCACAGGTAACCAAAAACTAAGGGCAATGCTACACAGTGCCACAAGTCTCAACCTCAAAATGCACACACTCGAGGCTCTCCTCAGCATGGAGAAAATCGATGTTTGTGCAGTGACGGAAACCTGGTTCAAGGCTCAAGAGAGCACCCCAGCACTGCCAGGTTACAATTCATATCATACCTTCCGGCCTCAGTTACCGGATCGCAGTACAAAGTGCGGAGGTGTATCAATATTCATCAAGGATACCCATATCTCCAGGTTAGTAGCGCAGCATGATGCCCCAGAGATCATCCATGTGCAACTATCAGCAGGCAAAACCACATTTCAAGTCGTAGCCGGTTATAGATCGCCCACCATGTCCCAAAATGCTCACTCTGCATTCCTTGAGACATTGGAAAATATAAAGGTCCTACCCAACACCATAATCTTGGGTGATTTCAATTACCCTGGTATAGACTGGACGAACTACCAATGTTCCAACTCCTATGCTCAGCGATTCATAGAATTTATAAATTCAAATGCCCTTGAACAACTAGTATGTTCCCCCACTAGAGGGGACAACATATTGGATTTAATCATCACAAATATGGGCGCCCATTGTACCACACCTGTTATCACTCCCTCCTTGGTCAGATCTGACCAGAAACTGATAACCCTGGACATCCTCACCCCTCCACCTCCCCCAGTCAAAGAAACCATAGTCAAAAACTTTTCCAAAGCAAACTTCAAACTACTTGCATCCGAAGTGGAAAGCTTCATTATTCCTTTGCAGAAGGATAATGATATCCAGGATGCGGAATCCTACACCAAGGCACTCTCTATATGCATCTTCAGGATTGCATGGACCATGCTTTCCCAACTAAAACCAAGACTCCTTCCTCAAGCAAGAAGAAACCAGTCTGGTGGACCCCGGCCATAAGCAAACTTTGCAATAAAAGGAGGAGACTTATACAAAAAAAGGCCAAATCTCAAGTAGAAAACTCATCCCTGATCAGCATTAGTAAGAAATTGAGGGCCCTCATCAAGTCAACTAAAGCTAATTTTGAAAAGAAAGTTGCCAAGGATAACCATAAGACCTTCTATGGCTACATCAAAAACCTAAATGGCAATGCTCAGGTCTGTTCTGAGCTAGTACAAAATGGAACAAAATACACTGACCCTTCTGACATTGCCAACATCTTGGCTGACAGATTCAGTGCAAATTTCTCCCTCCCCCCTCACCACCTACAGAGCCTATTACCATTCCAGGGGATTGTGCAAGTCCAATTATTACTGATATGTTGGTTAACAAGGCTCTATCTAAAGCTAAAAACACTGCCTCCATGGGACCAGATGGTGTCCCGGGCTGTGTCATACACGAGCTCCAAAAGGAATTAACCCCACATCTTAATACCCTGTTCAGTCTCAGCATCTCCACAGGATATGTGCCCATAGAATGGCGCACGACAATGGTGGTCCTGCTACACAAGGGTGGGGCCACAACTGACCCTGGGAACTACCGACCAATAAGCCTGACCAGTCTGATCTGTAAGGCTATGGAGCAAATCATTATGGAACTCATACATGGAGTGATTGGGAACCTCCAGTCGCTGGACCCCACACAGTTCGGCTTCAAGTCAGATCATGCCTCCTGAACCTGGTGGATTTATTTGAGACAGTTACTCAGGCTATAGATAAGGGAAAGGAGGTACACACAGTTTACCTTGACCTTGTTAAAGCATTTGACACCATTCCCCATTCAGGTATTATTGATAAGCTCACCAGCCTGGGCATAAACCCTTACGTCACAAGATGGATCACAAACTGGCTCTCAGACAGATCCCATAAAGTAAGAGTAGTGGGATCTATGTCCGAATCCAGACCAGTAATGAGCAGTGTGCCTCAGGGCTCTGTCCTGGGGCCCCTCCTGTTTGGCATATACTTCTCAAGTACAGGCAAGCACGGAAGGGCTGTGGCTGACTAAGTTTGTGGACGACTGCAAACTGGGTGCTATAATAGAGTCTCCGGCTGACATGGAGATCCTCCAGAAGGGCCTAAATGAGACTGATGCATGGTGTCAAAGCCATGGTCTCAAGCTAAATGCAAAAAATGCGTAGTAATCCCCTTTGGAAAAAACAGAGTACCCGCAAACTACAACATAGGAGGTAATCCCTGAAATCTGAAGAAGAAATAAGGGATCTAGGGACCCAAGTAGATAGTCAGCTTTCCTTTGATAACCATGTTGCCAAAGTGGTTAGAAAATCCTTCTATGTGACCCATCTGATCACAAAAGGGTTTGCATCAAGATCTAAGGATGTAATGGTGCCCCTCTACTCTTCCCTCATCAGACCCATTATTGAGTACAATGCACCAATTGGAATGTACCTGGCTAGACATCTCCAGCAGCTGGAGAGACCACAGAGGTACCTAACCAAGAGGATTACTGGCCTCAAACAGTTGCCCTATGCAGCACGATTGAAAAAGCTAAAACTGTTCTCTGTTGCTTACTGCCTTCTCAGAGACCATCTCTGTCTAACATACAGAGCCATGTCCAACCCAGAATTGTTGAACATGCTCCATCTTAGCAAAACCAAATCTACTCGAGCAACATGCTCTAGGGATATAAACCTCAACACAACAATGAATAGAACATGCTGGAGGGATAGATTCCCTTCGCAGAGACTTCCCTTACTGTGGAACAGGGTCCCGATCTACGTAAGACAGAGCCCCTCACTATCACTCTTCGAGGAACCTTGATGAGTGGATGGGTAACAGAATGTTCACACCTGGGATTACACCAACAGCACTACTAGATAAGGGCCAAGGGTACTAGCTGCTAGTACAAGGGTCTAGGGAACTACTAAAGGGGAGGTGAATACCGCACAACGTGGCTGGGCTAATATATGCCTTCGGGCAGATAGCTCAGTACCAACCTATGAACCTAAGAGAATGATGAATAGCAGTGCATTTGTCTAAGCCTGTAAATGTAAAAATAGCAGGGGTGGTTGATATGGTGTGCTTGTATACAGCATCTGGCTCCTAGTATCGCTAATGTGTTCTCTTATGTAAAACTTCCAAAGGACAAATGGTCTTGCAAACATAAAATGACCCACAGAAATCATTCAGTATTACAATTAATGGGGTAACCTACAGATGGACAAAGACTGAATTCTCAAGTCGTTTGCCAGAAATTCATCCAACCAAGGACAGGAGCTCCTCCATAGGAGATCTGTGTTGGCAGGTTGTTTGGCAGTGATGCTCTTTTCCAGGGCAATTTCCCTCATGTTCGAGTTGGTGTGACTGTGGAGTTGATAGAAGTTTAGGGGTGCAGGGGAGTCTGTCTCCCTACAAAAAACAGTTGAGAGTTTTTTTAGCCTTTATTTCAAGAAATGCAGTTTAGATTCCCATGCTCGTCAGATTGAAATTTGTCCAGTCATAATGGAAGCCAGTTAATACTAAATCTAATCTCCCAAGTTTTGCATGTATTCTTAGTAGAGAAGGATTTTGTGTTTTATAATTGTGGGTATATATTAGTGTTCACATGGTAAAATTCCAGAGTGAAATGTTGGTACAGGAGTCAAATTCACCCTTCATTTTTTATGTTTGCTCAACCATTCAGATAGGGTTTTCCCTCTCTGTATGTAGGGTTTTCCCTCTCTGTATGTGAAGCTATAAGTATCTAGCAATGTATTTCCAAGGAACATATCCCGAAGCAGAATAGTCCAATGATTCTAAATTACGTACTGCACACTGGACACCAGTGTTGGACCATGGGTCTGGAATGTGGAATGAATGTTGCATTTAACCAAAGTATTACTATTTTCAAATGACTGCTTGCTGTTGATGGAGAGACCAGTAGAGGAATAGCCAGCCATTGGAGTGGCTCAGAGTTTCTTGTATAACTTATCACGGTTACAAGCCAGCACAAATAAAACAAATTGTTATTAATGTGGTGGCCAAAGCTATGGCTACAGAACAGGTGGCATTGTTACCCCTGGAGTTAAGGGTTCCCTCAGGTACATGGGTGGAAGGATGAACCCATCACCAGTATAACTGAGATTTGTGGAGTTGTATTTAAAGGTCCTTACCTGGAAAAGTTTAAGGCCTATATCTGCTGGGAAGGCTGAATGTGGTAAAAGTGATGTTTTTCATTAAATGTCTGTATTTATTTTGAAATTTACCTAAACCACCCCTTTTGACTAAGTGGCTATAAAAATTCAGAAATGGATGATTGGTTTAATATGTGATGATAAATGCTGCAAAATTCCTTGTATAAGATGCTTATATCCCAAAATGCAAAGGCAGAAGAGGAGCCCAAGCATATGTAACCTGGACTTCTCATTACAGGCAGAACTGGAAGTACATTTTGGGTAGCACATCACCCTTAGTCATGAGTGGGTTCAAAGGAAAAATTCATCTGCAGTTAAAAGTTTGGCATTGCCTAATCCCCTCTAAGTTAACCAGATATGAAATCTCTGTAACATGTCCATGTTAAATGCTTTTTTCTTTCCCATATGGGGCCACCTCGACCTTTGAGTGATTAACAGAGCATTATGGGTGATGAACTGGCATGCTAAGGGGATAGAAATCATTTTGCAACTAGTACAGAAAGCCAGTAAGCCATGCATTAGTTACTTTCGCTCATATTAAAGATTTTTGGGAGTTGCAACAACCTTATGATTTCTGTCTATACTGCAATTAAGACATGCATTCTTCTTCTCCATGTTGGAAGACTTCATAGGTTCATAGGTAGGTACTAGGCTATCTTCCCGAAGGTATTTATAAGCCTATCCAGAAAATGCTTGCAATTTTGGTTCTCCCTCAATGCGGCCATTCCACTATTCCATTACTTGGCTATTTCTCCATTTCTTACCAGTTCATAGATTAGTGCTAGGCTAACTGCCCTTGTGAGCCATTTTAAGCCTAACCAATTACCCCTTGTGAAGGGGGAATAGCCCGTTCATAGCATATACAGGAAACGGGAATTACAGCAAAGGGGAATACCCCCTTTTGGTGTTGTATTTCTACTTGATGTTAGTCACGTATTAACAATACATTTAGGGTGACAGAACTATAGATGGGGAAATTCACAATCTCTGAAAGGGGCAGATCGTGCACTACTACTAACTGGCTTGCAGAAACAAATTTATTAGAGCATCAGAGCATAACCTGTGATGGATACTTGTAACAATAGTACAAGGCAATTCAAGATCTAAGAAAACCAGCACAAACTTGTAGGATGCAGGACTCAAGTAGATGATATTTAACATAAATTTTGGAGCTACCCTAGGGTGTCATACCAGTGGTTTTATTTAACTTCTCCCTGTCATGAGAAGTTTGTAATTAATGTTCTACGTGATGCATGAAGTTGGCTATTACAAGACTGTCTGACAGCGGATTTCAAATTTTTTTTCTTGTTTTTATTTTGCTGTTTTTAAAGTCCAGTGGGAGGTGTTTGTCCATTCTGTTTTTATATTATCATCTGTGTTTCTAAATGCATCACTTTTTGAAGTCTGTCCCACTTCCATACTTTGCAACACTGTGAGCAGTTTCAATCATTTCTTGGCTTTAAATGTTTAATCACATATGACAATCCCTATGATTCAGTAGGCTCATTTCTTAGCATGTCAAAAGGATGATCTATTGTGGCTTAGATTACACTCTGTTTTAGACAGTTTCACACACTCACTCTGCCCTTCATACCACCCTCACTTGCACTGCATTTCATAATTATCACATGGTTATGATTGCAATTTTGTAATATATTAAGCTCTGATACATGCTGATTTTTTTTGTACTATTTCCGTTAGGTGACTCCTTCAGTAAGAAGTTGCCAGCATCGCAAAACCCATCAGCTGTAAGTTTATTTTATAAAATTTTGATCACACTGAAGCATGCTGTTTCACTTTCTGTACTTAATTTTGCATAGTTGAAACCATGCAATAGAAACTATTAAATGGTCAGTGCTGCCAATTTCATTTTGTCATTTTACTTTGTCTGTTGAAATCACTGGAGGTACTTTACTGTATGTGTTTATATATTTGATAACTACATAAAAGGACCGGGGCAAGATTCTGCAATGACCTGGACAAGAATAAAAGAAAAGCGAAGATTATATATTGGACAAATTAAATAATTAGCTCCAACAACTATAAAATGTATTTGTGGTAGTATTTTCAGTGCAATGAGAAACAATACAATTTTATATTTTGAAGATAAAAAAATTAGTTTAAATGTAATCCTTTCACACATTTCTGCCAGTATCCAGCCTTAGCCACAGAACTTTCTCATCAGTTTAATACAGCTCTCGTGAAACAATTTTTTCTTGCTCTTCATGTTTGCTATTATTGATGTTCATTATGATTGTATAGATTACTTGCGGAGTTATTACAGTATGCTGAGCTGTAAATGTATTTTTTTATATTAATTATGACCCAAAATGTTTCTGTTAAAGGACTGTTCAAAACGTATGTGCAAGCCTTTGTATATAAATGGTTTGTGAATAGTAAGTTTGTGTTTCACTGCAGTCTCAGCGCATGGATTTTTGGTAAGTTCTGTTTAAAATGAATGTCATGGCTGTCACAACAGTCATCATTCTTTCTATGTCCAGACGGTATTTTGAACTACACTAGAAGAACCAGGACTGATGCTTACAGACCCTATCAACTAAAATTATTCTCATCAGATTTTTTTTAGTAATCTAAAAAAAATGTCATCAGTTACAAGAAATCAATCCAGTAAATCTGAAACATTATGAAAATGATAAAACACCCTTAAATAATTGAATGTATATTATTCTAAAGTAATATTTGACCACATTTCCCTTTCCCTTTCTAAGAACTAACCAAGAGCAAATCTCCCCAGATGTTATGCAAATAATTCCTGTGAGTTTGTCAGTTTTTGCCCTCCGTGCTGTTTCTACAAATGCATCTCCATTTCCTTTCACACTGTGAGGATATTACTAACCGTTGACCTGCAGTGCTCCTCCAACCTTTTAACAACGGACTCCCTACTTTGTCCATTCACAGCTGGGCATCTTAATGAGCTGTTCCTGTAACAAGTTTAGTGTGTGCAACATTAAATCTGGATGGGATATCTGTCTTTCCATGACCAAATAGAAGTGGTTTAACCACATCTTCAGGCCTCCCCCCACCACCACAAATTCCTACTCTCAAGACTGTCTATCCACTTTAACAGCATGGTAATTCTACCCAAAATGGTGTCCATCTCTAGTACCACATATACTGCCGACAGCAAAGAAGTGTCTGTGAGAACACTACCATATGTTTTGTGAATAAATTCTCACTAAACACTTGTCCAGTCTACTTGTATATCATGGCTTCTGGGAACCTCATTTGCCATATATCAACCAACTGCAGCAACTCCATAATGTTTTCGCAGAAACCTACTATTTCTGTTATATGGTTCCCTATAGGCTGAATGTCGATCTTGACCCAAATCCGGAAATTAAAATCCTCCTCACTCACTGCTAAATTTGATTTTAGCCAGAAACTCCCGTGGGTACCTTTTAAAGCTGGACCTATAGAGTAGAGAAAGCATCTATTAGGCCATATGAATGTTATAGCCCTATAAGATGTGTTGTGCTATAATATAACCAATAAAAACAAAAGGTGTGAAATGAAAAGGGTACAACTTTATTACGTTAATTGTGTTTAAGCATGTGACTATGTAATTGCCTTCATTGTAAAGTCAATAATTCTGCACTATTATGTCCTCATGCAGTTACGCTTGCTGTGGAATTACTCACAGTAGACGAGACCAGGCTTGATTAGTTAGTTTTGTCCATGGCAATTGAATAATTTTGTTGCCATATTTCCTCATGTACTTAGAATAGATGACCTGACACTGCAATGCTTTTAAACTTTGAATCACAATTTCATCAGCACAGCATACTTGTGTAATTTACAAGAAGTTTGACATTTAATAGTTAATGGTTTTGAGCACTGGTGCCTGTGTTTGATCCATTGACACCCTTCAAGCTGATAGGATTGAGGAGGTACATCAGAATTATTAGTATTGTGATTCTGTATTAAATGTTTGCAAGGTAGAACATCTGGAGTTTCACGCAGCTGTAGCTAAATCGTGAGGAATCTCTTGTATTAATTCATGATTTCAGAAGGCTGCTGGCTCCTTGTACCTTTTCAATTCCAAGGGCTAAGAGCTGACACTGTATAGTGAAGCCTAATGTCTAAAAGAGTTTTTAAAAAAAGTATAGATTATACCCAACTATCAGTGTTAATCTGTTTTCCCCTCTTACAGAGACGAGTCAGTATTGCTGTAATACCACGTAACCCTGGAAATGTCGGTTCAAACTTCGACCTAGTAAGACTTCTTAAACCTTCAGAGTTTCTCTGCATCTTTTGTAGCTTTATAGAGATATTAGTGTCTAAAATTATTTATGTTTTTAAATACTTTTTTATAGCCCAAGATTCATGAAGTTAAAGGCAGTGATGCTGCTGATGGCAGACCTTGGTAAGTTCAAACTTTATCTGTATTTTTCTAAAGTGGTATGAAAACAAATAGTAGCTGCTGTGACAATCTCTGCCCATATGTCTTTAGTAACACAGGGGAAGGCAAGTTAAACATATTTTACTCACCTAGCCATTCTGTTAGCTGTCTAGAGTATTCCCCCAATACACCCCCAATCCCATCTTTGTAGCTCCAGGGCTAGTTAAGGCTAAGCAGTGATTTCAGCAGGGTATGAATGCCCTAATATTTCCACCATCTCATTAAGTCAATGAAATAGGATGTCTCAATATCACTGGGGAGCCTTAGCACAGAATAGTGTGGAAAATAGGTAACCTCCACAGAATAGGAATACTGCACTAACTCTTATGAACTAATTTGGCACCCAGCTTATAGGTGAAGTGGTTTTTCATGAGAGAGTCGTATTGCAGAACAGAGGAGAGATTTTTGTCATTTTAAACTGTTTTGCTGTTTCACTGTTTGCTGTTTGAGACAGTTTTTTCCTGAACTCTGTATTTTCTAGTACTTGTGCATTGTATAGCATAGGCTAGATTCGGATTTGCTGAATTTAGACTCTGTGGCATTATCTGAGCACTAAAACCAGCCATCTTATATTAAGAGGGTCCCCTGCACACTTGTGGCAGAAGAGTGTAGCCAAGGACCCATCTGAGTTGTGGATTGTTGAAATAAGACTCAGTATTGAGCATTTCCATTGGCCAGTTTGTTTGAAAATTGCTTAACTAAACTGCATCACGCAATACTGCCTGTTATAGACACAAAAACTTAGAAAGTTAATTTTTCCCTAGATAGCTGCTTGTAAACCATCCCCAGCTTCCCTGTTTTTCTGTGCACTGCTACCCAAAGAGGAACTCAGATGTTCATTTTTAGGTGATGACATAGGCACCCACTCCCAAACCTCCATAGTTTAGTTGATTCTAATAATCCCATAGCAGAACCAGTTCTATTCAGCCCTCTCTCCATTACTTAGTACAGAATGAACCTTACATAATGGATGGACGGTTTCCCACTGTTTCTCCAGCCAGGCGGGTGGGCATGGGCATCCCGAGACAATGTAGCAATTGCCTCATGTATACTGACAACCCATTACTACTAAAACTTACTAATACAACATGTGAGAGATGTATCTATACTATAAATCTGGAATCAGTGCTCTCACGAAACAGCAAAGCAGATAAAAAATGGGTTGTCAGTGCACACACTTCACATCTTCCACAAGCCAACAACAAAACACCCAAACCCACGTATGCAGAGGTACTCACTAGAAGTATACCAAAAGAACAGAGACCTCCCAAATGCAAGCTGTCTATACACAATGCAGTCCCAACTGCAATCACTACACACATAAACACACACATTGTCTCACCCAACAAGCCACTAAGGCAAAATACTCCAAAATCAAATGTCTCTGTCATAGGCGACTCCATAGTGAGATGCACAGATGTCCCACTTACCAGGCTGGACAAAGGAGAAGGTCATGTTCACCTGCCTGTGAGGTGCCAGGATCCACCAAATCATGCACACCCTCAAGTCTCTCACCAAGTACTGTTATGACTGTCATAGTCCATCTTGGAGTGAACAACTTGAGACATACCTCACTGGACTATATGAAGAGGGACTCATGACTGAGCTTGCTGATTGTGTCCCAGGTAGGTATGTCCCTATCCCTAAGCAGCATTCTACCTTCACCCAGGATGATACCTTGCTACAAACAAAAAATGATTGACTTTAACAATTGGTTTAGCTTCTGTTGTCAATCCGGGGAAATTCAGTGTCTTTCACCCTGGGATGACATGGTCACAAGACAGTGCTGCTTTGCCAGAGATGGTCTTCACAAGTAGTCTCTTGGCTTTTGCTTACTAAGGTACTTTCCTCCCCCACAGTGCTTTTTTTTAGGCGATGTCATAAGAATTCCTAATGTAAAAACATCATCTAGAGGCAAACTCAGGGTTATGCTACCTAATGCTAGGAGTCTAAATCATAAACTGAACTCTCTGGAAGCACTTCTTACTTTGGAAGACACATGTCTGTGCAGTATCAGAGACATGGTTCAAGGCCGCAGAGAGTACCCCGGCCATACAAGGCTACAGTGCCTTCTACAAGTTCAGACTGCAAAATGAATGTGAAAGAACCAAAGGGGGAGAGGTGTATCTATCTTCATCAAAGACAAATTCACCTTAAGACTGGTTAAACACTAACTCCCTAGAGCTACTCCAAGTCCAGCTAATTGTAGGAAAGACCCCCCTCCACATCATTGTTAGCTGTAGGTCCCCCTACTAGAGTCACTCGTAATACAGCAAAACACCCTAGTCATGAGTGACTTTAACTGTCCCTCCATCGACTGGACAACATATATGAGCATTAACACGCTCACCCTAAGGTTCTTGGACTTTGTTAATACAAATGCTTTGGAACTGATAGTTGCCACCCCCAAAAGGGACTCAAATGTCCTTGACATAGTGCTCACCATCATGGGAGATTACTGCAGCACCCCATGTGTGGTGCCATCCCTGATAAGGTCATATCACAAATCTGTTTCGTTCCAAGTAACAATAACTAACCCCCCCGGAGCAAAAATGTTAAAAAAAAAAAAAAAAAAATCTCCAAACTATAGCCTAGTAAACAGCTTGAATATGGATATATTGCCAAAAATAAACTGATAATTCATGAAAAAGACACTGCAAAGACCACCAGAGGAATCCAGAATATCCATTTTATTACGTTCCAAAAGGAGGCTGAAATCAATAAAGTGTAACAAAAAAACAAACGCTTTAAAAATCCCCGCATTTTCGTCTGAATAGACTTCATCAGATGTGAAATACCTTGGTAAGAACAAACCCCTCATATATACCTTCCCTTAAATAACAAACCACTAATAAAATACTAAAATCAATTAAAATCGATGAAACATCCTTATAAATTACCTTTTGTCACTAAATGTAATTTTTTGTTTGTAAAAAGCATACAATTAAAAATACAATAGTAAAACATCTCTGAAGTGCAAGAATATTTGAAAATATAAAACTGACTGCTACTTATTACATAGTTCAAAAATACAATAAATGAAACTTTAGCGCCATCTAGTCCTATTTTTAAAAATGCAACAAATTAGAATACATTTGGAACTGAATGAAATGCTTCAAGTGAAATTCTTTTAAAAATATAAAAATATATGTGCCAAATATAGTTCATGTAAACCCAGCGTCTTACAACCTTGTGGCCCTCAACTTCAACACGGACTTAAACTTAATGAAAAAAATGTATTATCATCCCCTTCAGTAAAGAAGTCCCAGCAAATTGCATCATTAACACTACCTCCCTAAATTCAAACCGAGTGGTGAGAGACTTGGGAGCACAGGTTGATAGCAGCCTTAACTTTGATCATCTTGTGTCCACACTGGTGAGGAAGGCCTTCTACATTGCCCATCTCATAAATAAGGAAATACCATCCAAACCGAAGGAGGTTATTACTCCTCTGTACTCGTCCCTCATCAGACCACTAACAGAGTACAGTGATCCCATCTGTATGTACCTAGCCAGGCACCTGCAGCAGCTGGAGAGACCTCAGAGGTTAATCACCAAGAATATTCAAGGCCTTCATAACATGACCTACACAGACAGACTGAATGCACTGTCACTATACTCTGTATCATATAGACTGCTTAGAGGTGAATTGTGCATGGCCTACAGAGCAGGGTTGGACCCTGCTTTAATGGAAATGCTGCACATCCGCAAATGTAATGGGACAAGACTCACTCACTCTAGAGAACTTAACCTAGCCTACAACATAAACAGGATTTGCTGGAGAGAGTGTTACATCTCCCAGAGTCTCCCACTCCTATATAACAAACTCCAAATTCAGGTTAGAGTTCCTCAGTGAGCCTATTTAAGCGCAACTTGGACAATTGAATGGGAAACCATAAAGTCACCCCAGAGGTTTCACCTTCATATACCTTTTGGATAGGGACAGTCGTGCTGATAAATTTGAGCGCTAATGTTGGCTATTCCTCTCAGTCTGTGAGAAAACGAGGGTTAAACATGACTAGGTTTGGAAAGGCCCTAGGGCCAATAGCCCAGTTACTGCCTATGAAATAGTCTCTTTCCCTGTACCCTCTGCCCTGCAAACACAGAATTAACCTCAGTACTAGATGCACCTTGTACATTCTAAGTAGGTTTAACAATGACACTTTGTTCATCAGAAACGAAATATATTTTGAAAGACTGAAGTATTAACATCATCCTCCTAGGAGACTGGGACTGCTAAGCTAATTTACCCACACCCAGCCATCTTGCCTCACTTCTTATTCTAGATGTGCTTGTATATGTATGGGGCAAAAGTAGTTTTCCTTTGGCAGAAATGGAATTGCACACTATTTTTGGGGTAGGTAGGCTATGTGTACAGTTAACATTGATTTAGCTCATGATATAGTTCTAGAGAAACACTTTCCTCAGTTGCTTGAATTGTTCATCAGAAACTAAATATATTTTGAAAAAGCACTAAAAGAGTAACATCCTCCTAGGAGTGGAGTGGAGCCCTGGACTGTTCAGCTAATTTGAACATACCAAATAACCTCCTTCTCTTCTTAAGCAAGATGTGCATGTACCTGCCCTTAATTAAAGATTACACAATCGGTCCTTTTAGTAAGGATGCCATGTCCTCAAGAAATTACTTTCTTCCGAAAGGTAACATTTATAACAGGCATATTTTTAATGGTAGGATATCATTCTCCTCTGACATAATGGTTATGGTATTTACCTTACAAGATACTTGGTGCAAGGTTTGATTCTCAGATGGGGTAATTGGCAAGGCTTAAAATGGCCCAGAGGGGCAGTTAGCCTAGTACTGATGTATGAACTTAAGCAGCAGTTATCTGACAATTCAACAAATACTCAATCCCCATTTTCTGCATCTGTCACTGTACACATTTTATGACACTCCATGCATGCATAAATACCTCATAAAGTAAATACATCAGCAGAGGTTCAGAAAGAATGGAGGGAAAAAGGGCAGCCACCCTGACAGCCAGCTTGTAAGGGGCACAAAATTGTTTTATTTTTATTTTTTTATTTTTTGTACCTTTCTGTTCCAAAAAAGTACCTGTTTCTCCTTTTCAAAGCGTTGCTCATGGCTGCTCCCCACCCCCTTTCAGCTCAGTAGAAAGCAGTGCATGCTCATCCTTACGTTTTACATAAGGGATGAGCATCAGGCATCTCCCCAAATCAATGTGAAGGCTTCTGACTGAGGCACTGGGTGCAGCAGGTGGATCAGCATTAGCCAGTTAATGGGTCTGGCTGTTTTGGTGTGAACAGCAGTTTTTAAAAATATTTATTCACCTACAGCTCAGTAGTTTCATTGTTACTGTTTAGTTTACTGAGCTTCTTTAACTTAAAATAAATAATGCTAAATATTATCATATATATATATATATATATATATATATATATATATATATATATGTGTGTGTGTGTGTAATTTTCAGAAGGGTATGAGGCCATCATTCAAATATTTGTTTGCTGTTGTAAACCTACAACCTTTTTTTTTCCTCAGCTTTACTTTCAGACTCCCCCTTCTTTCTGTTGGTGATTGGGGACATCAAATGAGGACCTCACTCTGGGTGCCAAATAGCCTAGCTACATGTTTGTATGGTAATCTCATGGACTAGCATACTGAAAGTCAAAAAATATAATCACGAAATAGCCATACCTTTAAAAACCCTGATCAAAACATAGTTAAATTGCCCCATTCTTCCTAAGACTTCATCACTTCATATGATCTGTAGGCATAAAGACTAACCATGATATTTTTTGCAGCAATCAAGTACTTCACAGTCACAATGACCCCATGTGGTCTTAGTCATCTAACTTTATTTATTATCCCTATTAGTGTCCACAGATTATGCTGCAAGTCCCATCTCATGCATTTTCTGTTTGCTTATGAAACTGGCATCGTACATATAACTAAAACATAGCTTTAAAGAAGTTGCAAAGATCATGACGTCTACCTGGCCGTGGCTGGCTTACATATGGTAGAGCACAGAAAAGGCTGGAGAGGGGTTGCTCTGTTGTACTCAGACATACTGAAACATTCTGGGAGCTCTCATCAGCAAATCAGCAACGTTAAATGAAACTGTTACATTCAAGGTTGTTAGATGCAAATTCATCACTGTGTGTGTGTGAGATATAGCTGTGTGTATGTAAAGTTGTGCATGTGCTTCATATATATTTGTATATGAGGTGATATAAAATTACATGTGGGCTTTGTACATTTGAGTGTTATGTCTGTGTGTCTGTGTATACATAAATATATATAAAATGTGTGTATATGTGTGTGTGTATATATATATATATATATATATATATATATATCATCATCTTCTTTCGACTATTCCCGTTAGGGGTCACCACAGTGGATCACCTGTTTCCATTTCTTCCTGTCCTCTGCATCTTGCTCTGTCACACCAACCACCTGCATGTCCTCTCTCACTACATCCATAAACCTTATCTTAGGCCTTCCTCTTTTCCTGTTACCTGGTAGCTTCATCCTTAGCATCTTTTTCCCAATATACTCCGCATCCCTTCTCAGCACATGCCCAAACCAACGTAATCTTGCCTCTCTGGCTTTGTCTCCAAACCTTTCAACCTGGGCTGACCCTCTAATATACTTATTCCTAATCCTGTCCACCCTCGTCACACCCAGTGCAAATCTTAACATCTTTAACTCTGCCACATCCAGCTCAAACTCCTGCCTTTTTGTCAGTGCCACTGTCTCCAACCCATATAACATAGCTGGTCTCACTACCCTCTTGTAGACCTTCCCTTTCACACTTACAGGTACTCGTCTGTCACAAATCACTCCTGACACTATTCTCCACCCACTCCATCCTGCCTGTACTCTCTTCTTCACCTCTCTTCCACACTCACCGTTACTCTGAACTATTGACCCCAAGTATTTAAACTCATCCACCTTCGCCACCTCTACTCCTTGCATCCTCACCATTCCTCTATCCTCCCTCTCATTCACACATATATATTCTGTCTTAGTCCTGCTGACCTTCATTCTCTTCTCTCTAGAGCGTATCTCCATCTCTCCATAGTCGTCTCCACCTGTTCCCTACTCTCACTACAGATCACAATGTGATCTGCAAACATCATAGTCCATGGGAACTCCTGTCTGATCTCGTCTGTCAACCTGTCCATCACCACTGCAAATAAGTAAGGGCTCAGAGCTGATCTTTGATGTAACCCCACCTCCACCTTAAACGCATCCGTCACTCCCACTGCAGACCTCACCGCTGTCACACTGCCCTCGTACATATCCTGTACCACTCTTACATACTTCTCTGACACTCCTGACTTCCTCATACAATACCACAACTCATCTCTAGGCACCCTGTCATATGCTTTCTCCAAGTCTACAAAAACACAATGCAACTCCTTCTGACATTCTCTGTACTTCTCCATCAACACTCTCAGAGCAGACATCGCATCTGTAGTGCTCTTTCCCGGCATGAAACCATACTGCTGCTCACTAATCATCACATCCCTTCTTTACCTAGCTTCCACTACTCTTTCCCATAACGTCATGCTGTGACTGATCAATTTAATCCCTCTGTAGTTACTACAGCTTTGCACATCACCCTTATTCTTAAAAATCGGTACCAAAACACTTTTTCTCCATTCCTCAGGCATCCTCTCACTTTCCAAGATTTCGTTAAACAATCTGGTTAAAAACTCCACTGCCATTTCACCTAAACACCTCCATGCTTCCACAGGTATGTCATCTGGGCCAACAGCCTTTCCATTCTTCATTCTCTTCATAGCTATCCTTACTTCCTCCTTGCTAATCCATTGTACTTCATGATTCATTATCCCTACATCATCCAACCTTCTCTCCCTCTCATTCTCGTCATTCATCAACCCCTCAAAGTACTGTTTCCATCTCCTCAACACACTCTCCTCACTTGTGAGTAGGTTTCCCTCATTATCCTTTATCACCTTTACCTGCTGCACATCTTTTCTAGCTCAGTCCCTCTGTCTAGCCAATCGGTACAGGTCCTTTTCTCCCTCCTTAGTGTCCAACCTTTCATACAACTCTTAATATGCCTTATCCTTAGCCATCGCCACCTCTCTCTTTGCCATGCACCTCATCTCCTTATACTCCTGTCTACTTTCTTCATCTCTCTGACAATCCCACTTCTTTGCCAACCTCTTTGCCTGTATACTCTTCTGTACTTCCTCATTCCACCACCATGTCTCCTTGTCGTCCTTCCTCTGTCCCGATGTGATACCAAGCATCTTTCTAGTTGTCTCCCTTACTAGCTCTGCTGTAGTTACCCAGCTATTTGGTAACTCTTCACTGCCACCCAGTGCCTGTCTTAACTCATCCCTGAACTCCACCTCACAATTACCCTTTTTCAATTTCCACCATTTGATCCTTGGTGCTGCCCTCCACTCCTATGCTGCCTAACTACACTTTCTCTGGCCACCACTTTACAGTCTCCAATCTCCTTCAAACTGGCCCTCCTACATAATATATATATATGTATGTACATACACACACACACAAATATTTGTCAATACATGCTATTTTGATACCTTCAGTAACATTTGCAGATACGCTGCTGAGTGCTAATGTAAACAATTAAAGGATTCTTTCAGATGACTAACTGGACTTGGAGCATCAAATATCTTCTTCTATCCATCTCTCCAGATATTCAACCTAAAGCAACTGTGTTAATTCTGTTTAGAATATTAAAATGTATCAAAGTATAAAAGCATCCTTGACCAAATAATATATTTTCACCTGGCAAAAGAATTGTCTTAATATAAGACACTGACCACTCACCCCTGTTTTGCTATTTGGAATCGTACAAAAAAATTGTCAAGAACGCCGCTAATTTAGACATTCATCATTTTGTAAGTGAAGTGGATCCCACTAGACAGCACAGTTAGTTCAATAGTACTTCAAAGAATGTATTGTTGAAATAAATAGCGCTGCACCTATGCAAAAAGGAAAAACTAAAACCAAAAGCCTTTCTTGACTCGCTTCATATATAATGGTTCCTGTGTCTAAAAGGAAGTGTTTTTGGAAATTCTTTTGGAAGAGTAAAACTAATGCATCCTTTCCACGTATGAAGTACTCAGAAGTAAAGTCTAAATACAAAAAATGGCATTCTCAGAAATTTCTCTCAGAATTTCAAAAGCACTTCTGGAGCTTGTCTTTCCAAACAACTATACCAAGTTGTAGCCAGCTAGCCTATCTTATTACCAAACACCATCTGGCACAAATTACCAGTGTTTTCAGTAACAATTGCTGTTCTATTACACAGCAACATAGCACTTACAACTGTGACCCATTACGTGGGAAATTGAAGACTATTTCATAGACTAAACTAGGTCATGTGGCAACTTGGAACCCTTTTCCTGAATATGCAAAATTTGGATCAGAATCTATTGCCTACCCAATTTCAGTACTGTTTAACTGACCTCTCTTTGGAAGGTCCCTAATACTGTCCCCATGCGTAAGGGATATGTAACTGCAAAAGCTTTTCATTTATATACCTATTGCTTCATTGGTCCACTCTAGTTACTATCCTTTTTTTTTAAACACTTTTATTGAACTATCACTTGTGTGATGAGGGAGACTATTTTTCTAAGCTATGGTACAGAATCGGAATTGCCTAACCATGGTAAGGCCTTGCTGTGCCTAATTATGGAAGCTGTTAAAAAAGCAGTTACTAGAACATGGAAATCAAATTTCTAAACCAACTATACTAGAAGTTGTGAATATAGTAACAGAGATAAAATAACTTGAATTGACATCTTTAGAAAGGATAGGAGCAAACTACATAGGGAAAAACTGAATTCTGGGAACAAATGTATACAGGTGAGGAATGAGCTTTAAGAGAAGGCATGACTTAAATGAGCTATGTAATGTTTGACTGAAAATGATTGGATAGCTTTCAAGTGATTGTAAAATGTTTGCAACTGGGAGTGTGTCAGTATGGTCTGTGATATAAAATTCCTGCAACTAGGATTGTGTCAATGTGGTTTGTTTTCATTTAGATAAATGTATGATTGCTTATGTCATAAGTGATGGTTTAATAAAGATGTTTCTTGTTTAAAAAAAAGGCAATGTAGTTAATATATTAAAATAAAAACAAAAAACAGGGCATGGACCCTCAGTTTACGAATACACTTTTTTAATAGAAATACCATTTAAATCCAAACAGCGAACAGCAGTATCAGAGACATGATAAAAACAAATTAAAATTACCATGATAAGCACTTTCGTCCTGTATTATGAAACTTCCTCAGATAAGGAGCCATTATAATCATGACTTTAAATAAAACAAATTATCAATCCTATCATTAGAAAATAGTCCAATTACTGGGTATGTAAAGACACCAATCAATAAGTTAATATTCCTCATACCCTTGCCATCTTGTCCGATCCTTTGCCACCAAAACTGACAAATCCCAAACAGGAACAGAAAAAAGGGGGAAGAAGAGTAAACCATTGACTCACCAGCAAGCAAATGTTCAATCACATTATTGTTAGATATCCTTTTATCCAATCTAAAGTCAAGTTTGTAAAACCATTGAAAGACCTACCTAAGGCAAAGTTAAAGTTAAATTAGCAAGTAAAGATTAATTAGGAAGCGCCAGATTATATAAAAAATATATGTATAAAAGCTCATTACACACAAGATATCTACAAAAACTACCTCTGCATCAATTTAATTTTCAAAACTCTAGAATCATTCAAACCTGGATAGTTATTGCTACTTGTTCGTAACTGCCACAGAAGTTCCAGTCTATCTAATAACACATTCCGTGGACCACCCCTCGAGTCTTGTATGAATTGTTCAAAAATGCAAAATCTGATAGCATGATCAGGATACATTTGAATATGTTTGTATAAGGCATTCATCTCCTTGTTCATTCGAATGTCATGCAGATGTTTGTAGATCCTCTCTCTTAATCTGCACTCAGTTTTGCCAATATAAAAACTGGGGCAGTTCATGCAGCATAGGCTACTCCTGTAATGAGCAATTGAAAAGACCATTTATTGTGATCAACATATTTATACTGAGTTGCTCACACATCAAAATATAGGTGCAGTAACTACAGCAACTGTACTTCTTCCGCAAACCCTGGACTTTGGGCATATCCTTAGATTCAAGAATACTCTTAGTTCTTACCTCTCTTGAATACCATAGATGGTGTAACACAAAACTTACCTCTCAGTTAATCATCTTGTATCAAAAAATGCCAATTCTTTTCGAGAATATTTTTTATAGTCATTCCATCAGATGAAAAAGTAATAAAAGCATTACTACAGTCACGCCCCATCCCTTTGAAAAAGTCCCATTATCAATAGAAACTTAAGGTTTCTTGTGAAAATATTTGTTTATGCTGGACCATCCAGTATTGGAGAAATTTGTCCTTTTTCCTGCTTATTCATAACCTCAACCATTAAATTATCAATAAACTTACTAGGATTTTCTCATTTTATAAACATGCTTTTCAGCAAAAGACATTCACTACAGAACACTTCCGTGATTGTAGTTATTCTGGGCACCCATACAAACTGAACTTTTGACTACCACCTTGTTTTGGGCCATCGGATGAATGCTGTCAAAGGTCTCTTTTCTATAGATTTTGGTCATGAACCTTTGATTATAAAAATCCTTCTCTGTCTAGACATCAAGATAGGTGACAGGAGATGAATTGCTTGTAAAAGTGAATTTCATAAATTTGGTGGCGTGATTCATACTTTCAAGGAGGGAATGAACATTATCTGCACCACCCCTCCCAGAGGATTAAGATGTCTTCTAGGTAATGATTATCAAAGGCACAAGAATTGAAATAATCAGAACTAAATAAATGTTTTCTTTCCCACTGGATCATTCTAAGGTTCGCAAACAACCCCCCACATGCAGCCCCATAGCTACTCCAGTTTTTGTAGGTGTAGCTCATCATTGAATTTGACAAAGAAGTTGTTATGCACCATTTCAAGCAAGGTTTCATAGATGTTCACCATATCCTTATAGGTTCTCATAGGTAGGTACTAGGCTAATCGGCCCAAGGGGTTAAGTAAGCCTAGCCAACAAGGTTCCCTGGCTTACCCCACCCAAAAGAGTTAACCTCCTGTGCCCTTGTCGAGCAGAACCATAGAAGTGATCCCTGGGGTGTACTTCCTATTTCACATTTACTCATCAAGATTTTTCTTGAAGAGTGCTAATGAGGAACTTTGCTTGACATAGATGGGTAGCTTGTTCCAGAGTATAGGAAGTCTCTGGGACAGGAATCTATCCCTCCAGCATGTCCTGTTTATTGTGGTGACAAGGTTTAGGTCCCTAGAGCATGTAGCTCAGAGGGATTGGGATTTCTTTAGATGTAGCATGTCCAACAGCTCTGGGTTTAACATAGCTTTATATGTTAGGCAGAGATCTCCTCAGAGTAGGCAATATGCTACGGAGTATAGCTGGATTTTTTTGAGACTGCCAGTGTAGGGCATCTGTTTGAGGCTAGTAATCCTCTTTGTGAGGTACTTCTGTGTCCTTTCCAGCTGCTGCAGATGTCTTGAGGTACATTCCAGAAGGGGCCTTTTACTCTATAATGGGTCTAATGAGTGCAGAGCAGAGGGAAACAATGACCTCTTTTTTTCCTGGATGAGAACCCTTTTGTGATGAGGTGTGCCACATAGAAGGATTTCCTGACTACTGTGGTGATGTTATTATCAAAGGAGAGACTACTGTCCACCTGGATCCCATGGTCTCTTATCACACATTCGGCGTTAAGTAGACTGCCATTTATGTGGTAGTTCATGAGTACAGATTTTTTTACCAAAGGGGAAGACAATGCACTTTTTGGCATTGAGCTTGAGGCCATGCCTCTGACACCAAGCATCTGTCTCAGTGAGGCCCTTCTGTAGGATGTCCACATCATTTGGAGACTCGACTATGTCTCCTAGTTTGCAGTCATCTGTGAACTTCATTAGCCAGAGGCCTTCTGTGTTAGCCTGTACTTCAGAGAAGTAGATACCAAACAGGAGAGGTCCCAGAACAGAACCCTGTGGTACTCCACTTGTCACTGCCTTGAGGTTAGATTTGGAGTCTGCAACTTTTATAGTGTGGGTTCTGTCAGTGAGCCAGTTGGCAACCCATCTTGTGACATAGGGATTTATACCTAGTTTAGTGAGTTTAGCTATAATTCCAGAGTGGGGGATGATGTCGAAAGCCTTGGCGAGGTCAAGATAGGCTGTGTGAACCACCTTACCCTCCTCTACGGCTTTGGTGAGTGCTTCAAAGAAGTTGATCAGGTTTAGGAGACTTGATCTGCCTTTTACAAACCCGAACTGGGTGGGGTCCAGAGTTTGGAGATTAAAATGTCTTTGTTTATGAGTTCCATGATGATATGTTCCATGGCCTTGCAGACCAGGTTCGTCAGGCTAATGGGGCAGTAGTTCCTGGGGTCCGTCGTGGTTCCCCCTTTGTGGAGTGGGATAACCATCATGGTGCGCCATTCAGTGGGCAACAAAGCCTGAGGTGAGGCTATGATTGAACATGGTACTTGGGTAGGGTGCCAGTTCATTCTGTAGTTTGTGTAGAATACAGTCTGGGATATTGTCAGGTCCCATGGATGCTGTGTTCTTGGCGTTGAAGAGTGTGTTTTTTACCTGTGCAGCCGTGATTACAGGAACTTTGCATTCTTCCGGTATAGAGATGGGGCCTCTAGGGGGTGAGAGGGGGGTAAAGTTAGCGCTGAACCTATCTGCCAGGATGTTGGCAATATCAGTTGGTTCTGTATATTTAGTGCCATTGTGCTGTAACTCAGAGCAGATCTGAGTGTTGCCATTGAGATTCTTGACATAGCTATAGAATGCTTTGTGGTTGTCTTTAGAGTCCATGGCAATTTTGTTTTCGTAACTAGCTTTGGAGGATTTTATGAGGGATCTCAGCTTCTTACTGAGGTTGACCAGGGAGTTCCTCCAGTCATGGGAGTTTACTCTTTTTTGCAATAGTTTCTTCTGTTGTAGAGTTTGTTTATGGCAGAAGACCACCAGATTGGCTTCCTTTTTTTGGAGGATAGCATCTTGGTTCTATTAGGGATAGCATGATCCATTCACTCATGTAAGTGCTTATAAAGTGCATTTGTGTAGGATTCAGCAGTCTTGCCTCTATTGTCCATCTTCATGGGTGTCATGAAGTTTGCCACTTCTGTCTTAAGAAGTGTGAAGTTGGCTTTGGAGAAGTTTTTTACGGTGGTTTCCCTAACTGGGGGTGGGGGCGGGATTTGGATGTCTAGGGTGATTAGCTTGTGGTCGGATCTGACCAATGAGGAACTGACCTCTGGTGTGGAACACCGGTTGCCCATGTTGGTAATGACCAGGTCTAGGATATTGCTGCCCCTGGTGGGGGTGTGAATAAGTTCATCCAAGGCGTTGGAATTTATGAATTCCAGAAAACGTTGAGCAAAAGAGTTGATACATGAGTAGTTTTCCCAGTTAATGGTGGGGTAGTTGAAATTGCCCATTATTAGGGTGTTGGGTTGTACCCTAATACTTTCCAGTGTATCAAGAAATGAGGAGTGGGAATCCTGGGGCATGGTGGGGGGTCTGTAGCAAGTTACAGTTTGGATTGCGGTCTTGCCCAGAGTTAGTTGCACTTGGATAATCTCGGATGCATTATGCTGTGCAACAAGCCTGGAGGTGTGGATATACTTAATGAATATGGACATGCCTTCACCTTTAGTGCTTCATTCTGGGTTAGGTGACCGAAAGGTGTGGTATGAATTATAGCCTGGTAATGCAGGGGTGCTCTCTGGAGCTTTGAACCAGGTCTCTGTCTCTGCACAAATGTTGATGCTCTCCATGTTAAGGAGAGCCTCGAGTGAGTTCATTTTGAGGTTTAGACTTCTAGCATTAAGTAGCATTACCCTCAGATTTTGCTTTCTTGCACCTGTTACGGTGGTGAATTTGTCATTTGAACTTTGCCTAAAAAAGGCACTATAGAGGTGGCAAGAGCCTTAGCCAGTATCCGGAATCCCAAGGGTGACAGGTGCAGGCCATCTCTGGCAAGGCATCGTGGTCTGTCGATCATGTCGTCCCAGGCAGACAAATACTGGATCCCCTTAGAATGACACCAGAAGCTTAGCCAGTTGTTGAAGTCAATCATTTTGTCCTTGTACTGTGGTATCATTCTGGGTGATGGCAGGATGCTACTCAGGGCTAGGGTCATACCTGCCTGGGCTACAAGATCGGAGAGCTCCTCCATGTCCCTCTTCATGTAGTCCAGGGAGGTATATCTCAGGTCATTCACACCAACATGGACATTGATAGTGTCATATTTGTACTTGTGGAGTGACCTGAGTGTGTGTGTTATGTGGCAGATCCTGGCACCTGACAGTAACTTTCTCCTTGTTTAGCCTGGTGAGTGGAACATCAGTGTGCCTGACTATAGAGTCACCTATGACTAGAGTGTTGGGTACGTTATGCCTTATGGGCTGTGGTTGAGTGGCACACTGAGTTTGTGGGCTATGTGTCATTTGTGTTGTGTTGGGGGGGTTGAGTTTGCTTGCGTTTCTGCTTTGGAGGTCCCTGATGCATGAGCAGGTTTTTATTGAGAGCCTCCGCGAATGTAGGTGTGTGTTTTGTGTTTGTGTGTGTGTGTATGTTTTGGTGGTGTAGGTTTTGAGGGACTATGTGATGAGTGTGGTGTGGTGCAAGTGTTTACCTTCTCCTCTTGACTGTCTAGTCCAGTCTTGGGTGAAGAGAGCTTTGCTTCCAGTTTGGCTATATAAGTGCATCTCTCACAGGTTGTAGTGTTGGGTGGTAGGAGGAGAGGGTTGTCTGTGTACATGAGGCAATTGCTGCATTGCCCCAAGATGCCCAGATTCATCAGGTAGACAGGAGAAATCACCGGGAGCTAAACCTTAGACATGCCAGGCTAGGTGCTTATTTAGTAAGTACTAAAAACTGCTTTCCTGTAGATAAGTGAGGAAAGTTGAGTGCTGTAGTAATTTGCAGCTTATCTAGTGCTTATGAGCTCTGAACAAGTGCTGAGTTCAAAGAAACAGATTTGAGTGCTGAAACTAGAAAACTGGCTAGTTCTAAGAAACAAAATTAAGCTAGAAGGCTTCCCTCCAACACAAAAAAGCTTGGGGGCTCAGAAGCCTACATCAGTCTAGACCACTTACAGGAAAGGCAGGAAACAAGCTTAAAAATGTTTTTCGTTCCCAGATGCTCTCTTTGTACACTGTAGGAGTGCCTGAAATCAGAATATGATCACTGCACTCAGTTGAGTGAGCAAATGAGATGGGCCCATAAGGAGTATCCAAACACAAATTTACAAGAGGGTTGGGCAGTTTCAAAGTCACAAAGATTAACAACAAAACCAGGGAGAGTGGGTGGGGAACTAACTGAAAAAACAGTCTCAAAACTTCCAGTTCAGTAAATATTCAATGCAACACAAATCAATTAAAATGCTGTATTATTTGAAAGAAGTGCAGATAAAAGGTACTTAAATTCTCTTATACGTCCAGTTGAATACAGCTAGATCTTAGCTGGCCAAAGCTCAGGTTTTAAGCAGACAATATTCCAAAATGTACCACTTAAATAGGCAGTAACAGGATATCAATGAATGAGACTACCCCCGACTGCAATTACTGTCTATGCAGAAATTCTAACAGGCAATAAAATCTACCAAACACTAACTGAAAAAAGTCAAAACTTCCAGTTCAGTTAATATTTAATGCAGCACAAATAAATCAATTAAAATGCTGTATTATTTGAAAAAAGTGCAGATAAAAGGTACTTAAATTCACTTATACATCCAGTTGAATACAGCTAGATCTTAGCCGGCCAAAGCTCTTCCATGTCTCTTTTTATGTAGTCCAGGGAGGTACGTCTCAGGTCGTTCACACCAACATGAATAATGACAGAGTCATATTTGTACTTGTTGTGGAGTGACCCGAGTGTGTGGGTTATGTGGCGAATCCTGGCACCCAACAGGCAGCTGACAGTAACCTTCTCCTTGTTTAGCCTGGGGAGTTGGGACATCAGTGTGCCTGAATATAGAGTCACCTATGACTAGTGTGTTGGGTATGTTGTTTTGCCTTATGGCAGTCTCATAAAGGAAATCTCAAAACCATTCCATCCCTGCCTTGTGACAAAATACAAGTCTTGAACATCATTTGTAAAAAAAAAAAAATGCAGGATTCTTTAAAAGGCAAACCATTAATTTTACTCAAAAATTCCCCGGTGTCATGACAAATGTGACTCACATGGGTCCACCAGGTGATTCAATTTAATGTGTAAAAACCTGGTGAAAGGATGAGTAATGGAGCCTTTACCATCAGCAATGGGATGCACAGGTGGTTGATCCAGGGATTTGTGAATCTTTGGGACTCCAAATATAACAGGAATTCTACTATGGGAAACATTCAAAAAATTGAATTCCTCAGTAGTTACGGATTGGTCAGTGAATAAGTCCTTCAAATTGTTTCTAATCTTGGCATAAGCAATATTGCATTAATTCCAGGATACTTTCTCATAGGTGTCCGTTTGCAACAGCATAGTCATCCTTTTATTATAATCATTGTTATTCATAAACATCAGTCCCCCACCTTTATTTGGCTGCATAATCCGTACCTCATTGTTAGCTTTAATTTCTTCTACTAAGGACATATCCCCATAGATAAAGTTGGACTGTACCTTTGCTTTCCTGCGTCTGTTCATTTGTTCCAAATTCTGAATATCAACTTCACAAACTTTCTTAAAAAAATTGTAACATAAGATGTATTTGGGGATTAAAAGTACTCAACAATTTCAGAGGATCTATGACAATATCCAAATCTTGGAACAAAAGCTTAAAATTAATTTTACGGATAAAACATTTCAAATCCAATAATGTTGCCATATACATATGTTTACAGTAGGTACAAAGGAAAGTCCCCATGCCAACAGATCACAAGAGTGACCATCCACTTTGAAAGAAGAAAAATTATATATTGAGAAATCTTATTTCTAAACACATTGCATGCAGGTAAAGAGAATAGCTCATTGACTCTAGTTAATATCCTTAAGAGCTGCAGACACAATCAGATCATGACTTAACACTGAAAAGATTCATTCTAATACTCACTGTGGCTATCACACACACCATGGCAGCACTACTACTGGTCACCAGTTGTATCAAAACCAAATTCTGATGAGGTAAATTAATAGTTCCATTTTATTAGATCTAGAAACCATTTGACACTTAGTCACTACCTGCAAATTACTCATCTCAAACAGTGCAGTATATCAAAGCAACACACATCCTGGTTGAGAATTTATCTTAATGGATGTACCCAGATGTTTAAATGGAATTGGGTACTACTGCATTCTCAATCGTTGTGGGTATACCACAGGGGGCTGTGGTGTTTCCTTTACTTTTCACTTTGTTTTTCAGTAATATGTCATACACCATGGCCAAGCTAGGTTAGAACAGCATGCAGATGACAGCATTATACTTTGTGACCAGTTAACTCTGGAGCATTTTCAAAAACATTCAGAACTATTTTCAGCTATCTCACCATCTCTGCATCTCAGACTAGTTTTAAGATCCATGTATGGCATAACTTCTAGCTTAAGTTAATACTGTCGAACTCGAGAATTTCATACTGAGTGCAACTAAAGTCTGTCAACATATAAAAAACATTCTCAAAATCACCCAGAAGCTTTGGATGCAATACAGGCTAAACTGTTTTTCACTTACTACCTGTGTCTTAGTACAACTTGAATCAGAACTGTGTTCTAGCCTCTTCTATATCATTAGCAATCTTACAAATATATCGTCCATCAGTAAACTAGTAAAGGCATGTAAACAAGTAGTCAGCTTTACAACTGACCTTTGCAGCTCACCACCCCATTTATTTCCTAATGTGAATTGAGCTCAGACAGTATCTCTTCTCACTTCAGTTAAAGACTGTGTGTATAACATATTTTATAAATCATACAGGTACCCTGTGTAACAATTGGTAATAGAATACCTTCGAGTATAGCTCATGTAAAGAACACCATGGTAAAGATGGCTTCTACAGTACAACAATGGACTATTCTCATGATTACTCTCAAGTTCATGAATTCCAAAAAAGGCCATGTTTGTGGAAGCAGTGTAGACCTGATACTTAAAGTACATAAACAACACCTCTTAACAAGTGAGTGCCAAGACTCCATCTTGTTAACCTTACTGTGTAGTAAGACTCCCAACTGGTATTCCCCAACTATCTATCATGTGAATCATATATGGTACGGTACATTTGATGTCTTGAGGCCTCTTGTAGCAGGATTTAGGAATAAAGCAAATACAGTCCTGATATTTACAAATTAACTTCAACAAGATGTCATGGGACATCTCAAAATATTGATACAGAATATCAGCAGTTGGACAATAAAGCTACCCTTTCAACCACCTGAATGTACTTTTTAGGTTCTCTGAGCATAGCATCTTTCATATGTGTTTTCTTAAAATTAAGATGGCTATACCTCACAAGAAAGCTGTGCAAAGCCAAAATTAATGGGGATACGAAGACCCAAAAATAGGGACAAATTTTAAATAATGCTCTTATAAACATAGAGGGTTGGTAGAATAAAAAAGATGTTGTTAGCTTGCATTTCCTGAAGGATATGAAGTCTGCAACTCTACTGTCATTATTTAGTGATTTTTAACCTTCAATGATTTGCTAGAAAGCCATAACTTTTATGATGAATAGACCAATATGAGGCAAAAATCTGGTCATTCTGTGAAAATCTGGACAGTTGAGAGGTATGATGGCTAATCTTTATTAGCCCTTCTACAGACTTATCAGCATGAAAGGTAAATGGACCAGGTCCATCATACTCCATTGGTCTTTCTGATTCTTTTGGTGTGGAACTTGACACTTTGCTAACTAACGTAGGTATAGTATGAAATGCTTCTACTGCCTCAGTCCTCTTCCGACTCTAACTCAAGGAAAGATGTATTCCTCTGATTTGTGAGCTTTCATCCAGCCAGCCAGATAAAATTTCCCAACTTCTAAATCTCTCTGTATGCCGGTGGAGTCAGGCTTGAGGTTTCTCGCACAGATAAATTCCTTTTGTCTGCATGTACATATACTTGCATCTACTTGTTCAAGTCCTTTTTAAGTTCAGGAACCAGTTTTTCACTCATCAGTGTTAATGTGTTGCCTGAATCTAAAAGTGCATATACCAGTATTCCGTCTACCCTTACTTCACACTTTATCAATATGTTATATAATTCACAAACATGTTAATGCAGATATCACACTGCTTAGAAAACATAGGAAATTACATTTTTAAGCAAAATATTGAAGATGATTGAACTTGAAATACTTACTTGGGCTGTTTTATGTTCTGGTCCAACTTATTTCTTGTCTCTCTCTTAAAAGTTTCTAGATCTTCCATCTCCAACTCTTAACCCAACATTAAAAACCAGGAACCACACAGAAAACTCGGAACAGCAAAACCAGTACAGCACAGAGATTCTGAAGAAGTCCTTGATACAATCATGACCGAAGTGCTTAATTGTTTTTCAATAAAACTGCATAATTGTTTTTCAATAAAACTGCATTTATTGTATTGCGGTTGAGTCCGTTTGTACATGTTGTACAGGTTTTGTCATCTTAACCCAACATTAGGCATACCTTGCTTCTTAGGTAAATGAGATTCAGTCACCTTCTATCTGTGAGTAAATGACAATTCAGCAGCCATATATATATATATATATATATATATATATATATATATATATATGTATGGTTTACTCTTGAAATGTCAAACGGCACTACATCGACTGTACTATAGTTGAACACGGAAGTTCGAAAATAGTAATGTCGACGACAAAAAAACTATCTAGGACTGTGTTTTAACATGGGTCGAGGTAGGGGAGATGTTTGTAGTTCTGAATAATACTGAACACCTACCTCGACCCATGTTAAAACCATTCCTAGATTGTTTTTTTTGACGTCGACATTACTATTTTCGAACTTCCGTGTTCGACTATAGTACAGTCGACGTAGTGCCGTTCGACATTTTAATAGTAAACCATATATATATATATATATATATATATATATATATATATATATATTTACAAAAGCACTTTACTATCTCAAAATACTGAAATGTCGAATTTCAGTATCTCGAGACAAAAGTGCCGAAAGTGCAGTTGAGCAAAACTGCACTTGATCGAACTCGAAATGTCAAATCCGCACTTGTGGTGGCACACTACATGGGATTTGCTGTGTTTGCAAGGTGCGGTGTGCTGTGGGATATGGTTTGCCTGCCATTGTGTGGATATATCTGGATATTCAGGCAAGTGCTATTTTTTAATGGTTTTGGGTATGGATTTGAGTGTATGTGAGTGTGTTGGGAAGTTTTAGTTTAGGGTAGGTAGGTAGGTAAGAGTGTGAGTCTGTAAGTGTTGAAAGTGGTGGTTTTTGTACGTATGTGATGTATGTTTGCGCAAGGGGAATTTAGAGTATGTACTGGTGGGTTTAGTGTCTTTGTCTTTTTAGTGCAACCTCGGCGTTAGTATATATTAGTAGCGGGAGGGGGCTTGCCCCCCTGTTTATATGTAGGGTAGGTGTGTGTATTTGTGGTGTTGTGTTTGTGTATGTTTTGTTGGTTTGGGGAGGAAGGTGTATGTTTGTGTGGTGGAGGGTGTATTTAAAAGTCACAATTTTTAATTTCAGGCTTTTGGGGTTTCGATATTGTGAATGTTCGACTTTATAGTCTCGGGAAACTATCGAATTTCAAAGTGAATCCATATATATAAATCTGCTTTTCTCACCTCATCCTCCAATAACATCAGCGTACAGCCTGACTCCCACACAAAACTTCTAGGTGCCATCATTGATGACGAACTTAAATTTAATCTACACATCCTTCAAAGTATAAAAAAAACTCACCAAAAGCTGGGTATCCTCTGCAAAACCGTAGATTCCTGACCTATAATGCTAGACTGTCCCTGGCTCAGGCTGCTCTTCTCCCCTCCATTCTCTATGCCACCCCAGTACTAACTAATATTCAATCCACTACCCTGGCCAAACTCCAGCAATAGCAAGATTCATCACAAACTCCCCACATAACTCACACCACTGCCTCGCACTCAACTCACTACAATTGCTAGAACTCCCTCAACGACTCCTATCTCAGTTACAAATTATTCACTCTATACTTTATAAACTATCCTCCTGCCCTGTCCTTTCCTCCTTGGTATCCATTTACACACCAACTCGCACACTTCGTACTTCTAACCAACAACTCCATCTACCAACCCAAAAAAATAATCGACAGACTACTATATAAATCCACCCCATCTCAGGTTGGAATAACCTCCGATCCCACTTACGCTCCATTACACACCCTATACAATTTAAGAAAGAACTCAGACTACACTTGATTAAAACCAAAACTTATACTTGTCATGACCCTACCTAACTCCAGTACAACTTCCTATACAACTTCTCAGCATACATTTTACCACTCCAGTACTATTCCTTTCTACCACAATCTCGTACAATCCCCTCGGCATGTTATCTCCCACATATTTTTCTCTAACATCACATTACACCTCTAGATATCCCTTCCACCCCATTCATGCACACTCATCTCTCACACCTCATAATTTGTACTATTCCTAAATACTACAACTTGCTATACACCTTACCACATAAGTTATAATCAGTTATGTGTAAAAAAAAAAAATTTTTTTTTGAAGTACAGTACTTATTTGTACTTTTTGTGTCACTGTGAATTGCTTTAAATTTTACTGCTAATAATGATTGTTTTTTAATTGTAAACTAAACTGTTATATGTATAGTTAAACTGCCTGTAACTGGAGCGTTTCTCCTCTGATCTCCACTGAAAAAGGGCTCCTGGCCTAGCTGGACTAACCCATTTAATAAAATCAATAAATGTCAAATTAATACAAATTTTGAACACTTCAAATCCCAGCTCCATTCCCACCTCTCCCAAATCTGGAAATGCAATTGCACTCTTCCTACCTAATTCCATACAACGCCACCCCTACATGTTCTTTCTTATGTACCTTTACTCTTGTTGCTTTATCTACAGCTGCCCCTCTCTGCATCAAACGTACAAGTCCAAACCTTGAATTGATTATCATGTAAATACTGTATATAGCTTTCTATCACTACTCTCTGCTAATGGCTCTCTTACTATGTATGTATACTATGAACTGCGCTCACGTTTTTCCTTTTCTTCTTCTCCTTTGCACCATTCAAGTTTGTTACTCCTTATTATATAAAAACTCTTGTTATTCAAAATGTATAATTCTATGTTTAACTGTATAAATGTAAAATTCTATGCTTGTTTTTGTTGTATATTACATGGAGCTTTTCTCCCTGGGCCTCCACTGAAAATGGGCCTTTTCAACCCAGTGGACCTCCCCGGTTATCAAACTGGAAATAAATAAATAAATTATATATATATATATATATATATATATATATATATATATATATATATATATATTTATATATATTTCGACTGGTTTGATGAGGTGATCCTCAGTGGTGGGGGGATAGTGCTACAACAACCACCATGTTGGAGTGCCCAGTAGACCTCTTGAGCCATATGAGGAGCATCATCTCTGCCTTCAGGATGCTGTTGAACTCTGGTTTTAACCACTTGCAGGCTAGTTGGTGAAGGTCAAGCATTTGCAAACTGAAGTGGACATTCAGGCAGGTAACCTTTGAGCCCTTACAACATGTGTTATGCCACTGCAAATCAGTATTTTAACTTTTAATTTTTAGCATAATTATTAGCACTAACAAAACTCTACATCATACAAAACTGTCTGTGCTTCCCCAAAAAGAAATGTTGTGATAGTCCTAGCCCACTCAATTTTAGACCAGCACTCACACTCAATACTTTGAATTCATCTTCTCTATGAATGATTTAGCATCAATATTAATGCTGCTGTTACCATCACCACTGGATTACAAACCACTGAAAGTGGAGTCTGGGTTTCTGCCAGAGATTTATATCTTTCTTGTAAGCCTAATAACAGTATGCTGGAGTGCAGATATATTCCACTGAAGTGTTTCCACTCTTCAGTTATTTCTAAGGACAAAGTTTGAGTTATTTCATATATGCACTGTTGTGAAGTCTGTTGCTAGTGACTGATTTCTTGAAAACCCTTAAATATCGACTCAGTACATACATTCCATCTTCCAGTATGAGTAGCACTTCTCTCAAAATGAAGTATACTGCCCTTTTCCCAAGTTTCACTTGTCTGGGCTCAGGGTACCAACAATAACAGAACAAAATTATAAGTTATCTGGACTTAAAACTTCAGGAATTTCTGTTTGAGTTTTATTTATTTATTTATTTTTTGTTCTTAGGCTTTCTTTATAGTAAATATATGATAACACTTCATGAATAATTTTATAAAAGCCATAGTTTGAATAATTATCATTTGACGTCTCCGTAGCCTTCACCAGTTGACAGCAGGTGCTCAGTTGGGGAGGTTCTATTGAGAATATGATCATCACACCAGTTGCATAACTGTGCAAATGTTTTGGGTGCATGCCTCCAACCAGCCATATATGTATACTGTAGTTGCTGTAAATGTCATTTTCAGCCAGAATGGTACCCCTTTAACCCTTGCAGAGTTATTACTAAACGGGACAGTGGTTACAATTGGCAATCAGTGTGGGGGTGGGTTTGGTGTTATGGTTAAGATCTTCACCATATATACACTAGGTACATAGTTTAATTCTGATTTCATGCTATTGGCTAGGCTTAAAATGGCTCTTCAACCCAGTTAGCCTAGTATTCACATCTGAACCTATACACACATCTGTTTTTCTGTATTTCCAGTAGCTTGGAATCAAACGTTGTCTACATCATCCACCATATGTGACATT
Source organism: Protopterus annectens (assembly GCF_019279795.1). Lineage (NCBI taxonomy): Eukaryota > Metazoa > Chordata > Ceratodontiformes > Protopteridae > Protopterus > Protopterus annectens. The sequence goes on along the minus strand of NC_056745.1, from coordinate 245,130,224 downwards.
TTGATGTCTTTTTGCCCAGGACTGGGAAATAAACACAGTCTGAAAGTTTTTTATGAAATAACTTTCACTGAAAGGAAAATTAAACTAAGCAGAGTGTTTGTTCCAAGTACATGAAAAGCACAATAAGAAATTGTCTAAATAAACCTGTTGCAGGAATGCAGTTTGTTTCAGTGTCTTTTAAACTCTTGTACAGGTTATGGCTCATTTTAGTTGCTCATGACTGTTTATTCATACCATAAAAGGATACAGTTCCCATAGCACAGCCAAATACAAAACACATTATTTAAACAGCTTAGTCTTTTTTTTCCAGAAGGCAAAAGTGAGCAGACTAATGGGCAGGTTTTATGCTACCAGTAGAGACATAGGTCTCATCCTCCTAAGAGGCCAAAGTAGAGCACAGACCATATCAATTTGTGAAAAACAGTCAAAATGAGGAACACCCTATTTTTGCACCGAGAGAAAAAGCACCATTTCCAAGGAACCTGGTTGAAGTGGGCTTTCTGCCAAAAGTATGAAGTTAGTGAATATTGTATATTTTTAAAAATTCAATAAGACACACGTCAGTAAATAAAACAAAGTCAGCAGCAGCATAGCTCTCAACCTCTGGACAAAGCCAAAAAATAATGCGGGGGGACAACACAACAAAAAGAGGAATCAGTTTTAAATCTTGATCTTATAAATTTAGAAAGTTGCTAGAATAAAATTTTTCTGTTGCCATACATTTTCTGAAGGATATGAAGTCTGAAACTGAAAGTCCTGCCATTTAGTGAATTCACTTCTCACTGATTTGCCACAAAAGTCAAGAAAACCAAAAATTTTGAGGAACAGACCAAAAATATGACAAATGTGGACATTCTGCAAAAATATGGGGAGTTGAGAGGTATGAGCAGCAACCATTCATAAAATGCAATATAGTTAGTAGCAAATAGCTACATAACAGTATTCAAGTGGCACTACTAAAAAATGCTCTTCAGCACCTGGTTTTCCACGCTCTCCACATTTTCTCCCAGCTAAATCTATTAACTCAACCAATCAAGGAGAAATCAGAGCAAAATCAGGGACGAATAAAAAAATTAGTCAGGGACACTTAAAATATTGCTGCCATTACCTTGACTAGTGACAGAATAAGAAAATGTGAATTAATGAAGTCTGAAACTCAAATCTATGTCATTACTTAGTGACTTGAATCCTTAGAGATTTGCCAAAAAAACCCCACAAATTTTATGAGGAACAGACCAAAAATATGAAGCAAAAATCTGTAACCCTACTCTTGACTGAGAAGTTGCAGCTCCGCAAGTCCAGTAGTCCACAACCGCCAAATGCAATCAAGAACAAAAAAAAAAATCCAAGGCAGGGTTATAGGTCCCAGGCAGCAACACCACCACCACAACCATCCCAAGAAGTAAAAAAAACTCAGCTCTTTTTCGTCATGTTAGTTGGTCTGGTGCACAGATACTGTAACTGATGCACTGCAGTGCCTGTAGTAACTTTCATTCAGCTAGCCAGTTTATGTATCTTATCCATCATCCCACAGACAGAGCGAACAAATATCAAAAATGAATCCTCCTCAGCTCAGGAAACACCATCCAGGGTGATATGCAGTCAGATGAAGACTAACTTGCCAGCCCGTAAATACAAGTGTGGTGATCTTTCTGTACCCTGCAATACCCATTGTGAAGGTATTGCAGTGGCTCAAAAAACTAGTAACAGTACGCGACTGACCACATTTTGTTCCTCCTGATTGGCTCCCTTTGTCTCTGTTACTTGACTGGCCTGTACAGTGTGATGTCAATTTGGCTATAATTGAGATAAATGAGCCAATCAAAAATCGCAAACCAGAACCACCACTGTTCAGTGCTGAACAGGAGAACAGCGAGCTAAATCTATCACTAATGCAGAGCGTTATGCACAATCCAGAGCACTTAGGTGCTCATGACAGAGACCTTTCACTTATTAGGCCCATAAAGAACTGAATCACCATTGGTATTCCAGATGTAATCTAGACAATCTTATTTTCAGAAGTTTCCTGAAAATCTAACATTCTTCAACTCTGTGGAAAATCCATTAGACAAAATACTCACTTTCCACAGTAAGAAATTATTACTTCCCCAAAGTGTTATTCTGTCTCTCCCACTCACATGGTGGATTTTTAAATCTCCCTTTTATTATAGCTCAGCTTGTCTCATTTTCTTCTAGCTGTAGCTCTACCCTGCCTTAGCTGCTGGATGTAATTAACTCTTTCTGAACTAGCAACCATTTGAAGCTCTCAGGTATATCAGTTCAACTGAAGACTTAATAAATCATATTCTGTATACAAAACATTCATGCTATCTTCAGCTCAAGTCCTTTACCACATACTATCAAACTAGAGTTGAAAAACTAATTTTTGTCTTTTATATGGTTAAGGAAACTAGCACTATTTTGGCATGCAACCAAAGTTTGCAGCAACTCCAAAAAAATGGCCAAAAGTCTTTCCAAACCAATTTCAAAAAGAATTAAAAACTACTTTCCTCTTCATAGTTATCCGCCTCCACCATCAAGTAAATTCCAACATCATATAAACATAACTAAAGCAAAAATTAATCAACTGCTGTTCTGGGTGGTGGAGGGATGTTTTCCAATTCTTTCTGCTGGAGAAAGAAATGCAAACAGCAAAGACACTGTTTGTAAAACTGGAATACAGACTATATATTATATGTGCAGCCCCTCAAAAGAACATCCCTAAATTGCAAGCTGTGTTTTACCAAATCCAAGTATTCATTATCTTCTCACCTAGAAAAGCCCTTTTTTTCCTGTTTTTGCACATGGGTCAGGGTGTGACTTCAACAGTGACAATCAGCTAAAGCCAAGGTTTACACCGCGGGGTGGCTAGTACTGCAGCGATAGTTCTTCCAAACCACACACTTGCATGTACACTCACACCTATGGCCTATTTAATGTGTCCAGTCCACCTGCTGCATGTTTTTGGAATGTGGGAGTTAAACAGAGCACCCGGAGGAAACCCACACAAACACACGGAGGACATGCAGATTCCACACAGAAGGCAGCCCACCTGAGAACTGAACCAGGGAACATGTTGCTGTGAGGCAACAGCACTATCCTATCATTCCCTTACAAATGGCTAAATGTAAAATAACAGTGCACAACTTTTACTTTTTTCTTTTCTATTTAAAATTATTAATTTAAAATCATTTCCACTTCTTATTAGATGACTCCGTTAGAACCTCCATTTATTATCTGAGATCCATACCCACTTCGTGTCCACCCTACAAATTCCAAAATATTAAATTATAATGTAATAGTCATTGCCTCTCACTCATTGGACATAATCTCTGAAAAATACTGCCCGCCAGATTAAAAAAGCTTCAGTCTCTCCCTAGATTTAGCTGAAAATTAAGGAAAAATATTGTAAAAGAATTTAAATCTACCTGCTTTCAGGACCGTGTCATCATTTAAATGGCTTCCACTCTTTCATACTCATACCAATTAAACTAGTAATGTTCTGTAGTCCTATCTCACCTTCATTCTTGCATATGGGTTTGTAGCCGATCCTTTACTCCGACTTGGCTGATTACAAAGCTCAAAGTCTCTAAGTTGGCTCGTGGCAAGGTAGGTATCCCATAATGCACTAGTAACAATCCCCAGATCTCGTTTGCCACGTCTATGGGTTCAGAAGTGTTCTCTTTCTTGGCCGTGGCTAAGCTGGAATATTTTCTTATTCAAATTTTTATAGTGATATTTTTTGACTGCAGTAGTTTAGTATTAATAGCTTACTGTTAACTTGTACTAGTTAGTGTGTTTTTGAAGTTTTATTACAAATTGTTGTTGCTGTTTATTGGCTGTCACTTCTGCAGGCCTTCCTTACTGGTATCCCTTTGTTTTCTGTGTGCTAGTTACTGGTAATCTTTTCTTAGGCATAGGTCTGTTTTTTAGTTAGGACCTATTCTAGCCTTTGTCTGTTGCTTGTTTATTCTCTGTCTCACCTACCCCTCTGTTCAGAGCTAGGCCCATTTAAGTTAGAGGACCTAGTCCTCTATTGCCTTTTCCCTTGTGTGTTTTTTCCACAGCAGGGCTAAGCTAATTTTAAGTTAGAGGACCTTGTCCTCTCTTCTGTATCATTCTGCATTTATAGTTTGTGATTGTTGTTGTGACAGCCTCAGGAGCCCCCCTTGGGTGGCCGCCAGTCTTCCGAGACCTCCCCAGAATACCCTTTTGAGAGCCCTCCTCAGAAGAGAACTTAAAAGAGGAGCTAAGGGTCCCCTAGGTCGTCCTCTGATATCTCCTTCATAGATATCCTAGAGATCCTGAAACAGAGAGGCGGCTGGCCTACCGTCACCCCTTCTGATGAGGAGTCAGTGTATCTGAAGGCTTTCGGGTCTCAACCTTCCACCTCTTGGGTGTCTCCACCTTTTGATGAGTGTTAGATTTGGTGAGTCAAAAGGTGTGGGGAAACTCCTGACACTGTGGAACCAGTCCCCAGAAGGCTGAACAAATTTCTTTCAGCTCCCAGGGAAAGAGTTTCTGACCAAAGGTGTGCCTGTAGATGGCATAGTGGTGGCAGCAGCCACAAAGAAGGAATTAGTGGAGACTTCATCTGTGCACCCATCGAACAGAGAGTCTCGAACGACGGACAGATATGGGAAGTGTATTTTTTCTTCAGTGGCTTTTACACTCAGATCGCTGAATTACCTTACCCATTTCACTAGGCTCCAAAGAGATCTTCTAAAAGAGCTAGGAGATACTCTCCAAGGTACTTTAACTGAAGGAGTACCTGAGAAAGTTACTGCTCAGTTGTCCACCTTAAACTCTATTGTTAGCTCCTCCATGAGGCTGATATCTTAAGCAGCAGATGGAGCAAGCAGGGCAGCGAGTTCAGGCGTTTCCCTTAGGAGACGCTCCTGGATGCGCTTATGTAACTTTGCGGAGCCTTTCAAATCTAAATTTACCAATGCCAATTTGACGGTTCCTCTCTATTTGGACCAAAGGTAAAAGACACAATCACCAGATGCGAGCAGGAAGACTCTTTCTGCCGTGGGAGTATGTTTTTCCATCCCTTCTAGACCATACCCTAAAGGGCAGAGAGGCAGAAAAATGTGGTCCAAGAAATCTGAGATTTTTCCGAGACGCACAAGGTGATTCCTTCTCCAAAGGCAGAGGGAGAGGAACTAGTGGTAGACATCAACCTACAGGCGGGAGGGGGGTCTGCAAAACCAGGGTGACCACGATTCCTTTCGTGGACATCCCTATCAGCACTCCTGAAGTGGGGCCCAACTGTACTTCTCTGGAGCCAGTCGTGGGTCGCTTATCTTTGTACCCAGAAGCCTGTCATGACATCACACAAGATAAGTGGGTACAAAGAATAATTTCCAGTGGATACTCCATACCCTTCTCTTTTCCACCTCAACAAACCAAGAGAATCCCAGATGTTCCATCCAATCACAGGGATCAAGCAACTATAGAAGTCCAAAAGTTGCTTCAAAAGAGTCTCATACAAACCGTCCCCGCAGACCAGATAGGATTCAGAACTTACTCAAGATTCTTTTTAGTGCCAAAATGAAAAGGGGACTGGAGACCCATCTTGGATCTCAGCAATTTAAATGAATCAGTGAAGAAGTCCAAGTTCTGAATGGTAACACTGCAGTCTATACTCCCTCTGTTAGGGAAAGAGAATTGGATGTGCTCCATAGACCTCCAAGATGTGTACTACCACATAAAAATGGACAGAGCATCCAAGGAGTCATTTACGCTTCTGGCTGGGAGCCAGTCATTACCAATTTTGTGCTCTGCCCTTTGGTCTCACCACAGCCCCCAGGATGTTCACCAAATGCATGGCAGTAATAACGGCTAACTTGAGACGTCTTGGATTACAAGTGTTTCCATATCTGGATGACTGGCTTCTGACTGCCACCAACAGGCACCTACTTCTACAAGCCAGGGATTCAACCATCCATGTCTGCACTCAGCTAGGCATTACTATAGATTGGGAAACGTCTGTCTTTTCGCCCTCTCAATATGTGACTTTTATAGGTGCAGAAATACACAGTCGCAATGATGGCTCACCTTCTTTCAGACAGAGTGTAAAATTGAAGACAACAAATATACAGCCTGCTTCCCCAACACAAGATCAAAGCGAAGACAGTGCTGAAACTTCTAGGAACCATGGCCTCTACTATAACTCTAGTTCCGCTAGCCAGACTATATATGAGGATTCTACAATGGCTACTCTTTTCCCAGTGGTCTGTTCAGCAACTGCCTCTGTCTCATCTCATTTTAATAATGGAATCTTGCAAAAAGGACCTTCATTGGTGGATCCAGTCCAATCAACTAACGATAGGGAGACCATTCATTCCTCGCCAACCCGTTGCTACTGTGACCATGGATGCGTCCCACTTAGGGTGGGGGGCATTATCTAGAAAGGACAGTCCAAGGCACATGGCAAGAACATGAGGCTCACTTGCATATCAGTGTTTTATAGACGAGAGCCGTGCTACTAGTGTTGCAAGCACTTCATGACTTTCTTCCTCTAGGGACAATAGCAATCCAATCAGACTATCTCAGTGGTATGGTATATAAACAAACGGGGGGAACCAGATGTTACCCCCTATGTGGAGAGTCTCTACATGTTTGGAAGTGGGTAATATCTTCCCACCACTTTCTAGTTGAAACGCACATCCTAGGGGAGAATCATTGTGATAGCTGACAAGCTCAGCAGGGCAATTTTGATACCTCATGAGTGGTCTCTGAATCATAAAGTTGCGAAACAGATTTCCCGCAAATGGGGACAGCCTTGCTGCAATCTGTTAACCACCCCAATGAACACCAAATGCAGCAGCTACTTCACCCTTACCACCCCCCCCCCCGGGGGTGACACCGAGAGACGCACTTGTCCACAATTGGCCCTTGGGACTTCTTTATGCCTTTCCTCCCTTTCCACTAATATTGAAAGTGATCCAGAAAGCAAAGACTTTGGGAAGCAGAATGATTCTTATCACTCCTTACTGGCATCATCAGATTTGGTTCCCCTTTCTCGGGCCTCATCTTCTGGACGATCTATGGACTTTGGACCCAGTACCAGACCTAATACATATGTCAGGCACGTTCCATCCCTGTCTCCACACCCTCAACTTGACAGCGTGGCTGCTCCACTTCCATCCCTAGTCAGGCTTCATGATTTCTCCTCTGCAGTTACACATATTCTGACATCTTCTCATAAACCTTCTATGAGAAAATTGTACGCTAGCAAATGGAAAAGATTTTCTCTCTGGGCGCAAGCTACGAACATAGATCCATACACAGCCTCCATTCCCTTAGTGTTAGAATTTCTAACCAAACTTTTTAATCAGGGATTAGCTGCTGCTACAATCAAAGTTCAATTAGCAGCCATCTCCAATTTTCATTTGGGACACCATGAACCTAATCTTATGGCTCACAGATTGTGTAAATCATTTTTAAAAGGCACTACCTTACTAAGACCTCCTTTTCAAGAACCTATATCTTCATGGGATCTAAATTTTGTTCTTTCTAAACTTACCTCACCCCTTTTTGAACCTTCACATACATGTGATTTAAAGTTCTTTTCCTGGAAGACCATTTTTCTGGTAGCCATTACATCTGCCAGAAGAGTGTCAGAGCTGCAAGCACTCTGTCAAACCTCCTTACCTGATATTTCATAGAGACAGAGTTTCCCTTCACACTAACACTTCCTTCATCCCCAAGATTTGTTGACAATTAAATATTAATCACTCTTTTGAACTGCTGGTCTTTTTTCCAAATCATACAAACAAAGCGGAATATAAGTTTCATCAACTTGATGTGCACAGACAGTTAAGGTTCTATCTACATAGAACCAGAGTTTAGGAGATCAGACCAATTATTTATATCTTTTTCAGAGACAAGAAAAGGAATGCCAGTCTCCAAGATAATGTTATCAAACTGGATTTCAAATTGCATATCTTTTATTTACTCTTCTAATGGCAAAGAACTCCCATTTAAAATTAAAGCTCATTCCACCAGATCTATATCTACATCTGCTGCTTTTCAAGCCAGAATTCCAATGGACAGTATATGTGCAGCAGCAACTTGGGCTACCCCTCATACCTTTATCACTCATTACAAATTGGACTTGGCTTCCAGGGGTAGAGCCTCCTTTGGTTCCACGGTTCTTAGGAGTATATTCCCGTGAGCCACCCAAGAAAAAGGTGCTAGGGATGCTGTCCCATATGTAAGAATGAAAGCGAGATAGGACTACAGAACATAAAGAAGTTATGAACTCACCATAACGTTCCATGTTTGTAGTCCATCTTGCCCTTCATTCTTACGAACCCTCCCACCTACCCCCATCCATGTATCCTTGGAGGATCTGGAGACAAGATTATGTCTATCTTCCTTAGAGTTGGAGACCTTTCATCTTTGTTTTTCCTTGTGGAAATGCTTTTACATCACTTTTATAGACAGCAGCAAACAAAATCTGGGGATTACTAGTGCATTATGGGATACCTGTCTTGCCATGAGCCAACTTACAGACTTCGAGCTTTGTAATCGGCTCCGAACCCATATGTAAGAATGAAGGGCGAGATGGACTACAAACATGGAATGTTATGGTGAGTACATAACTTCTTTTTTTTTAATTCTGTAGAGTCTTGGACTTTGACCTGTTCCTGTCCTTTCTGTACTACCTCCTGCCCACTCTTCTCTCCTTTACTCTTAAGAAGTGTAAATACCTCCAGGCAGACCAGAAAATGGTCCAGTGGGATCAGTCCTCTAGCTTGGTTAACCTAGTTAAATAAATAAAGCAAGCAAATAAATGAAAATTAGAAGACTGATCATACATATACCACTTTGGTCTTTAATGTAGCATTTGCTATGGACTAATTTGCATGGGTATAGATTTGATCAGCATTCTTTCTACCTGACTGCATGTGTGTCACCATCTCGCTACAATACATGTAGCAGTAAATAAATATATATATATATATATATATATATATATGGGTCTACCTGACAACACCGACACATCACAACACCGACACCACATAACCGACAGTTCACAAACACGAAACCTCACATGCCCGACTCACCATAATAATACCGATGAAACAAACAAAAAAAAATCCCTGTCCCCAAAAAGCACACACACAACACAAGCACCAAAATCCATATATATATATATATATATATATATATATATATATATATATATATATTATTGCATAATGATACTACAAATAAAACCCTTCATTACAGGCTCAATAGTCTAATATTCATAGTATTTTTAGCAGACTTGGCATAGCTTGCTATCACATGTGTCCAAATGTGCTCGTACTACTATGTGTATGTAAGTTATATGTACACTGTGGCATTAGTGTGCGTGTGTGATCACATATTCATTAGCACCAAGTTCTGCTGAGTCCCCTAACAAATTACTTCAGGGTCAGCCTTAATAAAGACAATTTTTAGACCTGTTAGTCTAATTATTATTTTGTGTATGTTATAATAAAGTTTATCCAAATGACATGGAGACCTGCTTCTGTTAGATGTAGAACAGATGGAGTTTGAGGAAGGCTAGTGTCTGTTGAATCATGTCATTCTTTGTAGAAGTAACTGAAACCCTTAATGAATGCCTGACGAAGCACATTGCTTTTCTTTATCCTAAGGACTTTGACACTGTGCTGTATTAAGGAATAAATGACAAATTAGTAGCATTAAATGTATTGTATGTAATCCAGTAGGTAAAACAATTGTTAAGCAGCAGGGTATAATTCAGGGTGGAAAGTTGCCTGCCTATCCTGATGGAGAGTTACCATTAGTGTCGCACTGAGCTCTGTATTTGTTCTTGTGAGCTCTGGAGAGTTTACCATTAGTGTCCCACTGAGCTCTGTATTTGTTCTTGTGAACTCAATACCATTTTCTATGCATGGAATAAAAACTGTTGTCTAACTTGAAACTAAGTATCCTCAAAAATCTAAGTTGCTTACATATTTGTATAGTGTGAACTACAGGCAGCACCTTAATGAACCTCACTTTTCATGCTCTGAAAGTACAGCAAGGGGTGCTTATCTTGCAGTGTGTTATTACTGTAAAATTTAGTTATTAATTGACATTTGTTTACCCATAAAGTTAGCTGGGCACAGGTGACATTTTTCAGCAGAAGCACAGGGAGAAAAGCTCGAAGGAATCATTTTTAATGCAATCAATATTTCCAATAAATTTTATAATGCAGTTTCAGTGAAAACATAGCACAATAGTATAACTGGAATTAGTATTGATATTCAAAATCATTACATTTTAAAGGCATTGTATTGAGAATTTACAGGTACAACAGTGGTGTATAAGACAGGATAGCAGTAATTTAAGAAATACATTAGAGCGAGGTATTAGAGGGATTAAAGTAGTCAGAGTATTAACAGAGAAGTTATGATGGAATTGTAATTAGGTTGTGCTAATTAGAAGTAGGTATAGTAGTTTAAGAAGTACAGTAAAGTGAGGAATTAGAAGATATAAGCATGTAAAGTGATTTAGCACTTTAAAGGGAGGTTCATGACCAGCCTAGCTTTGTCAAGGTCATGTTCCTATATCTGTTGTATTTACGTTTTCTTTCAATTTTCTGTCATATGATGTGTGTGTATGCGCTTTCATTTTTAGTATCCATACTGGCATGCCTTAGAAGACAATATAGCATAACAAGGCTATAATTTTCATCACTTTTCTGCATAACAAACCCCTGTAATGCTCTTTGAGTACCTTGCATGAAAAGCATTGCCATTATTGCAAGTTGGTATTAAATGCTCCAGATATATAGAGTGTAAAATAGTATATTTTTGTTTTATTTCCTTGTAGGAAAACACTCCGGACAAGAAAAACAGAAAGCCCTATTCGGCCAACACTGAAGAGAGTTGTTAGCACTTTTGCATGGGGAGAGAATCAGCAGCAGACACTGAAAGAGTGAGTCATCATATAAGTGACCTTTCTCATGAAACTCGTGATTACATTCTTTAAGCAGAGATTCATTGTAATCAAAATCACAAACCCTTTAATTTTTTATAAACTAAAAGTTTTTAAACAGGTTAGAAGCCACTGGTACTTCAAGAGCTAAACTTTGGACAGTTAACTTCAGCGGCAATTTTTATTTAGATTTAAGTTATTTTTTAAACCACTTTTAAAATGTGCTGGCTTTGTGAAATATCATTACTGCAGAACAGACATGTAAATTAGAATAACTTCCATGTTTAAACAGAGCATTGATGCTGAAGTCAGCAGCCCAAACTGTAACTTGGGTGTCTGAATACGTCATAACACAAAACTGTGTTCCCATCTCAATAATCCCGCAGTATGATTGAATGCAGTTTACTCAGCTGGCTTAAGGTGTATTGACTGTGTAGTCTGTGCGAATAAGTAGGCAAGCACTACTAAACTAAATGGCATATGTCTCACACGGTAGTAGACGTATCATTCATTTTAGCTCTCCAGAAGTCTTCAATGCTATAGAAAGAAGGTGGATTTGTACACATGGCACTTAAATTTTAAAGGACAGTTTCATAATGGTTTGATGATCTGCAGTCCGTGCATACTGCAGACCTTAGCAAATTCCAAAATTTCATTTTGCAGTGCTTTATACTTCCATTAAGTTGCGAATGTCATATGCTTTGAACATATTGGCAAAGGCAGTTATGAGTCAAGGACTAGAAAAGGCTACTACTTCCAAAAAAAAAAAAACTGCTTCTCGCTTTAAAGGTTGTGTACACATGCACATATATAGACACATATACATATAAATATAACATATCTTATCTTCGCTGAGAGTCTGACAATGTAGAGAATCTGCCATTAAAATAAAAAAAAATGAAATGTAAACAAATTCTGCAAAATACTTGGACTCCAGATATTAATCAAACTTGTAAACAATAAGTATATTTGCAGAGGCAATCCCCCCTGCAGCCCTCCACTTGCTGTGATTTATCTTCTCATACCACCTTAATTATATATACTAACTCCACTGTTATACAACACTAGGGCAAGGGAAAACCTCAGTTGTCCTACACAGTTGTTTTGCAAAAACCAAGGATCCCTTATAAGTGATAATGAAAGAAATGTACAGTCCTGTTCATACAAGAGTATGAGTTTGTACTGCTTTTCACAAAACGCCCCAATAGTACATCTACAAAAAACATTCTATGTTTTAGTTTATCAAGGTGGTCCCTTCATCAAAAATGACTAATAGCAGGCTCCGCTCAAGTTACAAGCAACACAAGAAAGAACAAAATGAGTATAACAGATTAAACAAAACATTGAGACAAAAAACACCTACAATCAGCAGTGTTATTTACTCAGCATCTGTATTTCCAGTATTCCAAAAATCAGTACTTCAGACACTTGTATTGGTAGAGAAAATACCAAAATAACCTAAGGATAAAGTTAAGTGACATCCACATATATCTCTTGCACATCTGTCAAGAAAGTATTATGTTATAGTGATCCTCATTGAACAACATTTCTCATTCTATTGATAAATGTATAAAACATTAAAAAAAAATGGGAATATCTTGGTGACCAATCTGAAATCAAAATCATTCCTTATGGAAGATCATTTTAGTGGTGGTTTTAGGAAAACTCTTCTTATAGCTGATCAGCATTCATGTGCCCAAATCACTGCTCCACACCATTACAGATATCAAGCCCATAGGCTGACATCTACTGTGAATATCCCCTACTTGCCCATTTTTGACTAAAGAGTTGGAAATGTATGCAAGCCTTACGGAATGATAATTTTTGTTAGTTTTTTTTTTGCAATACATTACTATCTAGTCAAAAAAACAGTCCCCATTAATGTAGATATTTACTGTAGTGGAGAAATGTATTGCTATAAAGTAGAAACCTACAATATGTATGTATGTATTTCAGTTTAACTGGGTAGGTGGGCAGGTCCATGGACACTTTTCAACCATGATCCCTGATGCGGTGAAACAAATGGTTATCGTTATACGTGATAGATTAATGATAATAAGCCATAACAATGTGTACCCAGTTCTTTTGTTTTCCTTTTTTGGCCACTTTGCATCTTCTACAGCTATTCATGGGCTGCTCTTTTGTCTAGTTTTACCTTAAGGCCTTTGCTACTATCCAGTGGGGCTGCAACTGCACTGAGGAGGTGGGGCAGTGAAGCAGATGGTAGTGTGGAATATGCTGCCCTAAATGGATGCAATTGCTGCTGTTTTGTATATTACTGCAAATGAATTTCTGTAAACTCTTCACCACATGCTGAAACGTTAATAGCAATCTGTTTCTTGATTTCAGTGCTATCCTCATCACTGGGGGATGTGTCCAGTTGTGGACAGAACTCCTTAACATCCTCAAGGTGCGGGTATGCCAAGATAGCTACTCCTTCCCATCCTCTCCTGACTCCTGTAGTGTCAGCTTGGAGTTGGTTAGCTCATCAGGGCACCATACCCCTAAAAAATGGGGCAGGGGTAATAATTTAGATTTTGTTGAACTTGCATTTGTTTCTATAAAAGGTATTGTTACAAAGAAAAATAATTCAGAAGAAACCTAAATGGGAGTCCTCAGTCAGCTATAGCTGTAACTATATTAGTTGTTCCATATATGTTTAGCATTCTTTATAGTCTGCACTATACATTATTATTGAGGCTTTTATATATAGCTGATGATTTTTATATGCCCCCCCCAAACAAAAGGGTATAAGCATTTTGTGAGATTGAAATTATTTGTAAGTGGATAAAGAACTGAGTAGCCTAGTGGGCTAATGCACTAAATAAATGTGTGTGTGTGTGTGTGTGTGTGTGTGTGTGTGTGTGTGTGTGTGTGTATGTATATATATATATATATATATATATATATATATATATATATATATATATGTAATGTGTGTGTATATATATATATATATTTCAAAAGGTTTTTGGTATATTATGTATACATAATGTGTATTAAAGAGAAAAAGAGAAGTAAGACTCTGAACTGTTAATAAACTGCTTCCTGTACTCAAGGTGCAGGGTTTTATTCCTTCCACCTATATTTGCCTACTCTCTGACGGTGCAAGTCACTTACCATATAATGCACCCCGATCACCACTGAAAAGGGACACTTGTGTAAAACTGGTTTGCCTGTTGAATCAGAAGTGAACAAGCAATTAAAAGAAAAAGAAACGCACCAAATAATAATATCAAAATAAGAAGTATTTGTTGTTTTTGGTAATGAATGGTTCAAATGACTTGTTACTCATGGAAATGATTACCTAAGCAATAGTGTAAGAGTCCATAATCCCTCATTCTTTTATCTTTTTGTTTATTTTGTACTTTTATTTCAAACTAATAAAAAAATCATAAAACTTATTTTTATTGCAAACTAAATTGCTTTTTTGTCAGAAAATTACATTCTAATAGCTAATGCAGCATGTTTGTTTTATATGTCACTAATATTAAATATAAAAAGAATTCCATCCTAGCCATTTCTGCTAAAAAGTTAAAGGGTCTAATTGGGAGAGTTTTAGATGAAAGAAACTGTGCGTGTAAACATGGGACACTACTATAGCTATGTATAATGTTTGTCCCATATGAGTCTGTTTGTATTGTGCAAGAGTTATACTCTGTCTGGAGCTTTTCTCCCCAGGTCTCCACTGAAAATGGGCTCATCTTGGCGCAGTGGACTATCTCAATAAACGAATGCAAATAAATAAATAAATGATGTGCATTTAATAATTTTGACTACCTACAGAGTACAGGTACTACGAGGTAATGAGGATGACATTATTCAGACAGGGTTATTGAAGTCTTTAAGCTTTTGATAGTTATGTGATATACTTTTAGTTCATTCAAATGGATGTGTGACACTGGGTATTAATTTTTTTTATCTTGTGGACAGTGCTAATGCATTTTAGGTGTTTATATTTGTCCTTGATACCAAGTAGAATATATTACTGACAAGCTTTTTAATGAGCTTGGTAGCATTTCTATCTTCTGTATTCTGTAAGTCTTGCCTATGCATTTGACTTTACCTGTGTGGTTATTCTTTTGGTGTAGTAGCTGATATGGACCAAGAAAATAAAATATTAAGCAGATGCAGATATATTTTTATTTGTGTATTTTTTGTTGACTGGGTCAGTTCCACTGGGCATGTGATCTGTTTCTTGGAGTCTGAGGTGGCATTATTACTGACTAGAATTAATTGGGAATAATCACCTACTCATAAATAATTGCTGTGTAGGTTTAACATTCAACTAAGTTGTAACTAACTTGGATATATGGTGCGTCCGTTTAACGTTATCTCTGCTGGATGGCACCTAAGTAGTGCAACCCCTCCTCCTAACTATTGCACTACAGTGTCAATACTGGAATGTGAAACCAAGCACATTGCATTGGAATAGAGCCTGCAGCCGCCTTATCTTTCCTTCACCAAAGGTATCTGCTGAGACACTAACACTTGACTATTTTAGTATTACACTCTTGGTTACAGCTGTATATGTGTGTGTGTGTGTGTGTGTGTGTGTGTGTGTGTGTGTGTGTTTTTATATATATATATATATATATATATATGTGTGTGTGTGTGTGTGTGTGTGTGTGTGAGAAATATTAAACATTTTTGACACCATTAGCAGTAGACTGGATTGTTGAAGCATATGGAAATAGTCTGTGGTATGGTTTAAGTAATTTGACCTGTTATTTTCTAACTTAAATAACGAATACTAAGGGTCATCTGAAAATACTTGATTTTTTTTTTAATGTTCTGTGATTCTATATATTTTGAAGACTGCTGAATGTGTGTGTGGTACATGTAGCAATATAAGAATTATCAATGCTGGGTACTTAGCTTAGTTTCATAAAAACTGAACATTTTGTTTAAATAGTTGGATCTTGGTAAATGCCCTTTGTGAATGCTGAAACCTGATTGGACTTCCAGTAAAAGTATCCGGTCATTGGTAAAAGAAGTCTAGACAACTGTGACTGTTTGCAAATTGAATTATTCCTTTGTAGTAGTAATACTGTTCAGATGTTGTCTAATAGTTGAATCATCCTTATATTTGGTAGAATGCGGATAGCAAGGAAAGCATAAATAAAACCATTTAGCGTGTGTGTGTTTGTGTGTACACACATGCATGTGTATTGGGAGATGATGTAATGATGAGGGTGTTTGCCTATAAAGTTTGATTCTCATCCATGGTCACATCTGGCTTTTGGCTAGGTGTGTAATAGTCTACCGACTGATTCATAGGGTCATAGATGTGTACTAGGTTAATGATCACTAGGACCTTTTAAGCATATCCATGCATCCCAAATCTAGTTTTGGTACACTTTAAGTGCAAGTAGGGACTTGGGAGATTAAATATTTAGAAGCAGGGGCCTGGGAAATGAACCATTTACAGGCTGCCTGAGTCCATTGGAGACATAGGTGTCAAAACCAAAGATGAATTTCCTGTTCCCATCCAGTTGTCTAAGTTCCACTTTAATTAGGGTAGAGAGGAACTGTGCTTTGTGTGAATGGGAAGCCAGTTCCAGAGAGGGGGTAATCTCTGGGATACATACCCGTCTGTCCAGCAGGTCATATTTATATAACATACAAGGTTTCCGACATTGAAATGGGTAATTCTGGCACTGTTTTTTTGCAGATATGTAGGATATCCATCATGGTGAGGTTCAACAATGCCTTTTATACCAGGCATAGCCTGTAAGAAACAGAGTACAGGGAGAGGGCTTTGAGGTGGTCTGCACAGGACATGTTACTTAAACCATGTATTCTTTTAGTGAGGAACCTCTGTGGACATTTCAGTTTTTGGATGTGCTTAGTTAGGTCCATACCAAAAGAGACATTGTACTGAATGATGGGCCTGATGAATGCTGAATAAGGTGGAACTGTGACCACCTTGGACCTAAATGCTATACCTTTATTTGTAAGTTGTAGAGCATAGAAGGATTTCCTCACTACTGTAGTCACGTGATTGCCAACTAATTCACTGTCTGTGTGTGCTGAAATCAAAGGCTAGGTTACTGTCTGTGTGTGTCCCCATGTCCCTGATTACTTGGTCAACTCTTAGGGGTGTGTTGTAAATATGTTAGTTACCAGGGGTGGATGACTTCCTGAAGGATACTATTATATACATTATATATTATATATATTTCTTGGCAATTAGTTTTATTCCATGTCTCTGACGCAAGTTATTTGTCTGATTCAGCCCTTCCTGGAGAGCATCGGTGTTGGGGGGAATTCTATGTCTGCTCCTAATTTGCAGTCTTCTGCAGATTTGGTCGGCCAGAGGCCCTTGACATTGGCCTCAACTTCAGTTAAGTAAATGCCAAAAAGGAGCACTCCCAGGACTGATCCCTGAGGGACTGTGCTTGTGACTAGCCTTTTTGTAGAGGTGGACTCTGCAATTCTAACTTCCTGGACCTATCTGTGAGACAGCTGCTTATCCACCAAATGACCAAACCTTTTGAGTTTGTCAACAGTGTACGAGTGGGGTATTGTGTCAGATGCCTGGTGATTGTAGGCAGTGTGAACCATGCATTGCTTTGGTGGCTTCCTCAAAGAAGTTCACCAGGTTGAGTAGGCATGACCTGCCCTTGGCAAAGCATGTTGGGTCCAGTGTCTGGAGGTTTCCCGTGTCATTTTTTTTCAGGTGGTATTTTTAACATGTTTATTGAATTATCATTAAGACATAGGCAAACATACATTTATGAAAAAGAAAAAAAAAACATGTCATCAGCTACGAACATACATCACATACTTTCTTTTATCCAATTATCATCAATCCAACGTTACATAAATTGCTCAATTCCTGCTTTCCCTTAAACCTCACTCCTCCTCCAAAACATTATTCTGCATGTGGTGTCCGCATAATTTCCATTTTTATATCTAATTTGCTCTTACCCTTTTCTAAAGGTCCAGATTGTTTTGTGCCTGTTAAAATATTTGCTACTTCATATACAGTTGATTTAGACTTTGATTTCCATTTTCTAGGAATTTTTTTGCCAGCCACCAGAATTAAACTTAACAGAGCCTTACTGTGCTTAGGAAATTGAACCTGTATCCCAGCTCAAATATATAATTGCCTTACTTAAACCAATTTGCTCACCCAGTATTTCTAACAGTGTACTCGGTAGGGAATTTTTAAAATCTGCCAACTCATCACACTCTCAAAACATATGTTCCCAGTTAACTTTTTCTTGCCCACCATATATTCAGCATTTGCCATCTACCTGAGAAAAAATTCTTTAGTCTCTGCTTGGGGTATAAATATACCTATGCAAATGCTTCCAAGCAAAAATACTAAATATTCTGGACGTGATTGCATATTTGGGAGCCATACATATGTCCTCTCATTGAGTAAGCAATTCACAATCTTTTCTAACCTCCTGTTGATTCCTATAGATGTGCCGTATTTTATTTGCCCTACTAATTAGCCCTTTTTTAACAGCAGCCTCTAATTTATATTCAAATAAAACTCTACCACTGCAGGTCTTGTACATTCATAGCTTCATGGGTGTATAATAGGCTAATTGCCCTGGAGCCTTTACAAGCCTAGCCCATAGGATTACCCTGGCATCATGCCACCCCAACTTAGTTCCCCGTGGCTCTGTCAAGAAGAGTCACTGGAATGATCCCCGGGGGTGAATTTTCTATTTCCCATCCACTCATCAAAATTTCTCTTTGAGGGCCAGTAAGATGCTGTGTTTGACATGTATGGGAAATCTATTCCATAGCATTGGCAGTCTCTGGGTTATGAACCTGTCCCTCCAGCACGTTCTGTTGATTGTGGTAATGAGGTTGAGGTCTCCGGAGCATGTGGTGTGGAGAGATTGGGATATCTTTAGATGTAGCCTTTCTAACAGAGGTGGGTCAGACATGGCTTTGTAAGTCAAGCAAAGATCGTCTCTAAGTAGGCGATATGAGAGAGAGAATAGTTGGAGTTTTTTGAGTCTGTTCATATAGAACAAATGTTTGAGGCCTAGGATCCTCTTTGTGAGGTACTTTTATGCCCTCTCCAGTTGTTGCAGGTGTCTAATGAGGTACATGCCAAATGGGGCATTGTACTCGATTGGCCTAATGAGGGAAGACTAGAGGGGAGACAATGACCTCTTTCTTCCTGGATGCAAAACCCTTAGTAATGAGATGTACCACACAAAAGGACTTTCTGACCACAGTGGCAATGTGGTGGCCAAAAGAAAGGTTGCTGTCAACCTGTGTTCCCAGATCTCTTATAATGCCTTCTGTGTTCAGTGGATTACCATCAATGTGGTTTTTCCCAAAGGGGATGACACATTTTTTGGCATTGAGCTTAAGGCCATGGTTCTGACACCAGCCGTTGGTCAGATTGAGGCCTTTTCTATAGGATGTCAACATCAATTGGGGAGTTAATAATAGCACCCAACTTGCAATTGTCTGAATTTTGCCAGCCAGAGTCCCTTGGTGTTGGCCGGGACTTCAGAGAAGTAGATACCAAACAGGAAGAGGACCCAGGACCGAACCATGTGGGACTCCACTCGTGACTGGTTGGCAGTCTGCCTTGGCGTCAGCTACTTTCACACTGTGGGTTCTATGAGCCAGTTTGCAAACCCACCTAGTGATATAAGGGTTGATGCCTAGCTTAGTGAGGTTTTCTATGATTCCTGAGTGGGGAATAGTGTCAAAGGCCTTGGCCAGATCAAGGTAGGTTATATGAACCACCTTGCTTTCATCCACAGCTCTGGTGACTGACTCAGAGAAGTTGACCAAGTTGAGCAGGCATGATCTACCCTTCACAAAGCCAAACTGTGTGGGATCCAGAGTTTAGGGATTCCCTATATCCTTGTTTATTACGTCCGTGATGATGCATCCCATAACTTTGCATATCAGACTCATCAGATTAATGGGGTGATAGTTCCCAGGGTCTGTAGTTGCTACTCCTTTGTGGAGAGGGATGACTAGCAGTGCACCATTCGGTAGGGACAAAGCCTGAGGTGAGTCTGTGATTGAACAGGGTACACAGGTAAGGTGCTAGTTCACTCTGTAGTTCATGTAGAACACAGCCAGGGATATCGTCAGGTCTCATAGAAGCTGTATTCTTTGCCTTGGACAGTGCTGTTTTAACCTGTGCAGCAGTAATACTGGGTGCCTGGCAATCTACTGGTATTGTGATTGGTCCTTTGAGGGCGGGGTGTAAAGTTGGCACTGAATCTGTTGGCCAGTATATTGGCAATATCTGTTGGCTCGGTATCGGAGGTACCATTATGTAGTAGTTCAGAGCAAATCTGGTATTGCTGTGGAGATTCTTTACATAACTGTAGAAGGCCTTGTGATTGTCTTTACTATCTGCTGCAATTCCGTTTTCATAGCTAGCTTTAGAGGATTTGATGAGGGATCTCAACTTTTTATTGAGGCTGATAAGGGAGTTTTTCCAGTCTTGGGACTTCACCTTATTCCACATCAGTTTCCTCCTTCTGTTATAGAGTTTGTTTATGGCAGGAGACCACCATATTGGCTTCCTTTTTTTGGAGGAGAGCATCTTTGCTCTGTTGGATATGGCGAGATCCATGCATTTGTGTATGTGTTCGTACAGTGCATTGGTGTATGATTCAGTGGTCATGCAACTATTCTCCATTTGCATGGGTGCCATGAAGTTAGCCACCTTTGTTTTTAGGAGCCCAAAGTTAGCTTTGGAGAAGTTTTTCATGGTGGTTACCTTTTGGGGGGTGGGGGGTGAATTTCCAAGGTGATAATTTTGTGGTCGGATCTAACCAGGGAAGAGTTGACTATTGGTGTAGAGCAACAGTCGCACATATTAGTAATGACCAGGTCAAGGATGTTTATACCTCTAGTGGGGGTAAGAACGGGCTGGTCCAGGGCATTGGAATTAATGAATTCCAGGAAACGTTGGGCAGGTGTATTGGTACACTAGTAGTTTTCCCAGTTAATGGAGGTTTCACATAGGATTCCCCAATCCCTTTCCCTTTGCCTGTGCTTGGATATCAATCCCTAATAGGGAAAGGGGTCTCTAGCCTTCTCTCCAAATGTCTTCTTGGCCTCTCCATTCTTTTACTTTTCCCAGCCTAGCTGTAAATATCTTGGTCCCTTTGCTAGTTTTCTCCAGTAAATTACAACCCTCGCTTGCTTTTTCTGTGTACCCAAAAATTGCAGTCATCCCTATCACAAGAATCTCCTTTCTTCATTATCATGTTGGCTTACTACTACAAATATTTTCTGTTACTTTGTGAATATAATATTATATATGGCTGCTCTTGTTCTACTTAAGGATTTGCATCCAAAATCCACTCTCTCCTTATTCTTGAATTAACCCCTGCTTCATCATCATCCCTTTCCACTTTGAATTATGGCTTTCTGCTTGTGTTATATGTGTGTATATGTATATATATTGGCTTCAACTTCAAATCAAGGAATCATAAACCACCTTGTTCTATTGTAAGAATCAGCTTATCCCACTTGACTCCTTCCACGCCAAGATAAAATCCTTCAACTCTTTAAGATCTGCACACAACTTCTCCCCCGTTGAATAAAATATGTCTGACTTGTATATAAACCTAAAGAGACTAAAATAATCACTGCTTATTTCTTGCTATCCATATCCATAAATACAAGCTTCCAATTTCTCAGTTTTTGTATTATCTTTTATTTAGTCTCTTCCCACATATCTTTATCTACATAACAGAATCCTTTTTAATCCATACTCCTAAATACTTCATTTTATCATGTCCCCTTAAATATGGGAATTGCTGAACCAATTCATGTGTGGGTACATTGTTTGCAGCTGTAGCCTTTGTTTTGTCATCATTAAATTTATATTCCGAAAAAGCCTGAAAGTGTGTCAGGATGTTCCACAACACTGATTTTTTCTGGTTTTATCAGGTATAAAATAATATGTATAAATAAAGCCAACTTTTTTGATTGCTGTATCAATTATCTCCTGGAATTTCTTAGTCCCTTATTTTCTTTGCCAATGGCTCTGAATTTAATGCAAATACCAGAGGCAAGAGGACACCCCTGCCTAATCCTCTGTTCAGAAGCAACTTATCAGAGAGGAACCTCCCCACTTTAATTTCTGCCCCCAGTCCATCATCTATCCTCCTAATTAACCTTATTCCAGCATCTATCCTCCTAATTAACCTTATTCCAGCATCTATCCTCCTAATTAACCTTATTATTGTATCATAAAATTGATATGCTTCCATTCCTTTAGTCATAAAATCAAAGCTTACTGTGTTGAATGCCTTCTCTTGATCACGACCCACCAACAGCCTCAGTATTTTCTTGCATTTTTCTTCTGTCTGGATCATTATTCTATTGTCAAATGTTTGCCTCCCCTTCACAAAACGGCATTGACATATATTCATTAGATGTTCTTCATCTCACATTGCTGCAGTCCTTACACTTGGGTAGTCCGCTGTCCTCGGTCGGCCCGAATATCAAAGTATAAGGCTGACGTCGGTCAAGGCGCATTTGACTGACATCAGGACGTCAGGGTACAAATGCGCATGACCGACGTCATATCCTCAGTCTTTTTTGCCGCATGGTCCGATGCAGAAGCAGCATTGCAAGTGCCGGTTGGCGTTCTGAGATTTTTCAAGTTTGAAGTTTCAGACCGAGTTCAAAGTTGGCTAAGTACCCGTTGGGGAATATTTTAGTTTTTCTTGCCTCAGTGATTTACGGATGTCAGAAAAAGTCAATAATTGTATTTCTTGTGGGAAACAGATACCGCATAGAGATTATCATACTTTGTGTATTCCTTGCTTAGGGCCTGAGCACGACGTTGTTGGCTGTCGCTCTTGTGCTAGATTTAATAACGCACTATAAAGAGAAGGTTGGATTGTGCCAGGATAGTATATGGGAAGCGGTGTAATTATAAAAAGCCGACGGATGCTCCGGCCCGCTTCTTCAAGAAGCGCAAGGACAAGGCAGTTAAGCCTAGGCTAGAAGAACCGTCGGTGCGGACGCGGGTTCTTTGGAGGTGTCGGTGGAGGCGGTGGCTCCACCGGAGGTTTCTTTGTGTTCCCAGGGTGAGACCTTATTATTGCAGGATGTGGCCTCTCAGGAGGCAAGTCAGGCTGAGGGGGCTTCTCAGGTTACTATTCTCCCTCCCTTCCTAGGGTGGCTAGGCCCTCTCCTTCTGTTTCAAAGGCTTCTCCCAGGGGTAGGCCAGGTTTGGCTTCAGTTGGTGTTACCCCTAGCTCTTCAGGTACTGTGCCCAAGAAGCATATGCTTAAAATGGCAGAAGATTTGATTACTTTAATTAGGGTTCTATGCCCCTCCTGATAAGAGACCTAGGTTGGAGCCTGAGCTGGGGGTTTGGAGCAGGCTTCGGATGTTTCAGAGTCTTGACTGAAGACTTGCAGGAGTACTCTCCTTATTCCGATTCTGATCTGGATGATTCTACTCCTTCTGCTTCTCCTCCTGAGGATTTTTCTTTTCAGAAACTCTTCATTCCATGAGGGAGCATTTTAAGTGGGAAGGTCAGGACTTCTCTGATTCCAGGAAAAGGCTTAGGGAATTTTGTTTTTACCCCAGCATAGGCCTTTGGCTATACCTCCTGTTTTGGATGTAGTAGAAGATGTTTTGCAGAGGCTTCTCTTAATCCTGATTCTTTGCCTCCTGCTCCTGTTAAGCCGGATAGGTATTACAGGGTGCCTGAAGCTCATAAGTATCTTTTTAAGAGTCCTAGGGCTGACCCAGAAACTGTTAGTCAGGGGCCTAAAGGTGTTAAGGCTTCTGTTAAGAATCCGGTTCCTGCAGACAAAGAGGCTAGGGCCTTGGATAGATGGGGAAAGAAAGTTTATACTTCTTCCACTCTTGCTATGAGGGCTTTGAATTGCCAGTTCCACATGTTGAAATACCAGAAATATCTCCTTTCACAATTAAAGTCTAAGGTTGATGCTCTGGCAGTAGGTATTGATTGTAAAGAGTTGCAAGATTTAGTGCATGTTTCTGAACAGGTGGGTAAGCATTCTTTGCAATGTGGTTTTGATGCTGTACAGGCCTCGTCTAGGGTGGCTGCCACTGGGTCAGTTCTTCACAGGCACGCCTGGCTAAGGGGTCAAAATTTGTCTGAACATGTTAAAACAAGGATTTTAGATGCTCCTTTACAATCTGATGTGTTGTTTGGTCCTCCTGTTGAGGCAGTTTTAAAGAAAATGGAAGACAAGGCTAAGTCTATGCAGACTGTTAAAGATTTTTTGCAGGTCCAGCCTCCAAAGTTTAGTAGAAATTGGCCTACTAAGGGGTGGACGTATCCTTCTTATGATTCCCAGTCTAGGGGTAGATCTAGACATGGTAGGGGCAGAGCTCAGGGCTCTTTCAGGCCTAGAACAGGGAGTTCTCCTGCACAGTCTTGGTGAGGGCAGGGGTCAGTCCTTTCGTAAACAGACCCAATGACCTACCTTTTCAGCTGCCAGAGCCTTCTCGTCTGGCAGCACCTTTGGGAGGAAGGTTGGCACTTTTCAAAGAAAATTGGAGTTTAATTACCCAAGACAGATGGGTATTGGATATCATACACCACGGTTACAGGTTTTATTTCCATACCTTGCCTCCTTTCAAAGGCATGTCAGACATTCCTCCTCAACAAAGAATAGAGGCTCACAAGCAAATTTCTCTGTTACTCCAAATAGGGGCCATACAGCCGGTCCCTATGCCAGAAGTGGGCCTAGGATTTTACTCTCGCCTGTTCCTAGTACCAAAGAAGGGGAACACGTGGAGACCAATTTTGGATTTATCTACCCTCAACACTTATCTGGACATTCCCAAGTTCAAAATGTTGACGTTACAGCAGCTTTTACCTCTGCTGGGCAAAGATCATTGGATGGTAACTTTGGATCTCAAGGAGGCTTACCTTCATGTTCCTATCAGACTAAGTTGCAGGAAGTATCTGCGTTTTCGAGCTGGGACTTCTCACTATCAGTTCTCTGCATTGCCCTTTGGCTTATCTACTGTGCCCAGAGTATTCACGAAAGTTCTGGCTCCAGTGATAGCTTTCTTCAGGATAAAAGGAATACAGATCTATCCTTATTTGGACGACTGCCTGATTTTGGCCCAAGGAAGGGAAGAGCTTCTTCATCATTTGGAATATGTGATAGCAGTGCTAAGATGCCTGGGGTATTCTGTGAACGAAATAAAGTCCAGTCTAGTACCCTCTCAGGACATGTGCTTTCTGGGTGTGAGACTGAATACAGCATCCCAGATGGCCTTTCTAACCCCGGACAAACAAAAGAGTCTATCCCTTTACTTCCGTCAACTATCTCATCAGTCCGTGCTGACTGCAAGGACAGTCCTTCAAGCATTAGGGTTCATGGCATCTTGTATTCTGGTGCTTCCCAATGCCAAACTGCATATGAGGAAGCTACAATGGTATCTCAAAATGTATGGACACAGCACTGCCAGGATCTGGACACTGTCATTCAAATAATACCTTGCATTCAAAAGGAATTTTTATGGTGGGGTCAGGAATGTCACCTAAACAAGGGACTCTCTGTGACCCGGCCAGAGGCGAGTCAGATTTTAACGACAGATGCCTCAGACAAAGCTTGGGGAGCTCATCTACATGGAAAGTGGATATAAAACAAGTGGCCTGCCAGACTACAACATCTACATATCAACATGAAGGAGATGTTAGCAGTCCAGTTTGCATTAATAGCTTTCAAGGAATTACTTCTTCCAGGGCAGGTGTTGATTCTAACAGACAACACAACTGTCATGTGGTACATCAACAAGCAAGGGGAACGCATTCTTATCCTCTATGCAGGCAAGCAATGATTTTGTGGGAGACTGCTCTCAGTTTACAGCTCAATCTTCAGGCAAGGTTTCTGCCAGGAGCACAGAACTCCTTAGCAGATGTGTTGAGCAGACGAATTATGGATCCCCACGAGTGGAAATTGGATCCTCAAGTATTTCAGAAATTGACAGTGTCATGGGGAACTCCAGACATAGATCTGTTCGCTTCTCCACTAAACCATCAGCTGCCAAAGTTTTGCACAAAAGGTTTCATCCCACAGCTTGGAAAGTGGATGCTCTTTCTTTCAATTGGAGCAATCTTCATGTGTATGCCTTTCCTCCTCTGCCTCTCCTCCCAAAGGTACTTCTAAAGGTCAGACAGGACAAGCCAAGGATGATTTTAATAGCTCCAGATTGGCCTCGACAGCACTGGTACCCATTACTGAGAAGTCTGGTACGGAAGCCTCCATGGCCTTTGCCTTCAATTCCACACCTGTTGTCACAGGAGGACAGCCATTTGCTGAATGTCAAACTTCACTCTCTGCACCTAACAGCCTGGCATATTCTGTTTTAAACCATAGAGGGTCTCAACTTCCACAACAAGTTTTGAATGTGATTTTGGAAGCTAGAAGGCCTAGTACAAGGAAAGTGTACACAGATAAATGGAAGAGATTTTTGTTTTGGAGTGCAGCAAAAGATTTTGATGTTTCTGAGCCTAATTTGAGTGTGGCTCTTCAATATCTTACTGAGTTACTGGACAAGGGTTTGTCTTTCTCTTCTATTAAGGTTCATGCTGCAGCAATTTCGGCTCACTATGATTGTGTCCCACCATTGTTTTCTCATCCTTTATTCAAGCAATTTCTTAGAGGGCAAAGAATATAAGACCCCCAAGAGCTCCTACTCCTGCTTGGGATCTCAATTTTGTGTTGGAGAAACTCACTCTACAACCTTTTGAGCCTGCAGCTACTTCTGAGTTGAAATTTTTATCATGGAAGACTGCTTTTTTGTTGGCAATTACCTCTGCAAGAAGGGTTTCTGAATTGCAGGCCCTTATGGCAGTTGAGCCTTTCTTGATTTTCCATAAGGATAGGGTATCATTACGTACTAATCCTTCCTTTATGCCTAAGGTGGTTTCTAGTGTGGCTTTAAACCAAACTATTCATTTGCCTACTTTTTATGCAAATCCCCAAAATAAAGGGGAAAAGATTTTGCACACTTTAGATGTACACAGGCAGTTGCGTTATTATTTGGACAGAACTAAAGGGTTCAGGCAGTCTCAGCAGTTGCTTGTTTCTTTTGCTTTGAGTTCTCAGGGCAAGCCTGTGTCTAAACAAACTATTTCTAAGTGGATTGGGTTTTGCATTGCTTTCTGTTATTCCCATCATGGCAAGGAGGTTCCAGCTGGGATTAGGCCTCATTCCACTAGGGCTACTGCCACTTCAACAGCTTTTTTGAGGGGAGTGGCAACCTAGGATATTTTGGAGGCAGCTACTTGGAGTTCAGTGCATACTTTCTCTAGGCATTATCACCTGCCACTTTACTCTAAATCCAGGGCTGGTTTTGCCACTGCTGTTTTGCAGGGCATGTTGGCAGCTCCTGCTTCCTTGTAGTTAGCCATCCTCCCTTACCTCTGCTTTGGGATTCTACCCAAGTGTAAGGACTGCAGCAATGTGAGATGAAGAACATAGTACAGTTTTGTACCTACCATAAATGTAGATGTTCGAAGATCCACATTGCTGCAGTCCAATTTACCCTCCCTCCTTCCCCTCGGTAGTTAGAGGTGGTTGTGTGGGTTGGGTTGTACATATTGTGTATATTGTATATTTTGTACATATAGTTAGTGCAAGGGTGGTTGGTTGGGTGTTTGCTGTCTTTTGGTTTTGACCTTTATTTTTAGGGTCTTCTGACATCTGGGGCAAGAAAAGACTTGAGGATATGACGTCGGTCATGCGCATTTGTACCCTGACGTCCTGATGTCAGTCAAATGCGCCTTGACCGACGTCAGCCTTATACTTTGATATTCGGGCCGACCGAGGACAGCGGACTACCCAAGTGTAAGGACTGCAGCAATGTGGATCTTCGAACATCTACATTTATGGTAGGTACAAAACTGTACTTTTTGCCAACACCTTTGCCGTTCTTTTAACTATTATAGTTATGGTTTAACATTGAAAAGGGCCTATATGAAGCTGGATCTGATGGGTCTTTACTGTCCAAGTATTACAGTCACTACAACTTTCTTCTAGGATATTGGTGCTTCCCCTCCTTTTAAAATACTATTAAACAAAACCTTCCAGAGCTTTATCACTTTTCTCATTCCTAGCTTCCAAACTTTTCTACAGAAATACCATCTATTCCTGGAGGCTTTCCTACAGATTGATTATATGTCATTGTGTCCTATGTCATTATTGATCATTTCCATGATAATTCTTTCCACAGCTGTGCACATCAGTCTAGTGTGACTTATGGGTCTGTAGTATCCACAGTCTGTTGATGGCCTGCCTTTGTGCCGAGGGATGACTGTTGCTGTTCTCCTTTCTTGAAGCACCAAGCCCATTTGGAGACTATGGTTAAATGGTGATTCCAGAGGGCCTGATGAGTCATATTTCATGCTGTTTAGAAGCATTCTGGAATATTTTCTAGGCCCAGTAATAGTGTTTTTGGCCTTGGAGCATTGGGGGACCTGTTCCCTAGTGATAGTGGGGGGAGTTGTATTTGATATTTTCTGAAGGGAGGTGAAAGGGAGTTAGAGATGAATTTGTATGCCAGTAGATCTGCTATATTTTCTGGCTCAGTATAGGTGGCTCCATTAACAATGAGCTCTGCACACAACTGTATGTTGCCTTTGAGATTGTGGACATGGTTAAAGAATGCCTTGTGGTTGTTCTTGGTCTGGGAGGCCAAATTTACTTCAAATTTGGCTTTGCTATACTTCATTTGTCCTCTGAATTGTTTGTCTTATGAGTGTGATTTTATCCTGCTGTGTGCTACACCTCCTAATTTTCGCCATGAATTTTCTTCCTTCTGTTATACAGCCTATTGATGATGCAATTCCACCAGGTTTGCTTGCTTTTTGAGTTAGTTCTGTACTAATTCCTGGGGGTTCTCTGAACGGGTTCACATATGCAGTAGTGTTCTCATGGTTTAGGGGAGTTTGAAATTTTAGATTATCACTTAATAGGCGAAAGTTAGCCTTAGAATAGTTCCTGAATGTTCCAAGTTTTATTTTTACTGCAAATGAGACAATTTTGTGTTCTGACCTTTATCAGAGAGGACATTATACTGGGGGGTGTGCAGCACTGTTCGATATTAATGAAAACCATAACCAGTATGTTTGTGCTGCAGGTCAGTGTATTAACGATCTGGTCTGGGTAGTTTGTGTTTACAAAATCCAGGAGCCTTTGTGTCTGCACATTTGGTGTCATATATCCATCCTCAACCCCTTTTTCCCATTTTGCACATGGAGTAGGGGTGTCACTTCAACAGTGCCAATGTTTACACCACCGGGTGGCTAGCCCTGCTGCAGATTTGGTGTCGTATATTGGGGTAATTAAAATACCCATGAATATGGTATTGGGTTGAATGGTGAGTGTTTCCAATAAGCTTAAATAAATATTATGCATTTCCTGAGTCATATATGGGGATTTATTATTAGGAACAAGCCCCCTGGCTGCTGTGCGTTCCTGGCCCCAGCGTCTACCATTCTGTTTGAATCATCTATCCTACACTAAAACCCTAAGAATCTACATACCTGGTGAAAGGAGGACCCACTGCAAACAAACCAAACCAACTCCTATTTAGAAAAAGACTTGTCCGGCTTAAGAACCCAGTTCACTAGGAGGCAAGGAAGTTTGAATCATCTATCCTACACTAAAACCCGAAGAATCTACCTACCTGTGGAAGGGCCCACTGCAAACAAACCAAACCAACTCCTCTTTAGAAAAAGACTTGTTGTCCGGCTTAAGAACCCAGTCCACTAGGAGGCAAAGAAGTTTGAATCATCTATCCTACACTAAAACCCTAAGAATCCACCTACCTAGTGAAAGGACCCACTGCAAACAAACCAAACCAACTCCTCTTTAGAAAAAGACTTGCCGTCCGGCTTAAGAACCCAGTTCACTAGGAGGCAAGAAAGTATGTGTTATCTAACACAGTAGTAATTTTTCAACACTTGCTTAAACTCTGGTGCATGTATGTTACGCTACCTAGCCAGGATACCCAGCAGCCATACTCCCCTCTCTATTTCCTAAATACTTATACATATGTTTTTTCATTTCTTATTCTTGTACTGTCTCCTGTAATTTATCTACAGTAGCACTCGTAAACCCTCTACCTTTTTATCTCTGCTCCCTTGTGACTGTTGCATTACAATATCTGACCACTAGATGGCAGACTAAACTAGGATAGCCCCTTAGACATCCAACCTTCCCTGATTTTTCATTTGAATTAAAAGCTCTGTCCCTGGATTGAGGATTTCCCTCCTGCCCTATCTTTCCACTTTACCTTCTTCTTTCCACTAGCTTTGCCCTTAGCAACCACTTACTTTCTCTACATTGGTTCCTCCTTTCTTTGCCTATCCTTCCCAACTAAGGCACCAAGTAGTTAGCTGTTTACTGATTTGTTTCTTACCCCTCCCTGACTTTCTCAGTTACCTGTCTGAACTCTGACTCTATTTCCCGCTGTCTAACTGCCCTCTTGGTCTTACCTTGCACCTTTTCCTGTACTCTCTGACCTACCCCTATCCGTTTCAGCTCGTTCCCTTCCCCCCCTTCTAACTGCCCTCTTGCTCTTACTTTGCACCTTTTTCCTGTACTCTCTGACCTACCCCTGTCCGTTTCAGCTCATTCTCCCCCCTCTTTCTATTCACCTTAAGACTGTCTATGTTGATCATTGTAACCTTTTTTTTAGGGAGTAGCCCCTTGTGATCAATGTGCCTGCCTCCTTATTCCCCTCCACTTCCTACCTCACATCCTTTCTAATCCTATATTTTCTTCTGACCTGGCAAGTCGCCATCTTTATTATTAGGAATAGGCCCCCTGGCTGCTGTTCATTCCTGGCCCCAGCATCTACCATTCTGTAAGCTGCTACAAGTTGTCATTAATGTTTTTCTTTGCTGTATGGATTATCTGTTTGGCTTTGCTGTGGAGTTTTGTTTTATGTAATGTTTGTGTAGATAATTACCATTAGTTGTTGCATGTTTTGCAGCAACCTGCTGCTGTGTTGTTGGGCGTACCACGTGGAGTTATATTAGGTCAGTACTGCTCTGTTCTTGCCCTAATTAGAACTGAATGTATTCTTTGTAACCATCTTTAAGCTCCGTTCTTGCCCTAATTAAAACTGAAAGTATTCTGTGTTGTTGGGCGTACCACGTGGAGTTATATTAGGTCAGTTCTGCTCCGTTCTTGTCCTAATTAGAACTGAATGTATTATTTGTAACCATCAGTAAACTCCGTTCTTGCCCTAATTAAAACTGAAAGTATTCTCTGTAACCAAACAAGCCCGCTTTATGGGTATACCCTGTTACCTCTTAGTTTGATGGCCTTGTGTGTGCCCATGGGTAACATACGTAAGGTACAGAGGTTTAGGAAACGTGTGTGCAGCTAATCACTCATCAAACCTCCCCAGGTTGTGGAGAGTTGGCTAGCGCATGTTTTCTCTTTCCCCTATGCTACACTATCCGTTTCATTATACCAGAGTGAATCCAAGCAAGTAACCACTCTGCTTGGAATTGTAAAACACCATATTCCTTACTCTGCTGGATTTAGCTGCCGCCAATTGGCCGTGTGCCTTTGCCAAAGGTGCATTATACTAAGTATTTTATTATAGCTTATAACCACTTTGGCCCTGTAGAAAGTAACTTTCTTCAGTGCTGTATTGTAGCAAACGCTAGACAGTCAGTGCACTATTTGGCCCTGTAGAACACCTGGTCCTAGCTCAACACTGTTGCACCTGTTCCTAGCTAGACTGCCATTTACTAGATAGACCTTTTACCCTTACTTTGTTTAATCACTTTGAATCATTGCTTATGTTTGATTAGGTACATATATGCTGTGCTATACGTCTATAAACCTGTAATTGAACTGTTTTTCATCTGCTTGTTAGAACTGGAAAGCTGAGAACCTGTAATGTACTGCTTTTGAACTGCTTGTTTGAACTTGAAAGCTGAGAGCTACCCAGCTGTATTTAATATCTGATTGTTTGTTAGAATTTGAATGCTCTGTGTACTACCCTGTCTCTTAAATGTCTGTTTTCTTGCACCTTCATTGAGTCTCTTGTCCCCCCTGTTCAGAGGTTTGAATCATCTATCCTACACTAAAACCCTAAGAATCTACCTACCTGGTGAAAGGACCCACTGCAAACAAACAAAACCAACTCCTCTTTAGAAAAAGACTTGCCGTCCGGAAGAACCCAGTTCACTAGGAGGCAAGGAAGTATGTGTTATCTAACAGAGTAGTAATTTTTCAACACTTAAACTCTGGTGCATGTATGTTACGCTACCTAGCCAGGATACCCAGAAGCCATACTCCCCTCTCTATTCCCTAAATACTTATACATATGTTTTCTCATTTCTTATTCTTGTACTGTCTCCTGTAATTTATCTACAGTAGCACTCGTAAACCCTCTACCTTTTTATCTCTGCTCCCCTGCGACTGTTGCATTACAATATCTGACCACTAAATGGCAGATTAAACTAGGATAGCCCCTTAGACATCCAACCTTCCCTGATTTTTCTTTTTTCCTTTGAATTAAAAGCTCTGTCCCTGGATTGAGGATTTCCCTCCTGCCCTATCTTTCCACTTTACCACCTTCTTTCCACTAGCTTTGCCCTTGGCAACCACTTACTTTCTCTACATTGGTTCCTCCTTTCTTTGCCTATCCTTCCCAACTAAGGCACCAAGTAGTTAGCTGTTTACTGATTGTTTCTTACCCCTCCCTGACTTTCTCAGTTACCTGTCTGAACCCACTCTGTTCACCCTGCGGGCTCACTCCACTCCTCTACCCTACTCCCAATTCCCACCCACCCCCAGAGGTCCTAGCCATATACTTCTGTAACCACACCCCTTCTTTTTTCTCATCCTATCACACACCTCCTCCACTTAATAGCCCTACCCCTAACATCTCAAAGCCCTAATTAGATAATTGTTTTTTCTTTTAATACTCCCTATCCTCACCCCACACCTTCCTGTTTTACTTACTCTACAGCATTCTCTCTTACAGCCACCTTACTTTGCTAACTTGTATACAACTTCTCTCTTATAACCAACTTTACTTTACATAATAGTATACAGCTTTTCTCTTATAACCAACTTTACTTTACTTAATAGTACACGTCTTCCCACTACCTACTCTTCTTCTTTAAAGCACTCTCTCCTTTATCCCACCTGTAGTTTACTTACTACACTCCTACCATCAATATACCCAAACTCTGTAGCTACTTATCCTAATGGCCCCAACACACAAATCTATACTCACAAACCTGCTACTCTTAACTTCAACTGTTACTTCTCTCACAATACCATATACATTAACCTTGTATGAATACTTCTCTCTTCCTGAACCCCTCCACCCCTACCAGCAAACTCTACCCATTTCTCCCATAAACAACCTTAACCACAGTAACATAACCTCCACTTCCATCTATATATTACCGAAATACCATAGAGCTACCCATGTTACTTACTTTATTATAAAAAAATTGCCCAAACAGTTTCTACAAACTCCTTAAGTTTATACATTATCCTAACCAACATCCCCTATTAGATGGTGATATTCATCCTAACCCAGGCCCCAATACTGACATTCCCAATAACATAAACAATATATTATCTCCTCCAATCACTACTTTAAATAGACCCTCTAACTCCCTCCTAATAGGTCACCTTAACATCCTTAGCATTAACAATAAAATTACCCACCTACATGCACTCTTAGATGTGTACTCATTCGATATTCTCTGTATTACAGAGACATGGCTAAAGCCCTCAACTCTGGACCAGGAGATTACCCCTCCTGGATATAATATCTTGAGACTTGACCATAAAACCAAAAAGGGTGGAGGTGTAGCCATTCTATATAAATCTGAACTCCAAGTTTCACCCTTTAATGTGCTCCTTCCATCAGATACCAGTTCAGAAACTCTTAGTGCCAAACTTCAAATCAAGAACTCCAAATCCATCTATCTAATTTGTGCACATCTCCCCCTGGAAATAATATCAACACTCTTGAAAACTTACTTAGTTACCTCACTACCCACCTACCTCAAGAAACCATTGTATTAGGTGATTGTAATATAGACTGGGCTTCCTGCAGCTCCCTTAATCCTCCCAGTCATATACATATTTACGGATTCTCACAAATTATAACCACTCCTACTAGAATCCATAAGCCAAGCAGTAAGGAAACCACCCTAGACTGGATCCTTATCAACAGTCACCTTGATACTTATAAACCAGGAACCCTTCCTGATGATATTAGTGACCACATGCTAACCTATATTATTAAACACAGAATCCATACCCCGTCTACTAATAATTTTAAAACCTCACATTCCAAAACATTTTATAACCCAGAGAGCTTCCAAAATGAACTGAAAGCATGTGACTGGTCACCTATGTCTCATCTTTCACTTGATGATGCAGTGACCTACTTTAACACCAGATTCCTTCAGATCCTAGATTACCATGCTCCCTGTCGTTCTTCCCGAATAAGGACCAAAATTGCCCCGTGACTCACAAAACAAACTAGGCAAAAGATCCTCCTCAGAAATAAAATTGGGGCAAATGGAGAGTTTCTAAATGCCCATCAGATCACCTCTGCTTTAAACAGTTAAGAAATGCCACCAAGAAAGATATTCTCAGAAACAAAAAAGACTATTACCTTCGCCTCCAACAAACCCATCAGCAAAAACCACAAAAATTCTGGTCTGGCATAAACAAACTTCAGCCAGGACACACTAAAACTCCTGCCCCTACAGGATTCAACCAAAGTAACTCTAACCAAATTCCATTAACAACTACTTTACTGAAGCCATTCGAACCCTAGCCAATACTTTACCACCTATTACTACATCCCCATTAAATACCTCAAAGACTCCATCTCCTACCTTTCAAATACAACCGGTACCTACATCACTCATTTGCAAACTCCTTCAAAAACTAAAACCATGCACCCCTTCTGCTGACTGTCTTCCAGCTGAATATCTACAAATAGCAGCAAAAGCTATTGCCTATCCCATCTCCATCCTTATAAATAGAACAATTTTAGAAAGCAAAATCCCCTCCATTTGGAAAATATCCCATATCATCCCTCTTCATAAAGGTGGGGCATCTACTGAACTCTCCAACTTTTGCCCTATTGCCTTACTGTCTCCAATAGCTAAGATAATGGAAAAATGCATACACAGACAACTACTTGACCACCTTCTCCAAAACAATCTACTTGCCAACTGCCAACATGGTTTTAGGCCTTTCCATATTACAACTGCCCTTCTATCCTTCTCTGACTCCATAAACAAAAATTGTAACAATAACACTTTTTCCTTTGCATTATTTATTGACCTTTCAAAAGCCTTTGATATGGTCAACCTTAATATCCTTATAGACATTCTGAAAGCCCAATCTCTTGACTCACAAGCATTAAATTGGTTTAAATCCTATCTGGAAAACAGGCAACAAGCAGTATTGTGGGATAATAATCTTTCAAAATCCCTTCCCGTGAACACTGGAGTACCCCAAGGCTCTATTTTAGGACCTCTACTCTTCTCGTTGTTTATCAATGACCTACATACCAAAATTCCTCAGGCCACCTGCATACAATATGCAGATGACTCTAATTTGTTCAGCTAAGTCCATAACCTCTCTCCAGTCTCTCACCCAAACAGTATTTAACAGTGTTGAAAATTGGTTTATGCAACACTGCCTCCTCCTGAACCCTAAGAAAACAAAGTTACTGCTCTTTACTCCAACTCATAAGTCACCTCAAATGCACTTTACAATATCCTCTAACAATGCAACTAACATATCCCCAGACACTTCTACCCGTCTACTAGGAGTAACAATTGATAATAACCTTAGTTTTGATGACCACATTAACTTTACTATAAAGTCAGTCAACAAAAAACTAGGCACTCTTTACAGAATCAAACCCTTCCTTTCCCCTACTGCCAGAACAACTATCGCCCAGACCCAGCTTATCTCTACCCTGTTCTACGCTTCAGCAATATATACCAATCTATCAAAAAATAACCTTACCAAACTCTCCACTAGTTACAATAACATAGCCAGATTTGCCACTGGCACCACCTTTAGAACTCACCACTGTCTTAACCTAAAACAACTAGGATGGCTAGAACTGCAGAACCAACTACTTTATCAACAAATTGTTATCACCCAAAAAATCCTTTACCACCCTAAAAATACCCCTACCTCACTAACCTGATCTCACCCTAGAAAAATCTTGCTATACTACGCTCAGCTAATAAGCCTCTAGTTTCCACGACTAAATCAAATAACAAGGCTGGAGACTTACTTTTCACCAACACAGTAGGTAAAATTTGGAATCAGCTTCCTACTGAACTTTCCTCCCTTGCTTCCACTATTCTTTTTAAAAAGCATCTGAAAGAATATCTTACAACTCACTGGCTGTGTCCCTGCTCTAACCCAGACTGATATTTACACCTCCAGCTCTCTCTATACTTCTCTACTCTTCTGTTTTACCTCACCTTTCTGTAGTACTTTTTCTCTGTATTTAATCTTAGCTTTAAACTACTAAGTTACTCTGTAAAACTTTTGTTCTCACCTATGTAGCTAATGTATTGTTATTCACTTGGCTATTTACTATATATTGTATTAATTTTTTTTGTTACTGCTGATGGTTGGAGCTTTTCTCCCCGGGCCTCTACTGAAAATGGACATATATCCAGTTAGACTAGCCCGGTCAACAAATGTAAATAAATAAAAAATAAAATAAATTTATAGCTTGCAAGGAATTGGTATGGGATTTTGCCTATGGTGATTTGAATGTGGAGAAGCTCAAGTGCATGGTCCTGTTTGATCAGCCTTGAGGTATATTTATTCTTTATGTAAATCAGTTCATCTCCACCTTTAGTCCCCTGTCTGTGTAGTAGCTGGTCTAAATGTGTGGAAAGCATTATAGCATTGTACTGCTGGTGTGCTGTCTGCTTTGAACCATGTCTTAGTGACTGCACAAACATCTGCATTCCCTAAAGTGAGGAGAGCTTGTTGGGAGTGAAGTTTCTTGTTTAAACTCCTAGCATTGAGCAGTAATACATTTAGATTTTCTTGATTTTGATTTGCTGTGCCGGAAGTACTTTCATTGTGGCATTGCCTAAAAAAGGAACTATGGAGGAAGACCATGTTTTAAATAATATTTGAAAGCCGAGAAGGGAGAGGTACAACCATTTCTGGCAAAGCGGTGTGGTCTGTTGACCATCTCCTTTCATGCTGACAAATATTGCACCCCACACCCCTTAGAATGTCACCAGAAACTAAGCCAATTATGAAAATCGGTCATATTCCATTCATATCATGGCATCATCATTGCAAAAATTAAAATGCTGTAAAATACGAGGCTCATACCAGCCTCCAACACACATTGAGAGCTCTATAATGTAGCTCTTCATATAGTCTAGGGAGGTACGTCTGAGGTCATTAAGAGCAGTTATACCATTTGGGGACTTACTGTAGAGAAATAATGGATATTCCATTAGTGAGGAGACTCTGCCTATGGTCTCAGTCCTCACAAGTCCCCTTGGGTGTCCATGGGAGAAACGGATAACAAAGCTGCACCGTGGAGAGGGGTACCAGTTTCAGGCACATCTGATGTTAGTCTTATTTTTGCCTTGCATGATGATTGTTCTGTTTATAATGTTATTTGGGTAACATGAGTGGTTTTGTTTTACAGGAGTGCAAAAGAGGAAGAACACGCAGCAGAATCTGCAAGAAAAGAGGAAGGTGGGGAACGCAAGTTAAGTCTAGTAGAGCAAGGAAAAGAATTAATAGCGCTACATGTACATACAGCGTAAGTTAATGCACTACTGAACTTCTGATGGGCAATCAAAGTATATAAAAAGCAAAGCTATGTTACATAATTAAGAGTACTTGTCTAAAATATGTTCCTGCAGCCTAGCATTGCAGAAGCAACTGTATATCCTGCAGTACATTATTTTTTACTTAATTTTCTTCATGATTAGTTGATGTCTTTTTTTTTTTTTTTCTGGAGTACTAAGGGGAAGAAACTTTCCCACAGTTAGAATCTGAATGATGTGAACAGGTGTACAGTTGTAATGCATGGAAATAGTCCCCTCCCTGTTGTATTCTTTCTTGCATGTTTATTAGATATTTGTTCTATTCATGGAGGAATCCTAAGTAAACTGTAGTGGGGGGAAAAAGAAATGCTGGAATTTTGCTGCTGACTGAATTGTGGGGCTTGAACTCGAGACTTAAGCCAATAAAACTAAGTCTTCTGAAGGATAGTGTGTGGGTTATAAGCCTACAGCATGAGATGCTGTCAGCAATCTATTGTTAAGTGCCTGTGTATATGCATCATCTTCTTTAGTACAGTCTCCTTCCCCAGATACTAAGATCCCAGTGTAAACAATTACTAGCCAGTGAAATGAAATCTGGGAAATAAAGCACTGCTGAATTGTTGACACCATGTTTGTGAATACAGCTTCACAGTACTATGAGGGGACTTTGTGTAAGCAGGCTAGATACAGTAAACTGGGAT
>NC_056745.1:244971020-245091279 GCF_019279795.1 Protopterus annectens | reverse complement strand
GATGGGGGAGTGGCTTGGTAAGTATAAAGGTAGGACCACTGGGAGGGTGGGAATTGGGGGTAGGGTAGGGAGTGGAGTGAGCCAAGAGGGCTAAATGGAGGCTGATTACAGAAGGCAAGAGAGAGTCTACAGAGACAATCAGGGAGTCGCAGACTCCTTAGGTGTCACTGGGTGAGTAGAGTGTGGTAATGCAGGAGAGAGGTAGTGAGTGATTGTTTAATAAAGGGAAGAAAAAGAGAGTACAGCTAGATAGTGGGGAGAAGAAAAGGTACTAGTAGAGTGCAAGTAGCAAGAGGATTTTCAGCTCGTCAAGGGATAAGAGCTATAAAAGTATTAAGAATAGATAGTTGGGAATGCGGAGTACAAGGTGTAACTCTAGATTGATATTTGGTGCCACCTAGTGAGCAGAAAATATACTAGATGAAGGTAACAGTATTAGATACAGCTAGAAAAAGGAGTTACAGATATAAGTAGGTAAGGGGGTGAAAAAAGGCAAATTGCTATTGGGGTGTAGAGGAGAAAATATTTGCTGCTGGTTTCCCTGCTCGCTAGCTTAGTTTTTCTTGTTGCTAGGTAGTTATAAATAAATATATAATGCAGTTTAATAGGTAAGTCCAAGGTGGAACATACTTTCTTAGTCTTTTTGGAAGCTGGGAACACAATATATGTGCAGGGGCAACAGATTTCCTTGGCCAGACGTTGGGATGGTTGTGACATATATATCTATATATGTATATATCTATTTACCTATATGTATCTATCTATATCTATTTATATATATATATATATATCTACAGATATATCTATATATAGATATTTATAGGCATATATATCTATATATTTCGATATCTATATATCTATATTTATATATGTATATATCTATATGTATCTATATATCTATATATATGTATATCTATATATATATAAATATATATATGTATATATATAAATATCTATATGTATATATATATATATATATCTGTATACATATATATATTTATATGTATCTATAGATCTATATATATATATATATATATATATATATATATATATATATATAGATCTATATCTCTCTCTCTATATATATATATATATATATATATATATATATATATATATATATATTTATATATATATATATATATATATATATATATATATATATATATATATATATATATATACATCTGTATCTATATCATAAATATATCTCTATATATATTTATATGTATATATATATATATATCTGTATATATATATATATATATATATATATATATATATATATATATATATATCTCTATCGGCGCCAAGGAAGTCTGAGTAAATGGAACCAATGGCACTCAAACAGGTGTCTGCTCCGAAGGCTCAACAATCATCAGGTCTGACTCCTCCGGCTCCGAAGGACTGGTATGGCTTGGAGGAGGAAAAGAAGCCAATTGCATTAAGATTTAGGCTCTGAAACCACCTGGGTTGGAGCCGACAAAAAATTTAGCGAACGCCGGTGCCTGTATCAACTTCTGCACCACTCAATCCATATCCAAATCAAACAGGCTGATCGTGGACTGAGATGAATGGATGGATGGAAGTACTGACTGTAGAATAGGTGATTTTAGAATTTCGGACACCGGTTCCGGGACTTGAGACTGACTCCGAAAAGACGACACTCTCTGGTTGTGGAGCCGTCTACTCTCTCTTTTTTTTTTTTTTTTTATATAGATATTTTCACTTCCAAGGAAGCAGCAGACTTGGAAGACTTTGAAGACTTGTACCCTGGTCACTCAAAGCTTCCTGAAACAACGGTTTAAGAATTCCTCTATCTATGAGTTTTCTTTTTCGCTTCTGAAGAACTCTGGATGAAAAAGAATGACAAATGGATCAGCTTTCCTGCATGTGCAAGGCTCCAAGGCAGTACACACAATTAACATGACTATCTGTCACAGACATTTTCTGTCCACATTTTGGGCACTTTTTAAATCCTGACTTAGGATGCTTATCCTTTTCCTGGTCAGCCATACTCAAGAATACAGTATACAAACAACAATCTACTGTACTATAAAGAGACACACCCAAACAATTAAAGTTAAGCTAAAGCTAAGTTATAGAAATAAGCCCTAAATAAATGGGCTGAATAACAATGTACTAACACACACACACTAGCTACTTATTTAACTACAGCTATATAATGATTTTAAAGCACACGAAAGGGAATCTTAAAGGCCTATAGAAAAAAATGAGGCCAAAAAAGAGAAGAAATATCTCTACTAATGAGCTATAAAGGCTATCATTATGAAAAATATCAAAAACTAACTCTAAATATCTTTAGAACAATTTTTTTAAAATAACAATTTTCCTAAATAGTTTGAGAAAAATAATTATACTGGCCCGAGCTGTGCAAGGTACCTCAGATGTATTGCAATGGCAAACTAGCTAACTCTAGGTGCATCATATGGGATAGGGACCTGGCCTCGAGCTGTCTGAAGACCTTGAGCTTTGTAGTAGGCTGACTTGGAGCTGAGGATCCGCTCTGAACCCATCTGTAAGAATGAACGGCGAGATAGAACAACTTCACATTAAGTGTTATTAACTTAACTGTAGTCCCCTGATCATCACAAAATCAGGGAAAAAATTGAGGAACACTGATAAAAATATCAATCAAGAATAGTTGAGAGTTATGCTTTTAAGATAGATTATGTATTAAATGTTAGGGAAGACATACAGCATTCAGATAAAAATGGAGAAAATTAAATTAGAAAAACAGTATGAGAAGGAAGAAATTGTAGCAAGAAGGGAGGCCCAAATATTTTATAATTTCTTAAGGAAGAAGGATTGATCAAAGGCTGGATAGTGAAATTGAACAAAATGAATTGCCAGCGAGCAGAAAATATTGAATGAATGAATGATGGAAGAGTGGTTTATGAACATTTGTAAGAAGAAAAGGGAAATTAATGAAGGGTAGTTGTATTAGATTATAACAAGTTTCCGGATATCTTTCTCAGAGTTTGATGTGCTTGCAAAAGTCTGAGCCTCATTCCAGCAAGATGAGACAATTTAGTGAATTCACTTATGGACTTAAAATTATACACACATAAGTTGAAATTGGCTTTGTGGTTTAATAATGGGAATCAAAGTAACACTGAGAATGGTTTGCACAGGTCATGTATTCACCCCTCCCCCTAATATTGTATATATGTTCGAGAAATTGTGCAAGACAAATATCTGGAAATTATTATCTAGGCCACCTAGTAAGAAATATTTTAATTTAACTGCTGAGGAAACTGTTAGTAAAAGAGATTACAGGTGATGAAACTGGATAAGGGAGGAGGTTTAGTTATTATGAATACAGAAGATTATTGCATTAATATGAATTCTTATTTGGCTGATGCTTACCTTGAAGTTTCTCATAATTAGATCAATATTGCCTTTACAAAAATTGATGTGGCTTTATTTGACATGCTTATGCAGGGTCAACTAGGCAAAAGGAAAATTGAGTTCATGGTTAACAACCACCCAGTTATTGCAGGGATATTTGGGGTTCCCAAAATATACAAAGGGTTAGTTGACCTGTCGTTTAGGCCTATTATTGATGCTAACATGGCAAAAATGCATTATACTGCAAAATTCTTAGACCACTTGCTAAAAGGGTGTGTATAAAACCTGTCTCAAATTTTTAAAGATTCTTGGCAGTTTTTAGCTAGGATAAACAAATTAAATAATGAAAATAAATGAATTTTTTGACAGCAGATGTCATTAACTTGTATTCCATTATTTCACTTCAGGTAGGTCTATCTTGGTTGGAGGAGCTATTATTTCACCTAAAGAT
This sequence comes from Protopterus annectens, assembly GCF_019279795.1. NCBI lineage: Eukaryota > Metazoa > Chordata > Ceratodontiformes > Protopteridae > Protopterus > Protopterus annectens. The sequence continues at coordinate 245,087,456 of NC_056745.1, read as the reverse complement.
ATTATCAAATGACACAGAGTTAATTTGGCTGTAGCACTGATGGATTTAGTTTTATCCAATAATTTTGGTTCTTTGATGGGCAGTACTTTAAACAGAATACAGGTGTGGCAATGGGGGTGAATTGCTCCCTCAGTTTTGCCAACCTTTTTATGGCACAGTGAGAAGCCAAATATATTTTTAAATCATCCTTGTATGTCATCCTTGACTTATTCTACCTGTTACCTGGGTGACATATTTGTTTTATGGACTGATACAGATGAAATAATGAATTTATTGACTAATATTAATGGAACAATGGAGTTTTTTGAGGTCCTCCCATAATTTTGGATTTGATAAAATTACCTTCCCTGATGTTGAGCTCCATAAGAACAAAGAACAGAGTTGTTTTTAATCTAATATACACGAAAGGCCACTTTTGTTAATTCTTATTTACATTTTCAAAGTTGGCACTCCAGGCACCAGAAAAAGGCTGTGGTGAAGGGTCAGTTAGATTGGCATGAATGGTATCAAGACACTACTGCCTTTTTGATGGAATATGATCTGGTTATTGATAAGTTTATTAGGAGAGGCTATCCTGAAGCGTTTCTGTTTGAAATAAAAGAACGGCTTATATTTAAAGGATTGCATGGGGGTGTATAAACCATTGTTGGAAAAGTTTCCAGTAGTGTTGAAGTGATTGATAATGAACTTGTTATGGACACATCCCCAAAGAATGAAAATAAAAATTCCATCAATGAAAAAAATGGGAACTACATTTTCATTAGGTAGTTATGATATCTGTAGATACTTGAAGAACTGGTCCATTTTTGCTTGTGACAGTAGGACGTGTAGTTTATTGGGAGATGGCCTAAAACTAGTGTATAAAAAAGATGATTTAAAAACATATTAGAATCTAATACAACTACCCTTACGAAGACAAATGGGGTAGCCAAATGGTTATTGTGCTCAGTGCCCCTATGTTTTAATGACAGACATAATGATTAATAATATGGAAATTGATATTGGGGGACAATTTACTTGTGATTCTTCCCAATTTGTTTATTTAGCTATCTGCCCCAAGTGTGCTGTATTCTATGTTGGGAAAACTTCTAGAAAATTTAAAGAAAGGGTGTATGAGAATCATCTTGACGTGGTAGAAGAATAAAAATAATATCCTAGCTAGGCATTTTATACATTTGTCCTTGCACTCTTAAATTCAGTGTCCTTAAACAGGTTAAGAATTATATGGATTTTGTTATTGGTAAGCACTTAAATGAGAGTTAAAATGGCAGTTGAAGCTTAATGCTACAAAATATACAGGTATTAATGAGGCTTGTTCCATCAGTTCTCTAGTAAAATTAAAGCATTTGGAGGTTTGATGAACCTATGCACACATTGTTTGTACATTTCTATACAGCTTTTGTAAGATTTTGCATATTTATATCAATGTTTTTATAAGTTAACTTTATTTTCTTTAAATATACGATATTTACTAGATGCTTTTAGAATAGTGTGTGTCAGTTATTGTTGTCTGTCTTTAAATGATAAGTAGCTTTTCAGTAAATGTTTTTCATTGGTTGATTTTAAATGAATGTATCTTAAGGCTTCTTTGAATGAATGAATTTTATTCTGATGAAGTTTTTGTAATTTAAGAAAAGTACTTAATCATTACAATAAATTATTCATACTTAGCCTTTGGAATTATTTTTGGTGGAATCATGTATTTCATTGCTGGTTACATGTACGGCATGGGAAGTGTGATTTTTTTTTTTTTTAAATAAATGGAAGAACTCAAAAATTATGCAATGGATGCCAGGAAGAAAAATCAATGATTGCAATACTTTAAAAAAATTTGCAAATGGATTGGGGGGATGATTTAGAAGTGGCTACTTTACATGCCACAAATGAAATTGAGGTTGTCTTAGAAAACAAAAGATTGTTAAGGCTAAAGCCATAACAAAAAACATTCTTGGGGGGAACTCCTCTAAGGCTCAGAAGACATTAGCAATCAGGTTAAGACAAAACAAGACACAGAAGTGGGTATTTAAGATAAGAAGAACAGTAGGGTAAACAACTTAACTTCTAATCCAGGGGAAATACTGCAGGTTTTCCAGTAGTATTTCAGAGACTAGTATATGACCCTGAAAGAGGAATTTGTTCCTACTAATCAAATAGAAGAATACTTAGGGGGAATTAACTTTATACACATAACTGCTGAACAATCCATTTGGCTTACCAACCCCATCCTTTTGGAAGAATTCAATAAGCTTTTAAATAAATTTTCAAGGATAAACCTGATGGTCTCTCTTTGGAATTGTTTAGCATGTGGAAACCATCAAAGTCCTAAATGAGGTGTTACAAACCCAAACTGTTCCTTCAACATCAAAAGAATCCACAATTTCAACCATATTAAAACCAGAGAAAGATCCATTACTCTCAAGTTCTTTTAGACTACTTTCAGTTTTTAATCAGGATTATAAGAAATTTATGGCCAGAATAGCAGAGATGATAATCCACTGTATAGGAAAAGAAGAATGTGGTTTTATAAAGGGTAGATTAATACATGACAATGTGATGAAAACAGTTTGTGATCTATCGGGCAAGGTAGTCAAACCAAAAACTATTCAGCTTTGTTGCTGTGATGGCATTCAACAGAGTAAATTGGACATTTCTTTTTATGGTATTACTAAAATTTGGCATTCCTAAGTTTTGTTACAACTTATCCCTATCGTCAAGCAGGGGCTGTACTAAATTATTAGTTAATGCAGTCTCGTCTGCACACTTTGTCATTTACAGTGGAACCTGGCAAGGGTACCCCAATTTCCAATTCTTTTTGCCATATGTTTAGAGCTCTTATTCAGCAATGGAATTATGAGATTACAGGGTTAATGAGGGGCACTTTGAACTATAAGGCTGCCTTGTATGCAGATGGACCCCTTCATCTGTTTGAAAAAACCTGAAAAAATCTAGACAGGATGTTTAGATTACAAGTGGATTTCAGCAAATTCTCAAGTTGCAAAATTAACTTTGCAAACACATAAGCATTAATTGTGAATTGTTCCCCTTCAGTACTTCTGAAAGATAAATATCCCCATTTATTTAAGGTCAGTAAAATTTGGTAAGTAGGTATTCACCTTGCCCTAGTCTTCCTGACATAGTAAAAAATTTCTTATGCACAATTATGTCAAAAGATAGCACTTTAGATAAAAAAAATGGAAAATTTAGACCATGAGCTGGGTTAGAAAGTACATGTACTGCAAATATTTATTACTCATAGCAGCATTGTATTGCTTCCTCTCACTTCCATGGATTCAGGACCATCGGTGGCTTCATTTGGAGTCAAAATAAACCCAGAGTGGCTGGGAAAGATTTGCAAAAAATGAGGGAGTTGGGAGGGCTAGTACTTTCTATTTATGGTGAGGTTGATCCTAAATTGATTCTTCCAAGAAGACAAACCATACCGGATGGACTCGGGATAAAGCATTATTACTACTGAGGAGGATAGATCTGGATGTAGTTTTCTGGCTTGATACTAGGGTTGGTATACCCTTTTCATAGAATGAGCTTGAGATTGCACGGTCATGGATGCTAAAACAGCAATTCACTGTCCAAAGCACCCCAGCAAATCAACATCTGTTATATTGGCTAGATACAAATTCTGATTTCACATATTGAAATCAGTTGTTAAAAGCCCAAACATTCATGATTTGGGAAAGGTTCCAAAGTAAATTTCAGTCAGGGAGCGGGGACTTTATGAAATACAATCACCTCCACCAAATGTACTTGGTGATTAGTACAAGGATGCCACAGAAACAAAACAGTATGTTTTAGGGCCAGTTCTTATTTTGCACTGCAAAAGAGAGAGAGAACCTCAGAGTAATTTTACAATTATATATAGACTAGTAAAGAATATCAGGATGCCAGCAGACATAAATTTTGAATATAATCTTGGACTGCCCTGAACTAAGAGAATGTAGGGAATTTCTATCATGTTTGTCAGTTAGACTTTGGCCAGGGAAGCCACCCCTTAAAAAAATCACATATCTATTAGAATCTTTCAAGAAGGGAAATGGGAGGCCAGATGAAAAGACCCTAATGGGAGTTCTTACACTGGCAGGGAAGAAAGCAACAACCCATAAATGGAAAAGGCAGGAGCCCCCAACTGAAATGGAAGAGACCAAACCTATGACCCAGATATATAGTCATGTAAGGTTACTGGTCGGCCATACAGTGGCCAGATGGTTAAAACTAAAATAAGCCAGGTGGGCAGAAGCAACTCTGACATGAAAACTTGCATTCCCTTTTTTACAGGAACTATTGTGAGCAGTTAGAGCATTAGGAGATATTCTTCACAAATTATCTTCAATAGTAATCTGTTTATACATCATCCCCACCACTACCACACCCTCTAATACCCTAAGATAAGTTAATCCCATAATGTATCTCAGATAAGTAAATAATGTATTGGATTATTTTCATTGCAACTGCTTTGTTTGGGTATTTTTTGAGATTTGTCATCAATAACTGTTCAAAAAAGGTACTTCCCATGTAAATATATCTGCATTTAGGATCTTCTCAAAAGCAAAGGGTGGCATAATGGTCAAGGTTTTTACCTTAGAGACATAAGGTGTAGGGTTTGATTCTTGCATGCGGTAATTGGCTAGGCTTAAAATGGCCTACAAGGGTAGTTAGCCTAGTACTAATCTATAAACCTGATCTTCAGTTATTTGTTGACCTGAATAAATTTTGCCGTCATCCTCCAATGGATCCCATTGCCAAAGCTGCTGCGTATGTCTCTGACTTCTACTCCTACTTAAATAGTTGTATTAATGAGGCAGTCCCTATCCACAAAAATCTAATGCAACATTTGAAAACAGACACTTATAAATAATTATACAAGAAAAAGAAAATACTTAATGCTTACAAGAGTTCTCATTCAATACCTACCTTAAGAGCACTCTGAAGCAGACTGGTAAAGAGCTTAAGGGAACCATTAGGAAGGTCAAAGCTGAATATGAACTTAAAATAGCCAGTAAAGCAAAAAGATAACTACCGACCTTTCTTTATCTATGTCAGGATGTTAAGAAATAATGCCCAACAATGTTCAGAGGTAGTCCACAATAATACTGTATACTATTTATCCAAAGGAAATAGCTAATATCTCAAATTGTACCCCCCACACACACAGTTCTAGCTATAACACAATCCCAGCCACCTTCTTTAATTACTGTGGAACAAGTAGAACAAGTTCTTTCAGCCCTGTCAAAAGCTAAGAACACATCTGTGATGCCCCACCACTGAACCAGTAATCATGGAGCCTCAATCCTTACCACTGGCACTAGTGGGGGAAGTACAGAGAGAGGATGACAGGTACACACACACAGTATTTCCAGATACAGCTCTCTGCATCAAGTGCAATTTCCCTTAAGAGCACACAGAGACCACAGTCAGTCCGGGGCTCATTTCTCCAGATCAACAGTAAGACTCCCCACTGGGGCAGCTATAGAGTTGAGATCTTAGCCGAGTGGCCAAACCAAGACAACCAGTGCTTTGTGTCCATGCCCAAGTAGCTGACACACACACACACACACACACACACACTTTGAAGTTTGATTTACACACACACCTGGGAAGGTCTAGCACAGGTTTACTAGCTATGCCCCTTTTTTGCCCAGACTATAAGGTAGCTATCACTGTCACCAGCCAGCTCCTTATCAGCTACTTTAAGGTTTTTACAGAGGGTGTCTAATCTTACTGTGTAATGTGACAAAACACAAATGGTAGTTTGACCAAGAGCAAGGCTATTAGAAGTGGTCCACAGTGTCACCGAATAAATATGCATGTACTTTCAGAGCTTAAATATCTCTAGACAGATCAGCCACAATGACATGTTTAAATATATTTAATAATAAGTAATAAGAGAACAAGAAAATACTCTGTATATAATTACATTGACATCAGAGTTCAAAATCACAGGGAAATATTTAAAACAACATTGTAGGACAGTCTCAAATAAAAACATCTAAATTAAGCTTTGCTATATCCCTGACTATATCTAAGAGAATTATATTGTTCCCTAGACCTATTTATTGAGAGCAAGGCAGATGTGTGGTGAATGGATCTTGTCGGGTCCAAGACAAAATGCAGTCTCTCAGACTTCTCAAATTAATATCTCAAATATTACTGCTGAGATAGCTTGCAGAATGACATTATTTTTGTCCTCTGACTATCCCAGATGAAACCCCAACTGCTGGAACTGGCGGTATTTAGCATCTACCTGTAAAAATGCTCAGACAAGGGTTTTTGTTCAGATCTGTGCAGCTGTTGGAAGTCATAAAACAATAAAATACTTCCACATCTCAAGCCTAGTAGTTATTTCTCCTTCAGGACAACACAAAGAGGTCCCTAGTATAGACATCCTGTCTCTTGCTGTCATAAAGTAGTTTAATTTCAGCTATTTTTCTGAAGATTTGCTGGAATGAAGTTAACCTCCTGTGTTTCAGTTTCCACTGTTAAAATATATACTTTTAAATAGTTACAATACTGTATGTACATTTCTCTTCTATTCCAGTAGGATACACGGTAGATACATTTCAAACAGCACTTTGTAAAATACCTCTTCAGCACATGTAAAATACCTCTTCAGCACACGTCTGTACAAACCATTTTCTATGATATACAGCTCTAATATATTTGTAACACAAACAACTTATGAGTCATGCTGATATTCACAAATAACATAATTATTTACAAAATTCCAGATAGCTTGGCTGGCAGTACCTCCTTTTGTTACACTTCTGTATAAATCATGTTAATATTCACAAGTGACATATAATTATTTACAAAATCCCAGATAGCTGGGCTGGCGGTATCTCCTTTCATGACATTTCTTCTCCTCTCGAAGACTCAAGCTAGTTTTTCAAGTGACCCGTGAGAAACATTGCTTGAAAGGGATAAGCCTATATGGGAATACATTATCCCATTCCCTTTCTCGAGCCCAGCTGCCTTGGCATTTCTGGTCCCAGTACAGTGCTGCACTGTCCTATCATATGCCTGCAATGCTAGTCTCTACCATAGTAACTTGGAATTTTGTTGGCTGGCTCCCTATAGCCATAATACCCCATCAGACTCCACCTGCTTTTACTGCAAATACTTAGCACCAGAGCCTTCCTATCATGGGAAGGTTTCATCATGTTAACATGGTACAATTTGTGCTCCTACCTAGCAGTCTACAATGTAGTTAACATCACTGACCTTACTTACCACTTTGAAGGGTACCTCCCAAGCTGCCTGCAGCTTGTTGTGCCCGAAAGGAATGAGAATCATAACCTGCTGCCCCACGGCATACTCTCTAGTGCAAGCATTCTTGTCATACCAGACCTTTTTCTGCTGTTGGGCTTCTGCCAGGTTCTCCTGGGTCAAGCTCATAAGTGAGACTTGTCCTGAGGTTTAGGGCATATGCCACAACAGACTCCTTTGTGGGATTCACACTCATCCTCCCACTCTTCACGAATCAAATCTAGAGGTCCCCTCACCCTATGCCCATACAGCAATCCAAAGGGTGAGAAACCTGTGGATTCTTGGAGCACCTCTCTAAGCATACAGATTGGGCAAATATTTGTCCCACTCCCTCTTAAACTGGTCTGCAAATGCCCATAGCATGGTCTGTAGTGTAGAATTTAACCTCTCCACCTGGCCATTAGTTTGGGGGTGGTCTTTAGGTGCTTCACCCCAGTGTTTCCACAGACAAGCCAGCAGGTCTGACATGAAATTGGCACCTCTGTCAGTCAGTATTTCTTTTGGGAAACCTACCTTGCTGAAAATCTCTAACAAAGCTTTTGCCACCTTTTCTGCCTCAGTGGAGGACAGAGCCACTGCCTCAGGATACCTGGTAGCATAATCTACTACCACTAGGATATATTTCTTCCCTGTGGAACTTTGGGTACTCAGAGGCCCCACAATATCCATAGCTACCCACTGAAATGGCTCATTGATCACAGACAAAGGCATCAAAGGAGTTTTCACCTTGCCTACCTTTTGACACTGCTCATAGGTCCTTCAGTACCCTGTTACATCTCTGGAAATCCCAAGCCAATAAAAGTTTTTCATAATATGTCTCTTTGTATGCTTTATGCCCATATGACATGGAAAGAGAATGTCATGGGCTATGGTTAGAAGTGCCAGACAGGCTCCAGGCACTACCAACTGCTGTATTCTCTCACCCCTCTAGCCCTCCCTCAGGGGTCCACTCTATATAGTAACCCTTTGTCCCAGAATACAGATTTCCTCTTTTCCTTGACAGTCAGCTGCCTCCCTGGGTACCTCCCTCAAGCCTTGTAATGTACGGTCTGAGAGCTGAGACGGTCTCAACTCTCTCTTTGTAACCCTTCCCAGCTCCCCTTCCACAGGATGTCTGATATCCTCTGACAGAGGTGCCTTACTGTCAGCCTGAGTACTACTACTACTCACCTCTGCCCTTGCAGTCACTCTGTCCAAGGGAACATCAGTACCCACAAGCAGCTGTGGCTCCCTTCAGTCTCACTGCTACTGGGTAGCTCCCTCTCTGAAGTAACAACCTCACCAGTCCTGGCTTCAAGTGTGCGGTCTGTCTGGGCCTCCCCCCCCCCCCCCAGGCTACCAGACCCACATACTTGTCTCCATGCCTGACTGCATGTAACTGCATGCACACAAGATATTGCATTATCAAAATCATTCCCTATCAGGACATCTGCAGGGATATCCTCAAACACCTACTTCCTTGCTTCCTTTTCTACCCTCCCAGTCAAGGTGAACCCTAGCCAAAGGTATTTGGAACTGGGGTCTCTTCTAAAGCTCTGACTGGAGTAGACTTCCCAAGCAAGTAATGCTCCTTTTTAACCATTGCAGGCTTCAGAATGGTTAGGTCAGATGTTGTGTGTCTCTTAGCAGTGACCTACTTTCCATCTACTAAGATAGGATATAACCTCTTGTGGTACTTTAGAACTGAAATAACGGTGTGCAAGTGCCCAAAAGCACACTCGTAAAACAAGGACACTTGTAATGAAGGCAAAACACAAATCCAGGAACATATAGAACACTGTTTTAATCAATAGTCACCACAAAATACAGTTGAGCGCTTTCATCATGTCAAGCATGACTTCCTCAGAATGATTAAAATAGTGTTCTATACATTCCTAGATTTGTGTTTTGCCTTCATTACAAGTGTCTCTTGTGGTACTTTGGTGCCCTTGTTGTCTGCAGATAACTTACCACTGGCATTCTGTCATTCCCACTTGCTCTCCTACCTTTTGTTCCCCACCTTGCCTCCATGGACATCCATATGCTACATGGCCCCACTGGTTACATTTAAAACATTTAACCCTTGCTCCGGGCAGTGGCTTCCCTTGCTACTGGTGGACTCTGTTGGGGCAGTTTAGTCTGGCTACCATGGGTTCCATTAGACCTATGAGCAGCACTGGGTATCCCTTTCCTGTGCAGTGATGCCCTGCTTGCTAGGTATAGGTCTTCCTGTTTCCCCAACTCATCTGCGGTATTACATTCCCTATCTGCTAACAAGATTCTCATGTCCTCCAGCAAAGTGCTAAGGGCTTGTTCCCCTCACCAAAAGATCTGCTAGTCCTTCAAAAGTGGTGACCTGACACGCACTCATCCATCTATGAAAATAAGTGCTTAACTCAGCAATATAATCGCACACACTTTCATCTGCCTTGTGTCTATCCTCACACAGCTTTTTTCTATAAGCTTCAGGTGTTAACCTATAACACTGTAATAAACAACTTTTAACAGTATTATAATTTAAGCAATCAGCATCAGACAATTTAGAAATACCAGTTACAGCTTTACCATGGAGTAAGGGGGTCAGGAACCATACCCAGAGCCCTTGGTCAACACTATACTGTTTACATACCCTTTCAAACATATGAATGAAACTATAAAAATTATCATCCTCTGCAAATTGTGTAAGAAATTTACTGACCTTTGTTGCTGCTGGGGTTCAGTTACTCCCTTCCCCATTACCTGAATGACCCTGGTGAAGAGTCAGCATTTCCTTTTCATGATGCCTCTGCCTCTCATTTTCTTCAGCTTCCAGAAGTCTGTCTCTCTGCTGATTCTAATGCCATCTGTTGCTCCTTTTCTTCAGCCTCCAAATACCATAGTGTCTCTGCTGATTCTAGTTCTAAACCGTTTGGCCTCCAGTTCTCTAACTCCAGATGGATTTTTAAGTCCTTAGAGACAAAGTTGAACTGTCCATTTTCTGAGAGTTGTACATCCCTAAGGTCAGCCTGGTTGTCATCCTGGTTGCTGGTCTGTGATGCAGCTGTGACTAAGGCTGCAGTCATTCTGCTTTAGTCAAGTTGGCATTCCCCAGTCGTTTCACTTGGCACATCTCAGCCAACTGGTTCCTTATCAACTTGCCATACTCCTGCTGACAACCTTGCCTGTTCTCTCTGACTGACTAAGCTAACAAAAAAAAATATTATGATGTGAAACTCTAATGTACAAACACCTTCTTTAGTGACCATTCTTTACAGGTGACAGGAATTCACTATCCACACCACTGACTCTTAATATGTGGTGTGGTGATCCCACCATTACCACAGATAAATGTGACACCCCACCACTGAACCTCCAGCACCCTCTCTGTCCAGTGCTTCATGTCCCTGCCCAAGTATCTGATGCACACACACACACACACACACACACACACACACACACACACACACACACACACACACACACACACACACACTTTGAGGTTTGATTTACACACACACACACACACACACACCTGGAAAAGGCTAGAGCAGGTTTACTAGCTATGCCATCTTTTGCCCAGATTATAAGATAGTTTTCACTGCCACCAGCCAGGTCCTTATCAGCTACTTTAAAGCCCTTAACAAAGGGTGTCTAATCCTAGTGTGTAATGTTACTATACCTCTTCAGCATATGTCTGTACAAATCATCTTATATGACATTACAGCTCTGATACATTTGTGACTCCAGCATCTTGTGTGAATCCTGCTGATATTCACAAATGACATATCATTATTTACAAAATTCCAGATAGCTGGGGTGGCAGTATGTCCTTTTGTGGCATCATCATCCATGGATCCTGATTAATGTACCAGGTTATCTTATTCAGTGCCAGGTATGACCTATGTGAACCCCTGTTTAACCTCTTAAGTCTCAGTTGGTTACATTCCTAAAAACAGCCATTGTAATGACATTGCACAAGGGTGGTATGCTGGTAACTATGGACCTATTAACCTCTCTGGCCTGATATGTTAATATATGGAGTGCATCATCTCAGACCTCATTAGTCTGGACATTGAAAATCTCTTAACCTCTGAACCCTCAACCCTGACCAATTCAGCTTTGCCAAAGGAAGTTCTTGACACTCTAACCTCATTAATTTCTTTGAAAAAGTGATGAAAGCAGTGGAATGTGGTTATTCAGTAGAAACAGCGTATCTGGACCTGACCAAGACCTTTGATACTATTCCCCATGCAGACATTACAGACAGACTTGTAAGTCAAAATATAAATCCTTATGTTGTGCGGTGGATATTTGACTGGTTGTCAGACAAAACACGTGTGGTTAGAGTTGCTGGTGCTTGTTCTGAAAGCAAAAAAGTTACCAGTGGTGCACCACAGGGTTCAGTGTTGGGCTCTCTCTCCTATTTATAATCTATTTCTCAAGCATTCAGGCCAACGCTCCTGGCCTGTAGATATCCAGGTTTGTAGACTACTGTAAATTGGGTGTTGTGAAGTTAAATTTTCCACTGACTCTCAATCACTCCAATGCAATTTAAATCATGTTAACAATTTGTACAAGGACAGTGGCCTCAAATTAAATGTGAATAAGTGTAGCAAAGCTCATTTTTACATTTTCACACACCATATAGGTGACACTACCATTCCATTCAGAAACTGTTGTATGGGATCATAGGAAGTTACTAGGCTATTGGCCCTGAGGCCCTTACAAACCTAACCAAGAATTTTGCCCATGTTCTGACAAGTCAGCATTCAATGCCCCTGTCCCGCAGGAACACAGGTGTAATCCCAGGGGGGTATTTTCTGTTCCCCATCCCAGGGGTTTATTTTCTTTTCCCCATCCAGTTTTCTGGGTTGTGCTTAAAAAGGGTTAAAAAGGGTTAATGAGATACTCTGCTTGACGCGGAGGGGGATTCTCTGTGACTTGTATTTTTCCCGCCAAGTCCTATTGATATCACAGACCAGGTTGAGGTCACACATGTAGGTTACTTGAGTGGAGCTATGCAGCAGTCCCATCAATGTGAGGTCTGAGATTGCCTTGTATTGCCATACAGAGGTCACCTCTGAGGAGTCTGTATGAGACTGAGTAGAGGAACAGGGCTTTATCCTATCTGTGTAGGGTAGGTGTTTGAGGCCTTGGATTCTCCTGGTGAAGAACCTCTGTCGTCTCTCCAGCTACTGCATGTACTTTGTGAGGTACATGCGAAAAGGGACATTGTACTCAATAATGGATCTTATAAGAGAAGAATACAGGGATGTTATGACGACCTTGTCCCTTACACTTACTACTGAAGTGGGTCATGTAGAAAGCTTTCCGTACAATGGAGCCGATATATTGGTCAAAAGTCAGTTTGCGCTCAATCTGGGTGCCAAGTACCTCATGTGATTGCATGCTTAGGACCTTGTTAGTAATATGATAATTTGTGGGGACGTCACTCTCCCCAAAGGGGATAATGATGCATTTTCTGGCATTCAGTTTGAGGCCATATTTCTTGCACCAGTCATTTGTTTGGGTGAGAACCTCTTGGAGAATGTCCACATCACTAGAAGAATTGATGACTGCGCCCAGTTTGCATTCCTCTGCAAACCTGGTCATCCATAGGCCACTGGTTTTGGCCTGCACCTCAGAAAAGTGTATCCCAAACAGAGGCCCCAAGACTGATCCCTGGAGTTCACCACTCATTGAGGGTCTATTGCTTGAGGTGGCTTCCCCTATTTTGACTAGGTGGGTTCTATCAGTGAGCCAGTTTGCTACCTATCTGGTAACATACGGATTGATGCTTAGTTGTGAGAGTTTATCTATTATACCTGAGTGAGGAATAGTATTGAAAGCTTTTGCAAGGTCAAGGTAAGTGGTGTGCATGGTCTTCCCTCTTCCATGGTGTGACAAAGGAAGATACTGCCAGCACAGCTGTCTGGTATTTTGTAAATAATTATATGTCATTTGTGAATATCAACATGATCTATATAAGATGCTTGTGTACAAATGTATTAGAAATGTATTTCATGTCTATATCAAACTGCTGGTACAGAAGTGTGTGTTGAAAAGGTTTTTGAAAGTGCTTGAAATGCATCCACAGTGTACCCTACTGGAAAAGAACAGAAATGTACATGCATTATTGTAACTGTTTAGATGTATGTATTTTAACAGTGGAAGCTTGGATACAGGAGGTTAACCTCAGTCTAGTAAATTTTAGAAAAATAGTTGAAAGTTTGGCTGGAGAGACAAAGGCTGTGATGAGTGCATTTTGTATTGTCTTGAAAGTGTTTTATTGTTTTATGACTTCTGGCATCTAAGGAAAAGCCCTTGTCTATGTATTTTTACAGGTAGAGGCTAAATGCTACCAGCTGCCATCAATTGTTGTTTTGGGCCTGGAGACTAGAAGTCAGACGACAAGAAATGTCATTCTGCAAGCTAGCCCAGCAGTAATATTTCAGATATTAACTTGAAAACTCTCTGAGAGAGAGAGCATTCTGTATTCTGTCTTTGACCTGACAACAACTAGAAAAGATTAATTCACCACATGTGCCTTGTTTTTAGGGAATAGTAACTCTCTCGGATATAGTTGGGCATATAGCAAAGATTAGTTTATATATTTTTATTTATTTATTTGAGACTGTTCTGCAATGTTGTTTTTAAACATTTCCTGTTGTTTTGAACTCTGTCACTGTAAATATATATTTAGTATTGTCTTGTTCTTTATTATGTATTATTAAATGTATTTAAACCTTTTTCTCTGTCTAGAGTTATTTTAAGTTCTGAGAGTATTTGCATATGTATTTGGTGACACTGTGGGTCACTCCTAATAGTCTGGCTCTTGGTCAAACTACCATTTGTATTAATAGTAACACTACACGGTAAGATTGGACACCCTTTGTTAAGGAACTTAAAGTAGCTGATAAGGAGCTGGCTGGTGGCAGTGATAACTTCTTATAGTATGGGCAAAAGGGATATAGCTAGTAAACCTGTGTCAGCTGTTCCCAGGTATGTGTGTGTATGTATGTATGAATGTAAATCAAACCTCAGTGTGTGTGTATGTCATCTATTTGGGCAGGGACGCACAGCACTAGTTGGACAGAGAGGGTGCTGGCGGTCTTCGTATGGCTACTCAGCTGAGATCTGAACTCTATAGCTGTACCATTGGGGAGTATTTTTGGAGATCTGGAAGAGAGAGAAATCAGCCCTGGACTGACTGTGGTTTCTGTGTGCTCTTAAAGGAAATTGCACTTGATGCAGAGAGCTGGTATGTACGTCCCCCACTGGTGCCAGTGGCGAAAATTGAGGCTCATTGATTACGAGTCCAGTGGTGGGGCATCACACATGGCTTTGATGACTGTCTCAAAGAAGTCAACCAAATTTAACAGGCATGACCTCCCCTTGATGAAACCAAATTGTGTGGGATTGAGTATTTGAAGGTTAACAATATCCTTGTTAATGAAGTCCATGATGATGCGTTCCATGGCCTTGCAGATCAGGCTAGTTAGGCTGATGGGTCTATAATTTCCTGGATGAGTGGACGCTCCACCTTTGGCCAAATGGATAACAGTGGCTGTCCTTCCCTCAGCTGGGACAAAGCCAGTACTCAGGCTTTGGTTTAATATGGTGCCTAATGGTGCTGCAAGTTCCTGCCTGTGTTCATGTAAGATGCAGCCTGGGATGTTATTGGGTCCCATGGAGGCTGTATTTTTTGCCTTTGATAGAGCATTGATGACTTGCTCCCCTAGAGATAAGGGGAGGGGGGGCAGGTGCTGGTGATGTCCTGATTTACTGATGGGGGGACAGAAGGGTGAAGTTTTCACTGAAACTGTCTGCCAGCAGATTGGCTATAGCTACGGTGCTTGTGTATGTAGTGTCCTTGACCACCAGTTCTGAGCAGATCTGAGTGCTTCTTTTGAGATTGCGGATATATGTGAACTTAGTTTGCTTAGGAGGATTTCACTAGTGGTCTTATTTGCTTGCATGTTCAGGCTAAGGAGAGATTGCTTCCAATTAGGCACCTGCTCCTTCTTGGTCCTAGACAGCAATTTTTTCCTTGTATTATAGAGTTTATTTATTGCAGATGTCCACCAG
This sequence comes from Protopterus annectens, assembly GCF_019279795.1. Taxonomy (NCBI): domain Eukaryota; kingdom Metazoa; phylum Chordata; order Ceratodontiformes; family Protopteridae; genus Protopterus; species Protopterus annectens. The sequence continues at coordinate 245,072,132 of NC_056745.1, read as the reverse complement.
ACAGGTCTCCTCTTCCTTGAGGAGGATTTTGTCCTGTTGGGTATTCCTGGTTCCATACAGCTACATAAATGCTTGTATAGTACTTTGCTGTAGGTTTGGACATGTATGCCACTTCCTTTGGAAGAGGTGGGGGCTGTGAAACTGTTTATACCTTCCCTAAGGAGGTTGTAATCAGCTTTGGAGAAGTTTATTTTGTTTGACCCTAGCTGGGGGGGGGGGGGGGGTTGGGGGAGATAGTGACTTCAAAAGTGACCACTTTGTAGTTTGATTTTATCAGAGAGGATGACACTCTAGGGATGTTGCAGTCTGTACTCCTGTTGGTTAATACCAAGTCCAAGATATTATCACCTCTTGTGGTGGTGTCGACCAGCTGGTACAAGGCATTTGCAATGACGAAATCAAGGAATCTCTGGAATGTTAGTCACCCAGGATCAGGGTAAAGGGTTGAATCTTGATAGATTCAAAGAGGTCCAGATAGGTGAAGTGGGCATCTTGAGTTAAAATTGGAGGCCTGTAGCTAGCTATGATTTGAATAGGAGTCTTGTCAATGGTTAACTGCACCTGAAGTGTCTGCTGTGCGTCATACTGTTTGACCAGCCTGGAGGTGTGTATGTATTTAATATATATTGCAACTCCACCTTCATTTGCTTTGCTGCCCACGGTTTGGGGTCTGAATGTATGATGGGATGAGTAACCTGGTATGGCTGGGTGCTCTCCATAGGTATGAACCAGGTTTCTGTGACTGCACAAATGTCAGCATCTTCCAGGGTTACGATGCTTGCAGTGAGTGCAGTTTCATGTTTAGACTCCTAGCGTTTAGCAGCATGACCTTCAATTTGCATTTTGATGAAATCTTCATGCTGGTAGCTTTGGTATTCATATTGATAATTCCTTATCATTTGACCTTAATGTCTCTGTAGTAATTCAGAAAACCTTCTATCTAGCTCATCTTTGGATCTAGAGGAGGTACCTTTGAAAATTAGAAGTCATGATTCCCCTTTATCCATATCTAATCAGACCTGTTATTAATTATAATACACCTTTTGTCATGTAGTTGTCCAACTATATCACTCAACTTCACCTCAGAGATTCATAATTAAAACACCAGTAGCCTTACAAAAATGTAATCAGGAAAGATTGACAGCCCTCTCTCTTTACTAAATCTCTTGTAGACTTCTCTGTAGAGATCTGTCTAGCATTTTGAGCCATGAAAGATTCTTATTCTTTTACAGAACAAATGGTAACTGACTTGCACAGTATAAAGAAAGTGGTTGTAACAATAAAATCTCTGACCAGAAGAATAGTTTGTCAACATAATACCCTAAGCTGTACTGACCAAAACTTTGTAGCTACATGTTGATCATACTCTTTCCCATTAACTTGCTTCTGCCTCTGTTTAACTGTGTACATACGCTAACATCAAAGCAGATCACATTCTCCAAAAGAAATAGTGAACTTTCTTACCATTCAAGTTATTCAACAGGTTCTGTAGTAAAGGGTTAAAACACACTTAAGGGCAGAAGCTACACTGCATATTTTTCAACATTGCTTAGGATACTGCATCTCTCTAACAGTAATCAATATTATCACTGGTCGACTGGTGTCAGCTATCATGATGGTGACCATCGTTTCCCTACAGCTCTGGCTAATCTTTTTATTTTATAGCATTAACCTCAGTCTGCATGAAAGAAGATGGAGCATCATTTGAACCTTATTTGAAAAGGGAAGTTAACTGATCCACTCATTCTGAAAATCTTTTCTAAAAGTCTTGGCAATGTCCAAGACCAGCAACATGGTTGGGTAGCTGTGGAGTTAAATAATTTAGACAGATTAAAGGAACTGATGGCCAAAATCTGGAAGATACAGCTGAGAGAGGGCAACTCATTAACAGGCAGAAGTGTATAATGGCTGTCCATTTTTTTTTAATTGGTCCTAAACCTGCAAGCCATCAGTACCTGGGTATATATAGATGGAATTGGTTGCCATGAAGAAAACTTTTGCCAATGTCCCCTCTAAGCTGGGGAATATTGAGAACCATCAGTGATGGAAAACTTTATGGCTGATAGGCTTGAAGGAGGAGGAAGGATATAAAATATGATTTCTTAGAGACCCACCTTAACCATGTACTCAATATCAGATCTAGTCATCCTTTCACAAAAGAGGAAACCCATTAGGTTCTTCCCTTCCTGGGCCTGAAAGAGCCACCAAGTCTTTAGGCTTTTTAACTATGCAGATAAAAAGAGAATGCTACAAACCTCTGAAGGGGGAATACATTAATGCTATGCAGCAGTAAGGGAAGTCTGTTTCAGGGCATCACCCCAGCAACACCTAAAAAGTGTTATTTTGGCCAGTGGTAAGGGCAATTTGTTTTAAAAATGGAATACTAATCATGCTGAAGTACCCCAAACAATTCCAAACAAGGTACAAGAGGGAGCTATTATGTTTCAGATGCTGATGGAACCATTAGTCTTTCTGAAGACCAAGACTAAATCCATATTCCCACATTTAGCATATGGAGTGCTCAAAAAGGATAACCAAGCAGAGGTTGTTTATGGCTGTACTTTCTACTGGCACTATGACACGTAAACCAAATACTTTTTAATAACAACAATTCACTTACAATGAGTACTTCATCCATACCTCTCAGCTCCAAAATTTTGCAAAATATTCAGATTTTTTTTACTCTTAATAGGGGATTGAAGTCATTAAATAATGACAGTCATTTCAATTTCAAACAATGGATACTAACAAAAAAACTGCTATTCTGTCAATTTGTTAAGTTTATAGGAGCAGTAGTTAAATTTTGTCCTCGATTTGGGGCCTTTGTTTATTTCTTCAGTTAAAACTTTGACGTTAATTTATATGTCTTTTATATACTCTGTTTCATGCAGGACCAGCTGATTGCAATGAACCTAAAAATATAATTGATTTCATTTTTAACAAGAAATAGAAATAGTAATGAACTAACAAAAAATGCTAACTTAGAACATTGCTGCCATCTATTGATTACATTAAAAAATATACTGTTTTTTCACTTGTATCCATTATCTTGTCTATAGTGTAATGACTGTTAGAAAAAATGTATTATTATCACGTTTGTAATATAGTCACTGGTAGTGTGGAATAGGTGAGGTTTTTAAAGGACCTCAGTTTTAATGTACTTGTTATACTTGCATTCATTTTATCTGAATTTTACTATTTTTTTTCAGTTTGTTTGCTAAAAGTTGTTTCTCAGTTATGTATAACAGTCAATTGAATGTTTGTGTCACAAATGATTACTCTAGTATTAAGTTGCTTGTCCTCTAAGTGTATCTCCATATATACATTTATCTGCAGTTTTCCATCCAGTTTAGGTCGAGGTGTTAGATTTCTAAGGAATTATATTGCTACTGTTTCTGCGATGTAAGCATAATTGGCTAAAGCCCTAGCTGTTTTCTCTATTGTTTTTCAGTTTCTCTTCTCAGTTTAACTGCATTTGGCAGACACAGGTCCTTTCATAGGTTGAACAGAGCCCAGAGGTGCGCCACCACCTGGGTGGTCCCAGGTCCCTGATAACTCTTCTGTGCTTGATGGGATATCACATATATTAGCTTGGTTGGGGTTTTTTTTTTTTCCCGAAGAATATCCATTTTTTTTTTTTTTAAACTTCAGGCCATGGCTCTGGCACCTGCTATCTGTTTCCGTGAGTCCAGTTTTTCTTTCCTATGAGCCTTGCATATTGAACCGTCACAAATGTAGCATCTTAAACTACGCTTATAAACTGATTAGCGTGGATTAATACAACGTACTGTTTTAGTGCTACATTCGACTTTTAAATTACTTTAAGCAATTATAGCAATAAAACAGGATTATGATAAGCTCAATGAGCAGAACCAGTTTATTATGCGCTCGAGAGGTGAATCTTGACATATATGTCGAAAACATATAATTTAGGGTTATGATCAGAGACCCGATCGTAATTCTTTGTAGTGCTTGGAGCTTTATCTGATCCATGTACTTAGTAACAGTTTTAAAAAAAAGGATAAAAAATGCCTGCTTTCAAAGGTGTAAAGCACTTAATCACTTAGTAAGCACCGTCAGGTAGTGTAACACATTCCCTTATGTTTATACTTGCCTTCCATGCCTCCTGTCCATATTTTTACAGGATGTCCAGATTTTTGCACAATTAATTTGGGTTTTCAGACCATTCAGAGGATTGAAGTCATTGCGTAGTGATGTACATTGAGTTTGTGTTTATCTTTCAGAAAAAAAATGCAGGTGAACACATATCCTGTTATTCTACTTACTTTCTGAGTGTATAAAAGGAAGGGGCACCTTAGCAGTATGGACAGCAAGCAGAAACAAATCTTTTATTCTACTGTTTTATTCGCTCTAAGTACTGGCAGATTTTTCTCTCTAGCCCGAGACCCGACCTTAACTTAAGCAGGGTCACTCACCACTCTGGTGCTTAACGGATTTATCTTTTTCTGAATATCAGAGCATAATTACTGTGCTCCATGCACTAAAATAGTTTTTAGTGCTAAATATTGTCTGCTTCATTTATTTTTATATTAAATACTATAAACCAGGAGCTATTCATTCAAAATTTTCCTAGTTTAATTATTTTAAGAAATTATAGCTGTAACAACACTTGAATACTAAATACCTTTGGACAAATAAGACTATATTTATACAAAGCATTGTTTTTAATTTTATTTTTTATTGCAAATACATGCTAATGTATTCTAACAGAAGGCTTCCTAATGTATTTTCTTTATTTGCACATTATCAAATATTAGGCATGTTGCAGTTTATATTATACTGTATCTCACTCTTGTAAAATTGCAGTTATAGTTACCTGGGCTGCACCAGCAACTGGTCTTATATGGTCAGCATTCTCCCTTGGTAAACAAACATACACAAATACAATAATATCCAGGTGCAGATGTCCCTTGAGACAACAGCTGCTGTTAATCTACAGGAGAAGGACCATCTTTTACATGTACAAGTTTCTTCTTGCTTATATGTGACAAGTCTCATTCCCAAGTCACAGCTTTAGGTCAATACTTCTTTTAATAAGGATTATTTCATATAACTTTGATAGTTCTACATTGCCAAGTATTATTTTCCAAATTCAATTACGACTTTTTTTTTAAATTCTATACTGTCTGCTGTTGATGTAGTAGCAAAAAAAAAGTTATGTACTCACCATAACTATACATCTGTGTTGCCCATTTTTTTTCTCAATGTATGGTATCAGATCTGATCCTCTGATACAACTTGCCAACCTCTTTAGATTCTTGGATCCGATTCTCAAGCTCCTCCCTTTACCCATAATGTCCCTCATGTGCCAGATTACCTCACATCGAGTTTGCTGCTGTTAAATATGCCTGAATGCATAAATACTTATAATAATTATACCAAGAAACAGAACAAAGACAGAGTAGGGTCTCAAAGTGGAATAACTGTTTCCATTTACAACATCAGGTCACCCCCAAAGAATAAGGATTAGGAGGAGGAGGATGGGGAGTTGAGGAATTAAAATGGACAACGCCAATGCATAGTTATGGTGAGTACATAACTTTGTCTAATAATGTAATTTTTCATTCATTCCTCAATGTATGGGACAGAATCCCCAGCTACAATAATCTTGGGTGGCCCTTATGGAAGGATATTCAGGAGAACCACAGAGCCAAAAGCAGCCATTCCTGGATATGATGTCCAACTTGTAATGAGCAATAAAAGTATAGGAAATGGACCAAGTAGTCACAGCACAAATGTCATCAATTGAAGCTGTGGCCCAAAAAGCAGATGATGGTAACCATGGGTCTAGTTGAATGAACCTTTGGAGATTTAGGTAAGGGCAGTCCTCTTAGAGAATATATAAAGGAGATGGAATCTGTTATCTGGTTTTCCCAGTTTGTTTTTAGCAAAGGAAACGGTCCTCAGTTTTTTGAAATCCTTTTTTTCCTGTGGAGATGGAAGCAAAGTTGCCTATGCACATCTAAAAGATGTAGCATGTGTTCTTTATTGTCAGCTTTTGGAAAGAAGACTGGTAAATCAATTACTTGATTCATATTTGACTCGGAAACAACTTTTAGCAAGGAAGGAAGAGTTTTTATGAAAGGTCACTCTGTCTTTGTGAAAAATCAAATAAGGTAGTTTTGAAGAGAGTGCAAGAGAGAAACTTTAAAAGTTTGTAACAAAACAGTGAGATCCGCCACAAAATCAAAAATAGCAAGAATAGGAGCTATAAAGGGATCCAGCTTTCTTTGGTCTGCCCAATATGAAAATTTCTTCAATTTAGTCTTATAAATCTTCCTGGTAGAAGTTTTTTGAGAAGAGGATAAAAATCCAGTGAACTGGAGAGAAAAGCCTGGACTGTCTAGCCATCACTGCAATTGTAGAAACCACGCAGTTAACTGGAGGGCTTGAATGTCTGGATGAATCATTCCTGATGGGTGCAAGAGTAGATCTGGACTGTGGTTCAGGTATGTCTTGAACATAGAAGATGAGACAATAGAAATGGGAACCACACCTGCCAAGGCCATAAGGGAGAAATGAGGATTTCTTTGCTCTTCAACTGTTGTGCTTTCTGGAGAAATTTGGGTATTGAGGGAATGGGGTTAAGCATACAAGAGACTGGGGGACCAAGCATGGACTAGAACATTTCTCTGCGACTCCCCCTGAGGTGGGATTAGGGCAAAAATATGCTGCACTTGTTGATAAAGGGAGAAGCAGAGAGTCACAGCAAGGTTGATCCCAGTGACAGAAAATCATTTCCATCACTACAGGATTGAGAGACCAGTTGTGCAGCATCAGGATAGATCTGCTTGAGCTTGTCTGCTAAGATGTTGGATTTCCATGGAATGTGCATTTCTACAAGAAAGCAGTTGGAGGAGATTGTCCACTGCCAGACTCTCAGTGCTTCTTACTAAAGAGGATAAGATCTGGTCCCCCCCCCCTGTTTTTTGATGTACCAAACCACTGACCTATTTTCTGTCTGGGTAACGATCATACCTAGACAGCAAGAGTTCTGAAAGGTCTGCAGTGCTAATAGGACCACTGTCATCTCTAAGACATTGATATGCAAATTGGGGACCATGTAATATGAATAGTCCATCCCAAAAAATGCCCCCCACCCCAATTGAGAGGCATCCGTGATCAGCTTGGCCTTCAGAGAAGGAAAGATAAAAGGGCATCCCTGACAAAGCTCACTGGATGGATCCACCAAAGGAGGGAATCCTTACAGCTTGCAAAATCTTTATAAGATACTTCAATGGATGTCAAAAGCATCAACCATTGTACTGACAGGGTACATTGGAGAATTATTCTATATGTTATGATTCTGTTTTCATACATCTGTGGCTTTGATATGCTTTACTGATATTGGTGGGAGGTTTGCTTTTTTAAGCTTCATTGATATAATTATTTGTTTTCTTGATTTTCATTGGTTATTTAGTGGTGCCTATATGCTTTATAAGTTGGTTGTATTTTTTATGTTTGTTTTTGACATTGAAAAAGGCTTTTTGGGGCCAAAACCGGTCTGTCTTATATTAAAGATGTTATTTATCCATTTGGTGCTGGCCGTTTTTTCGTTGAAGTACATTGGAGAATTCTCATGTAAAAGCGACCCATTGGTAATAGGATGATTGCTGCAGCCATTGCCCCCAAGGTTTGAAGAACTAGTCTTGCAGTAGGAGAGGGATGGTCTAGAATCTGACATGCAGTCTTGGGGAATGAATTCTGTTCTGGGGTAAGAAAGTGAACTGTCTGTGTCCAGGTGAGCTCCTACAAATCTCCATGACTTGAACTGGTTGAATCCTAGGAATGGACACAACTAGACTAAGAAATCCCTGGCCTTCTCTAGGAGATACTTGGTTGGTGGGGAAAGGAGCCAGTTATCTAAACAGTCCTCCTGTAGAAGAGGCAGACTAGACTGAACTGTGACTATCCAGAACTTGAAGGTCTTCACAAACTGGCTTGACTGAGATCTAGAACAGGTCTTAGGTCCCCAGATTTCTTTGGCACTAAAAAGAACTTTGAGTAAATTCTAGATCATGTTTGGTATGGTGGGACCTTTTGGATGACTCTCTTTTCTAGTAGCTTTTGAATTTCTAGGGCTGCTAACTCCTGATTGGGTGGAACATCAGGGAGACATCTATTTTGTAAGGGGTTTTGTGAAAATAAAATGAGGTATTCTCTGGATATGATCCATTGCACCCAAGGATCTCTTGTGATGGCTGTCCAGGCATTTGGGTGCAAGGAAGTGTCCCCAACTGGCTCCAGAGAATAACAGTTAGGCAACCTTTCAGGAGTACTTAAAGGGCCTGTCCAAGAGAGAATCTCGAGACTATCTGCCACAAGGACAGCATTTACCATTATTATCCCCCCAGTCTCTGGGAGAAAAATCTCCATGCAAGCCTTGAAAAGATCCTTCAGATATTTGAAAGCGCATCACATGACTACCACTCTGATTCCTAGAGAAAGGTCTTTGCAGGGTAGAGAAACAGATTTCAACAGCAGACAAGGTCTTTCCATCTTGCTTACTGCAGGAGAGTGTTCCTTTTACTGGGGCCCAAACAAGAAAGATCCATCAAAAGGAGCATTGATGAAAGTGGATTTAAAGGCTCCACAAAATCACACAATCTCATCCAGGTACGTCTCCTCATGCATGGCTATGCCTGAACCAGCAGCTCATGAGGGACCTTCAGCAATATGGGATATTAATCTCATGCTCATGGGTGCATTGGATATAGATTATGAGGTGACCAGTTGGGAGGGGGTAAGTTTTCTCTTCCTCTGCCAACAAGGACCCCAGGGTAGACCTGGAGAATTCCTTGATCAAGTCCCTCTGTAATCTAGTAAAATGTGCCAGGTAGTTGAGTGACCACAAGGCACTTTCCAAATCTGCAAATGCCCTAGACACTCTATTATGAGGGTGGACAGAGGAACTCTGTTCAGCTAGTTCCTTTTTGGTGGCAGCCACCACAACCATAGCATCTGCAGGGATTTCCTTACTCCAAAACTACATGTCTTTAGGGGCTGCTAGAATCTTGTCAGATTGACAGGGGATAGGCTGCATTGTGTCTGGTTCCTTCCATACCCAGCAGGAAACAAGGTCTAGAAGGTCATTCACCAGGGTGATAACCCAAGATGTAAATGGGCCAGAACTGAAGGCTTCCAGAAAGATTTCTGTTGGGAAGGGCTTTGGGAGGCCCAACCACCTTTCTGGTGCAGGATCTCTAAAATGTCTCCAAAGGAGATATCCTCAGGTGGGACCTAGGGGACCTTTCCCTCTTATCAAAATCAGTGTCCTTGGTCAAAGATTCCTGAGGGGAATCCAAGTGCCTCCTCTTGCACATTCTCTTCTGGTGGACCTCTTCAGTGGGATGCTCTGGAGAGGTATTGCAAGAGATGGGGAGTTTCAGAACAGGAACTTTCTGGAAGCCCTCATGGGCTGGCTGTCTCTGTGGAGAAGGCTGACAAGACTTGGAGCTGAAATCCATTGTGGGAATGCATATAAGATATGAGGAAGTGGCTGCAGAGGATTCCCTGGGAAGGGAAAAAACCCTCTCCACTACCTCAAAAGGCATTGTGTCCAGAAGAAGTAGAAACCAACCTCACCAGAGCCGAAGCTCTCTAATCAGCCAGTTCTCCACCCTACTGGATCTCCCCCCTCTAAAGAAGGGAGTCAGACCCAAGCTGTCTAGCCCTGAGGCTTTGACGAAAAGCGACAGCTCCAAAAACCAAGGAGTTGGTCAGATCTGAAGAAGGAGGTATCCTCTGATAAGATGCTTCAACTCTTGGTGCTCTTGGATCTCATGGCTCCAAAACTATGGGTCCTATCAGAGAAGAAGTTACTATAGGTAAAGGTGGCTGAAGGCTCACAGATCCGATGGTTGATGGAGCCAGCAACACCCCATCTGGAGTTGTGCTTTAAGGAATTTCCTCATTATCATGTCCACATCTGCCTCAAAAAGACTATGGGAGGACCTGAGTGAGGAAGTTGTGTAAGGAGGGTGGGATGACTTTCTAGGAGTCTCCTGTAAAAATGGAGATCTTAGTTTAGGAGAGACAGACTCTAGAGAAAATCTTGGGCTCCAGATCTGGGGAGACTTAACCATAGTGGTTGTCTGATCTGATGTTTTATGACATTGGAGGGGGTCTCCGAACTTGGTGCAGGAGAAAGTGTAGTAGAGTGCTTCCTGAGCTCCCGGGGCCTTTTTGCAAGGCTTTGAGCCACAGAAGAAGCAGCAGTAGTGGAAGAAGCTGGCAAAAGGCCCTTCAGGACCAATTATTCCACCTGTCACTAATTGCCCTTGAATTAAATTTGGCACAGATTTCAGAAGTTACCTGTAAATGAAAGGGGCCTAAACAATATACATAACTCCCTGTGGTCATCAGAATTGGGTATCTTATGCCTACAGGAAGTGCACATCGTAAAACCTGTAGGCTTGTCAGCCATATACACGTGCCTAAACACAAGCCAACAAACAATAATTAAACAGGAAAGAGAAAATAGAAAGTCTACTACAAAATATTGTATGCAGAGTTTTTAAGAAAGAAAAAAAAAAACAAAGATCATCTACCAACAATGGTAGAAAGAACATCTCAAAGGGTACAGAAAAAGGGCCTAGAACCAAAATGGCATTAGAAATTTCCTAAACTGTATTCTAAAGGTAAGAAAGAGTAAAGGGAGGAAAGCTAAATAGATATAAATAGTAAATATAAGAAATAGAAGAAAAAATATTTTTGCTCACAAAACCTAACAAGACACCCTAGAGCTTGTGAGAATGCAATCCTGACTGAATCATTAGAGTGGCAAACAAGATCTGCAGGTAATCTGGCAAATGAGGGACATTATGGGTAAACAGAGGAACTTGAGAGTCTGATTCAAGAATCTAAAGAGATTGGCTGTGTCGGATCCAAGACCATACTCTGAGGAATGAATGAAGATGACAACATCAGATCATATCTGTAAGTTTCATTTTCAGTACCAACATTCTTTGCACTTCATTTTTTCAATATTAGGATAAAGTGTATACCTTCCTAAGACTGTTACTTTAGGTAGTTCAGATTCTGTTATATATCCTCTGTCTAAAAACACATCCATTGTTTCTGTTTCTTTCATAAAGATTTTATTACCTGATGCTGCGTGTGAAATTCTAAGAAATTGACTTCTGATGAGATTTTATTTTTTTTTTCATATAGAATGGATGACAGCTGGTCCACCTGTAAAAAAATAAATACATTTGTTAATGCCATTTCTTCCATTGTGCAATGCCATATAGAAAATAAAATGTCAAATCTTTTATACAATTTAAAATATTTAATTCTTACATAAACATTTTCACACAAAGCTAACCAACTATTAGCAAAGAATGAGGACATAGATGATCTTATAGCTAACTTTTTAATTTGGATAAAATAACTAACAAAAAAAAAGAAATGTATTAGCTAGAAGTACTTCTAACAGTGATCACATTGCATAAATCTCCTTATTGGTCATAATAATGTACTTAGAGCAATATAATCTTGTGGAATACAAGTATACAATGACATTATTTCAATGGTATCTAACATAACCTTATTGTTCAGTTTAACATTAGGTAGCAAAATTAAAATTAAAAAAAAATTTCTGGTTTGTTGTGCAGATGAAGGAATATTTCTAACCATCGTTTCCATTTTGTTGTCTACCAGCTGGATAGACATTCAGTTTCTGAATCTCTAGCTTTATCTGTTGGACAGCATTTTGCATTAGTTTAGACTGCATGTAGGTATGTAAACAAACCAAATTTGGACTTATTGGTGACATTGAGGCAAGTGAGTTTGTCTAAAATCTTTTGTTTAGCAGAAATGTTTTAATACACCATTTTGTATGAACTTTAAAGAACATGAAATAAGTGGGGAAAAAACAAGAGCCACTAAATGTGATAGAATAATGGTAGTAAACTAGAGATTATATTTAATTTACCTTTATTTTTAATAGATGCAATTAGTTATAAAGAACTTTGCTATCCAGAAATTAGTCAAGCATGTAGAAGAATAGACAATAAACCATTAAATTATTAGAAACAATGTAATGACTTAATTTACCAAACCCACCATCTAGTATCTTATGACTGAAGATTCAAAATTCAACTTCTACTTATATTAGTGGACAACAAAATTACATTGTTACAAATTTTACTTCATTCATTTGAACCAGACTCCTGAGAAATGTCATGCTTTTATCAAAAGTTGAAATGGACAGTAATACAGTTATGTTAAATACTATTCATATCAAGTCCTTACACAAGCAAAAAGGTTTTGAAAGTGTTCATTTGCAAGGTATAAGTACATCAGTATGACAGAGATTCATGTACTGAGTTCAGTGTTGTAACTAACTTTAACTAACAATTACTTCTATTTTGATGGCAATTATTTTTACTAAGATAAAGGGATAGCAGTGTGGGGATTAATGGCCTGTTCTTTTTTATTATTTTTCCTCATCCAGATCACAATTGTATTTATATGCCTTGTTTAAAAATGTTTTTATATATATATATAAAGATTTATTCATTTTTATATGCTCTATCATAGTGGAAGAATTAGAATTGTTTTTAAAAAATGACATGAAAAACAATTTGCAAGTTATAACTACATTAATATGACAGAGAATGATAGAGATTCATGTATTGAGTATTTTGATGGCAATTGTTTTTACCAAGATAAAGGGATAGCAGTGTGGGGATTGATGCCCTGTTCTTTATTATTTTTCCTCATCCAGATCACAATTGTATTTATATGCCTTGTTTAAAGATGATTTTTTTTATAAAAAGATTCATTCATTTGTATATGCTCTATCATAATGGAAGAATTAGAATTTTTTAAAAAATGGCATGAAAAACAGTACACTCATCTTTTGTGTGGAGAGTTATACAATACTTAGATGCAGAAATTGTTGTATTGTAGAATACTCTTTTCCTCTAAAATATTTAGAAACCCATCCTGTGTTAAGCGCTCACTAAATATTACTAGCTGCCACCCACTGTATAGAATGAAATGTTTATCAGAAATTAGTTTATTAGGATTTTGCATTTATCATAAGACAATGAAGTGTTCATGAAGAAATCAAAATAACAATGGAAATTGTACAAAGCGAACAAAGACTGCATACTGTTAACATGGCTCCATGGCACAGAAGCCTTGGGTAATTTCACTGAAGCCATGGATGCATCATTTGAACCCATGTAAAAATTTTAAATGGCTGCTAACTGAGCTTTAATAATAGAGTATCTATCACCACGTTGAAAAGTTCCTGCCAAAAAGTCTAGAATGGAAGGGAAGTGAGGCTGAAAATGGTTGAGTCCATGCGGCACCCCACAGATTGAGAACGTCTTCCACAATTTCTTACATATTTTCCTAGTGGAAGGTTACTATGAGGCTGTCAATATATGTACCGCTGTATAAGGCAAAAAGGGGTATTTGGCCATCACTGGAGAATCTCTGAGGTTAATTTGAGGGACTTGATGTCTGGGTCTGCTGGACAAGTGACAAACTACAGAAGGGGATCCAGGACCCATGGAGGTTGTAGATGAGGTCATAGGTAAGCGAACTGGACTTGTCACTGCCAGAAAGGGGCAATGAGAATAACATTTACCTTGCACTTGGCAGCTTTCTGAAGAAACTTTGTCAATGGAACTGGTGGGAAGGGTGCCCCTTGGTGACTCTTTCTTTTGAGGGATGAGGGCAAAGTAGCTGCTGCATTTCAAATTGGTGAGTGATAAAAAAGGGATCATGGCAAGGCTGGTCTCAGTGGATAAGAATGGACATACTCAGCTTGTCTGGTAGAATATTGGATTGATCTGGTATGTGTAATGCTAAGAAAAAGCATTGCAAAAACATAGCCCATTGCAATAGTCTCATTGCCTGTCAGCATTCTGGGTAGGAGTAGGTTCCCCCCTGCTTATTGATGTACCAGACTACAGAGGTGTTTGGTAGAGATCGCACCCTGTTGGTTGCAGTCGTGAAGACCCTGCAACACTAGAACTGTCCATGTGTCCAGAATATTGACATGAAGATTGGACTTTTAATTGTTCCTCATTCCCTGAACTGTCCTCCCCTTGTAATGCCTCCTCCACACCATTGTATATGGGGAGAGAATCAAGAAAAGCAGAAAGCCAGACCGACATCCTTGTTTTACTAGAAGGATGGGTATCCACTAAGAGAAATGATGACAAAGTATAATTTGATCAGATATAGCAGTGTGTGCTTTAATAATGACCAATGATCATGAAGAACCCATGTTATAAAGGCCACTGTGAAGCCTAGTTAATGAAGAATTAGACATACCGGTGGATTTACATGAGAGATAATGACCTGTACTTGCGGATAAAGGGAAGTCAATTTTAATGTGGGAATTTTTTTGCAATTTGAGATGGACTACCTAAATGTTACCCTATGAAATACATTGAATGGGTAGTAAGGTTGGCTTTTCATAGCTTACAGAAATTCCCAAGGACTGACAAAACTCAAGCAAATAATCTTAGGCAAGGATTAAGAACTGTCTTGGTCCTACAGTGTGGAACCAGTGGTCTAAGTATGGGAACATCTGGAACATTGCACCTAGAGATTAGCTGCCATCACTGCCATATGTTTGGTGAACATGGGGGGGGGGTTCTTTGGTAAGACTGAATTGCATGGTCTTAAACTAATTAAGATTGGCAGCCAATGAGAAGTTGTAGGCACCTTCTGGACTGATAAATAGGTACCCTGATGGTCTATAGACCATCCAGTCTCCCTTCCCCAGAAGAGGAAGAGTAGATCATACTGTGAACATTTGGAACTTTGTCATTTTCACAAACAAGGTTAGATTGCTGGTATCTAAAATGAACCTGAGTTTTTTTCAAAACTATAAAGAATCTTAAGTAGACTCTGGATCCTTTGTGGTTTGGTAGGACATCCTGGATGATTGCTTTTAATAGCAGCCTAGAGGTTTCTTGGGCTGTGGCCCTTCTAGATGTCCCACTTCAACAAAGAAGTATCCTATATGTAGGAACCAGTTTCGAATGAAAATGGATTATGAAGACTCTGGATATTATACTCTTCACCCCCAAATCATCTATGATGGCCATCCATTTTTTAGGGGATGAGACATGCATCCCCCGACTACCTCCAGAGGGGAGCCAGGTGGCAATATTTCAGGAATACTTGAAGGGTTTATTGGGAAAGGTTCACTAAACTTTTGTTCTGCAGACCCCCTTTGCCTCTGAGGTTGCATGGGGTTCTACCCAAACAGAACTTGTGGCAAATTGTTGTAACTTCCTGAATTAGAGATGTTCTCCTGCTCTTTGATTCCTGGAGTAGGTCTTTGAGGGTTGGAAAAATGAACTCCCCCTGCAGACAACATTTTTCTGTCTTGTTCAGTCTGAGATAAGATGATCTTTACCTTGGGCCTGAACATAGATGAAGCATCACGGATGTCTTGAGGTTGTCTACAAAGTCACATAAATGCAAACAGGCATAACCACATATTGCAGTGCCAGTAACCTGCTGCATTAGAAACCAACCTTGTATTAACATTAGTAATAGACAACACAGTGGCCAACTGAGAATCCATGTTTATCTCTGTTGCCTGAGGTCTCCTCAGATAGTGTTAACAGTTTAGTTAGTTAATTCCCTTTAGAATCTGTCAATATGAGAGGGACAATTAATGCTCTTGGGGGAAAAGTTCTGAGGTATGCACATGCTTCCCAAAACAATCTACTGCTCTGGGTTGTATTAGAGTGATAGACCATGGAGCTTTCCTCCGACAGCTGCTTTTTGCCACCATAGAGTCCACAAAATGCACTTATCCAGTGGAAATGATGTTTGGGAGAGACTAGCACTGTGCTTGAATTCCACCAAGCACTCTGTGAAACAACATCAATGAGCCTATCAGCAGGTGGAACCACCAATGAGGTAGATGGACTCACTCCAAAGGTCTTGTAGAATACTTTATCAGGGGAGGGAGCATCAGTTGGCCAATTTCCCATTTTGTCCTAGCAATTCCATTCAGTCACCGAAAGAGGTGTCTTCAAGGGGAGATCTAGGAGACCCTCCCTTCATCAAGGTCAGTGTTCTCAGTGAGAGACTCCTGTGCTGAATTTAAATGCCTCCTTTTACATTTTCTGTTCTGTTAAGGTAAGGTAAGTCAGAAGTGTCTTTTTGTTCTTTGGGTAAGAGATGGATCAAGGCTCTCTGAAACAAGCTGTCCCTGTAACAGATGATGACCTTCCATATCACTGTTGCAGTATTCATTACATCAGGGATTCCCTGCTTAGGGCAGCCCAACATCTGGCCAGTAATCCAAACATTTAGGTTGCTTTAAGGTACTCCATACATCAAGCATATGCTCCTTGTGTAGTGTAGGGCATAAAGGTGATGTCCAGACATACCATCCTCAGAACTTTTGCCACCAGTCTGAATGCCATCTCTCAAACATCATTCCTTTGCTGGTTTCTGAGCCACTGCAGATAAGTGCCCCTTTGGGGTTTCTTTTTTACTTGTGTTTTTGGTTGTTTGTGGGGTTTCATGTCATCCAAGAATTGTAAATGTCAGTGTGGGAGATAGATTCCCAATAAAGACCACCAGAAGCAGTGTCTGTTTCACCCTGGTGCCCCTCACAAGACCATACATGTCCTGTTCCCTCTGTCAGGCTTTTGTACCTAAAACTTTGCATAGTTGACTTTCTTCTTTGGGGCTGTATCTTTAAGACTCAGTGACTTAAACTTCTCAACAATAATACTATGGAGGGAACTTCCCAGCCTGTAGGTCAGCTGTCAGTGAAGAAGAAAGCTAAGAAGCCTAACCTGGAATCTTCTGCTGTTTAGCCTCTGATGGACATTTCTCACAAGGTGAGTGAATGCCCGGAGGTTCGCCTGGCTTACAGGTTCATAGGTAGGTACTAGGCTATCAGCCCTCGGGTCTATATAAACCTAGCCAAAAAGGTTCCCTGGCTTTCACTACCCAAGAAAATTATTTTCCTGTGCCCCTGTCAACCAGTGCTACAGAAGTGATCCCCAAGGTGAATTTTCTATTTCCCATCCAGTCATCAAGATTTTTCTTAGAGGGCCAATGAGGAACATTCCTTGACATGAATGGGTAGTTTGTTCCAGAGTATGGGAAGTCTTTGGGACAGGAATCTATCCCTCCAGCATGTTCTGTTTATTGTGGTGACAAGGTTTAGGCCCCTGGAGCATGTAGTTCGGAGAGATTGGGATTTCTTTGTGTAGCATGTCCAACAACTCTGGGTTTGACATAGCTTTGTATGTTAGGCAGAGATTGCCTCTGAGTAGGCAATATACGATGGAGTAGAGCTGGAGTTTTTTTTAGACGGTCTGCATATGGCATCTGTTTGAGGCCAGTAATCCTCTTAGGTATTTCTGTGGCCTTTCCAATTGTTGTAAGAGTCTTCTGAGATGCATGCCAAATGGGGCATTGTACTCTATAATTGTGGGTCTGATGAGGGATGAGTAGAGAGGAACAAGACATCCTTTTTTTCTAGAGAACCTTTTTGTGATGAGGTGTGCCAAGTAGAAGGATTTCCTGACTACTGTAGCGATGTGGTTATCAAAGGGAGAGACTACTTGTCTACCTGTGTCCCAAGTTCTCTTATCACACTGTGTGTTTAGTGAGCTACCACCTATGTGGTAGTTCATGGGTACCGAGTTTTTCTTAGCATTGAGCTTGAGGCCATGACTTTGACACCAAGCATCTGTCTCTGTGAGGCCCTTTTGTAGAATGTCTACATAATTAGGTGATTCTATTATGTATGCTTTGTTGGATTATTCTGCAACGGCCAACAATGACTAGGTTGTAGGCTGGCAGGGATCCAACTTTAAGCATGTCTGAGGAAGCTTTGCAGGCATCTGCTTGGACATTTAGGGGGAACCACGGTTGACTATTTCTGAGGGGCCTAGGGGTGTTCCTCAGATTTTAGTCAGAGAAGTTGTTCCTACTACTATCAAATGTCATGCTAGGTCAGAGCCTTCCAAGTTTTATAAGGCAGATGTCCCATTAAAGAAAGAAAACAAAAATTAAACATGTTTGTCTTGCTCCTAAGGATCTACAGAGTGAGTGGTTTTCACTCAAGGTTTGCTTAGTGCTTGATGGCATTGAAACCCTCCTCAGGTTGCTTCTGTTACAGCTCCCCCTTGGTCCTCTATTCCACTTAAGACCCAGGGAAAAGGATTCCATTGAGGGGAAGTAAGATTGTAATGAGGAATCCCTTGCTTACTCTTCTCAGATTCCCTCTCCTTTGGACTATGGGTCAGAGGAAGAGGAATCTACCAGTCCTGAATACTCTATTTGAACAGATTTCTTTTGAGAACACAATCCCCAAGATGATGGAGTTTTTTTTAATGGGATTGTGCTCATGCCTCTCAGATCTGTAAGAGGGTACTATGAGTTGCTGCAGATGGAATCTCAACATTCTGCTGCTCCTCCTATTTTAACTGCTTTGTTGGATGCATTTTCCAATGCCTCTAAAACTCCTGATTCTCTGCCCCCTGCACTCAAGAAACTTGATAGTTTTTATAAGGTGCCTGAAGACTAACTTTTTGTACAAGTGACCTGATGCTGACCCCTCAGTGGTGTCTGTAGCCTCTAACAAGCACTCTCAATTGCTTCCTTTGCCCATGTTACTGCCCTCTGATAAAGAGAGTGGAACCATGGAAAGGCTAGGAAAGAAGGTTTGCACCTTGGTTACCTTGGCTTTTAGTGCTATTATCAGACCCACATGTCCAGGTATATGTTGGCTCTATCTCAGATTGTCAGGTTATTTCTGAGAGGCTTCCTCACAGGTGGCTCATCATTCCATCAAGTGTACTTATGATGCAGCAGATGCTGCTTCTAGTGCTGCTGCTTTTGGATCAGTGATGAGGAAATATTCTTAGCCTTGGTTTCAGCCATCGCCTGATGATATCAAGGTTAAGTTGATGGATGCTTCTCTTGATAATAAACACTTGTTTGGGGGGAAGCTGCTGTTGATTAAAGTCCCTTCAGAATAAATTTCAGAGAAACTACCAAATAAGCCAGCCTTTGTTCACAGGCAATCTCGCCCTCCTCCTAAGGGCAAAAAGGTGGGCAAGTAGGCTCTTCCTGCTATGGCTTCTCAGACTTCAGTAACTCAGAAGTCTTCCTTTCCAGATAAACCAGGTGCTGTCTATCCATTTCTTTCCAGCCACATTCCTCTTTTCACTTCTCTTGCTTCCTGTTTGGCTATAGATTACTTAGGATTCCTGGGTTCTGTCCATTATTTGCCAGGAGTATTTCATAGTATGGACAATCCCTTCCCCCTTTTTATGGGTATTCCTCAGCCTCCTTGGGAACAACTCTCCTTTTTCCCAGAAGTGCTTCAGGATGTTTTGATTCTGGGTACAATTCAAGAAGTGCTTGTGCCCCAAAGGGGGAGGGAATTTTACTCCAGGATGTTGGTAGGTCCCAGAAAAGAGGGTACTTGGAGACCAATTCTAGACCTTTCTCATCTAAACACTTTTCTAAAGGTGCCCACTTTTCAAATGTTGTCCCTTCATACTTTGTTCCCTCTTTTGCTTCCTCACGCTTATATGGTATCTCTGGATCTCAAGGATACTTGTCTCCATATTCCAATCCATCCCTTTTCAGGAAGCTTTTGCATTTCTCTGTTGCTTCCTTATATTTTTGATCCTCTGCTTTGTTCTTTGGCCTTTCTACTGCCCCAAGGGTACTCGCCAAATGCCTTGCTCCTTTGATTGCTTTTTGCAGGCTTCAGTGGATTCAAGTATTTCCCTATTTGAACTACCTGCTGTTTTAGTCTTCCTCATCAGAGATCTTGTTGCAAAATCTCCATTTTGCCATCTCTCTTGTTCAGAGCCTGGGGTTTACAATAAACTTTAAAACGTCTTCTCTGACTTCTCAGGACCATGTTTTTCTAGGTTGCAGGATTCAAACGGTGGCTATACTGGCATCCCTGCCTCCTCCCAAGGCCTTGACTCACATTTCCTTTTTTTCAAACTCTTCATCCACTGCCCACCATTACAGCCAGGGAGTTTGAGAGCCCTGAGATTCATGGCATCCACTATCCCTACACTTCCTCTGGCCAAACTTCACATGAGGAAGTTGGTTCCTGAAGTCAGTTTGGCTTTAACATGCACATTCCCCTAGAATTTGTAGTTTCCTCTTCTACTTTGTCTCAAGAAGGAACTTCACTGGTAGATCCAGCAATTGTGCCTAAATCCAGGGCTCCCTTTTTCTCCCCCTTTCCCTCTCTGTGGTGTTCACAAATGCTTCAGATATTAGAAGGGGAGCAGCTTTTAGGTCCCTAAAGATGCAGGGGGTCTTGTCTCCTCTTAAACAGAAGGAGCATGTCAGTGTCAGAGATGAGAGCCCTTCTGCCGGCTGTTCAGGCTTTTTATCCTGTCTTCTCCCCAAGACCTCTCAAGGTATTTACAGACACCACCACAGTAATGTGGTATGTAAACAAATGGGGGAACAAGATCTTATTTTTGTGGGTTGGCACTCTTGGTATGAGATCTTGCTCTCCAGTATCAAGGGACTCTTCAATGGTTTACATTCCCTTCAGGTCAAAACATTGTGGTAGATGCTCTAAGCAGGTCCTTAACTCAATACATTGTCCACCAGTGGGGTACTCCTCAAGTAGATCTATTCACCTCCCCTCTGAACAGACATCCTTTATTTTATGCCAGAGTCCCAGGTCCTTCTGGTGTAGAAGGTGGATGCCCTCTTTTTTTTCTTGGAAGGGGATGTTTCTTTATGGTCCCCCCCCCCTTACCCTCATTCCAAAAGTTCTGTTCAAAATTCAACAGGATGCTCCCAAAATCTTGTTGGTGACTCCCTTTTGGCCGAGACAGTATTCGTTCATTCTTTCTGCATTTAGCCACGGGAAATCATCAAAAGTTACCTCACAGGGTGTATGTACTCACACAAGATAAGGAATCCCTCATCCGTCCCCACCTGTCGACTCTTCAACTGACACTGTGAGTGATAGGATTTTGATTCCACATGCACCTTTTTTCTGAAGACATGCATATGGTCCTGCAGGAGGTTTGGTGTCTCTCTCTGTTAGAAAAATATGTATTAGTAATATGCATGCTTAGTGCATTCGAGGTTTAAAAAGGGTTAACACATTTATTCTATTTCACACTGCATAAATCTGCACGAGCTGCTGAGACATTCCAATCCTGTTATGTCATAAAAATATGTGCAGCTATGATCTGCTTATGCTTTGGAAATTAACAGGAAAGCATTTGATTTCTGCTAATGTCATGAAAATAATAATAGATGTTTCATTTCTACTAATGTCATGACATTTAAACAGAGTTATTGATTTTCTGCTTATGCTATGAGAAAAGTACATAACTGCTGAAGCTATTGATAATGAAAACAAAGGCTGCTTGAAAATATAAACCATAGTCAGCATTACTTGTACCTAAGCTAGAAATGTACCTTGAAATGTAACAGATATATATTAGAACTGCACAATTGAAGAATAGAAAGTTTGTATGGGCTAAAAATAAAGCCCCAAGGCCAGGTTGTTTTTCTCAAATGTTTTTCATAAATCCAGTCATGTCAGCAGGAAATCCAAGTAACATTTTCTATGTAACCCATAGTGAGTTTTAAATCTGGACATGTCAGCAGGAAATCTAAGTAACATTTTCTGTAGAATAATACAGAAAGCTGTGTCTAACTACGTCAACCATAGAAAAGTAACATTTCGTAGAACTGTATAAAAGAAGCATACTGCCTACTAGTAATTTAGACAAAATCCTGTATCTGCATGTTTTGTCTCCTTGCTGCAAGTAATAAAAGGTGCCATACCTGAACCTTACGTGAATTGGTCTTTGCAGTTTTTTCCTTTGACACACTCATAACCTGAATCCACTTTGTATAGATGTTCCTTTGGCTCTCTTATTTGTGTGAATTGCTCAATGCTGGGTTGGCTTATTCTTCTGTTAAGGCCCACTAATCTGCAATCTCTGCTTTGTCTGCCTTTATCTCCTCCTTTAGCTTCTAGATTTTAAGCTAAACAATTCCTTAAAGGTGCCTGCCATATTAGGCCTCCCTGGAAGCTGTTTCCCCTCCCTGGGCAATGGCAACATTGCTCCTGGAAGATTGTAATTTTGTTGGCCCTTACATCTCACAGACTGGTGTCTGAGCTTCAAGCCTTTATGGCTTGTCCTCCTATTTTGGTATTTCATAAGGACAGGGTATCCTTGTGTACTAATCCTCTTTTGTGCCCAAGGTGGTGAATGAGTTGTCCCTTAATATATTCATTTGCCCACTTTTTCCCTTCTCCACAATCTGCTAGTGAGGAGATGTGCCACACATTAGATGTGCATATACAACTTAGATTTTATTTGGATAAGACTAAGACTATTAGGAAATCTGATAAGCTTTTTATTTCCTTTCATCCCAGGTCCTTGGGATTAGTTGCATTCAAGCAAAGTATTTCTTCTTAGATTTCAAAGCTATTTCTTGTTATTTTCATGGTAAGAGCCTTCCTTATTCTGTAAAGGTTCATTCTACTAGAGCTGTGCCGCCTTCTGGTGGTTTTTTCAAGGGTTTAGATACTAACCCTATTCTTGAGGCTACCTGGACTTCTATGCATACCTTTACCAAGTGCTACAAGTTGGATGGAATCTCCATGGCATCCTAGAGAGCTATGCTGCTCCTTCTTCCTCCCAAATTTCTTTCTGAGCTTTGGCACTCTTCATAATGTAATGAATACTGTAACAGTGATATGGTAGGATATGGTACAGTTGTGTAAGATCTTACCATAATGGTAGATGTTCTTCCCTTCACTGTTGCAGTATTCACTCCCTCCCTCCTCCCCTGGTCTATTTCTCTTCTGGATGTACTGATTACCTCTTGGTTTTCCTTGGATTGGCATTCCTACTGGGGGTATCAGTTCTGAGGACGGTACATCCAGATGTCACCTTTATGCTTTATGCTACGTGAGTAGCATACATGTGACATATGGCACACCTTAAAGCAACCTAATGCTTTGGTATACTGGCTGGACATCTGGCTGCCCTAAGCAAGGAATCCCTAATACTGTAACAGTGAAGGGAGGGACATCTACCATTATGGTAAGATTTCACACAACTGTACTATATGATACAAAAGGTAAAATACATTGAGGGATCTGGAAGGGGCAGAGCTGTGGGAATTGTACCTGTCACTAGTGAATTGTTGGGGCAGGATCATCTCAAATGAATTGAATGTGGAGGAGAGAGCCAATGGAGCTAGGGAGAAGTGACTTCCAAGCTGACTGCAGAAGGACAGACCAAAAGATCAAATCCCAAGCACTGATGGGCCCACCCAGATCCGAGGAGCTGAGCTGTCAAGATTCACAGTATCCAGAACTATGGACTGTCCTAAGAACAAGGGTCACCAGCATGTATGAAATGAAATACGAGTATGACTGAGCAATGTTTTGAGACTGAAGCAGAACATTTATATCGGGTGGTAACCAACCCAGCAGGGGACTTCAAGGTGTATAATTACAGTGGGCAAGCGGTGAATGAGAATTTTGCAGAATTGTTATCAAAATGCATGTCCGAGACTTTGGTGGACTTGGACTATTTACTAGGAAGTGAAACCTGTCTCTGAAATAATGGGAATCAAACTGTGTATCAGGTAAACTGCCTGAGTGCCTAGTATAATTTAACCCCCAGCATCCACTTTTGAACATCTATGAGAGAATGTACAACTTAGAGCTAAGACATGGCCTGAGTTATAGAAGACAAAAATGTCCCCATAACATTCAAGGGGAGGAGTTACAGGCCATTAGAAGTCTAAAATCACAAGGTATCCAGTTTATGAAACCAGATAAAGGGGGAGGGGTAGTTTTGATGGACAATGTTACTTAAATCAGTGAAATGTATGACATTTTGTTCCAGCATTCATATTCCCATATGTCAAAAACTGAGGTGCACATGGCCTATAGAATTTACTGTACCCTGTTTGACATGTTTATGTAGGGTCAAATTCTGAAGGAAGAATGAGTATTTATGTATAAAAGAGGCTGTTATCGCCAAAATATTTGGAGTTCCTAAGCTCCACAAGGACATAGCTAATCTGCCATTTCATCCAGTTGTGGATGCCAGGAATTCCATCACGTCAGCTATTGCAAAGTACTTGGATTTTAAGGTGAAACCATATGATCAAGCAGTGAAGCACCTGGTAAAAGATTCTTGGCAATTTTTGCAGACGTGTAATAGTGTGGGTACAGTTACTCATGGCCTGTTTGTTGCACTTAACATAAAACATCTGTATTCAGTAATTCCACATACTGTGGGATTGGAATTGTTTGCAGAATTTTTACATTTTCATTTGGACTTGGATAAAGATAAAATTAATTTGCTTTGTGATCTTATGTAACTGGTTTTGTATAACAATTACATATTTTTTGAAAACCATTTTTTTTCTGCAAACAAAAGGTGTGGCCATGGATGCAGCTTGTGGGGGTCATCTATGCCAGTGCAGTGATGACTACCTGGGAGGAGAAGTTTTTGTTTAACAGTAGCTTCTAAGAATCCTGGACCATGTACAACTAGGTACCAGGATGACATTTTTCTCATATGAACAGGGCACCCGGAGGCAATTTTGCATTTTAAGGAAATCAACAGCTGTACTGTTTTATTTATTTATTTTTTAATTTTCATTTGAGGTGAATGACCAAGCCATTGCTTATCTGGATGTGGCACTAAGAAAGGATACCAATGGGTGTTTGGTGTGTAAAATATATAGGAAGCCCACATTTTCAAATTTGTTTTTACATTTTGAAAGTTATCATCCTCTCCAGCAGAAAAAGGCAATTTTAAAAGGACAGTTGGTTTGGGCAGCACAAATAACATCATACAAAGACTTTGTGGCAGAATGTTTTTTCTTAAAATTCATACTTTTGGGACTTGGATATCCTGAAGCCTTTGTTGATTCATCCATAGATGAAGTCCCAATTAAAAGACAGAACAATGTATATGTGCCAATTTTAAAGTTACAGTTGACACCCCCAAAAAGATTAGGCAAGTCATTTTATGGGGGGGTCCACAGTAATGACTCAAAATAATTGTGACTGTTTCGGCTCTGATTGATAAGTACAAGAGTTCCTTTATCACCACTTTCTCTTTAGAGCACGCAGAGGTTAGAAGAATAATTATGAAAAATTGGGCAATTATTAGGGAAGATCATCAGCTGGCTAGCAAGTTAGGAGACAAGCCAACAATAATTTTCAGGAGAGGTAAAAACTTAAAAGATTTCCTGGAAATGCCTGCTATTTCTTCCTCAGAAAGATTTTACTATGAAAAAATGTGGGTTTTGTAGATCTTGCCCCTATATAAAATGTACCCAGGCATTTGTTATCAATGAGAAGACGCATCAAATGGAAGGTAATTATAACTGCGATACAAAAAGAGTGGTGCATAAAGCCCTATGCGAGTCTTGCACCACTTTTTATGTGGGCAGGACGGAAAGAGCATTAAAAGATATAAGATAAGGGAACATGAGTATGCCATTTCTAAAGCACATGAAACAAATGCTTTTGCTAGCGACATTAAATTGTATCCTGCACATAGTTTTAAATTTGTTGTTTTGGAGAAGTTGATTGAAAATCCAAGGTGTGGTCTTTTGGGGTTGCATTTGGATAAAAAGGAACTGCTGTGGCAATTGAAATTTAATGCAAGTGCGAGTCCAAGCTTAAATGAGGTGATATCTGTTCAGACAGTTTTAAACTTTTCAGAGATGATTGTTTATATATATATATATATATATATATATATATATATATATATATACTTTAATCCATCGAAATTGCGTTTCAACAAAATGTAAAAACACAAGCTGTTTTTTGCGAAAGTGCACTTTAACCAAAATGCATTTATGAAAAACAACTTAACCAAAATTAAAAAAAAACAACACTAGCCACATATATCACATATATGCAGGGGGGCAAGCCTCCCTGAACCCCCCTTGTGGCCCCGACCCCTCCCCTACTTTTATATTCTCACTCCAAGATCTCACTACAGTGGGGAAAAGGGAATATTCCCTTATACCCACTGTACCACGATCTAAGCTACAGCCTGCATTGCTTTTCGCTTAGTTGAAATTTCGTGAAAGTGCATTTCCATAAAAAAATGCACTTTTGCAAAATTCAACTCCTATTTTTACGTTTCGGTGAAACGTAAGTTCATTGGGTCATGGTAGACCCATATAGATATATATATATATATATATATATATATATATATATATATATATATAAAATGCATGTGTGTGTGTATATGTATGTGTGTATATATATATATATATATATATATATATATATATATATATATACATATACATACACATGCACACACATATAATGTGATGCATTACACAATGCTTATAATTGTGTGTTGGCACTTTAAATGTGATATTTTGGAAGTCGCATGATGATGGGATGTGTTTTAAATATGGTGGAGTATTCAAGTGTATTTTATCTGATGAAGTCTGTTTATCACAGACGAAAGCACTAATCATAGTTGTTTTAGTAAATAAAGTTGGACTAGTTGCCGTTTCTGGGTCCTCCTGCTTTTTATTTTAGACCTAAAGCAACCTACTGCTTTGATATACTGGCTGCCCTAAGCAGGGAATCCCTAATACTGCAACAGTGAAGGAAAGGACATCTACACAATTGTGCTATATGATACAAAAGATAAAATAAATCGGGGGGATCTGGAAGGCACAGAGCTGTAGGAATCGTACCCGTCACTAGTGAATTGTTGGGCCAGGGTCATCTCAAATTAATTGAATGTGGAGGAGGGAGCCAATGGCGCTAGGGAGAAGTGACTTCCAAGCTGACTGCAAGGTCAACAGACCAGAAGATAGAATCCCAAGCACTGATGGCCCAACCAGATCTGAGGAGCTGAGCTGTCAAGAGTCAAAGTATCCAGAACCATGGACTGTCCTCTACCACATAGTCATTCCCCAGCTCCAAAAGGTCCTTGTTGACCTTTTGATTTTGACTAAGTGGTCCACCAATCAGTTGAGACACTATGAATTTTTCAAATCACACTACACACAGAGGCATCTTAATTTTTTTTGTTTTACCTCTCTGCTCAAGCCAGTGAGAAAACTGTCAAAAAGTAAGCTACCACACTAACTCCTCCTTCCCTGATAGATGTCACCATCATACTCAGTCCCAAAAAAAAACAAACCACAAAGTAAATATATTCTGCACAAAATAAATGTTATGTTTAGAAGTTTTCATTGATGCAAGGATCAAATTATTCAAGTTAAGTTTACATACAATACACAGATTTCTGCTCCTTAACATCAGACAGTTCAAGAAAGTATGAACACTTTACAGCCTTGAGTTGTCTCTCTCCATTGTTTTTCTTCACCGCTACCTAAATGTGTGCAGTCAAACCACTGTGAACAGTGACTGTCGCAATGGTCTGTGGGGTCATGCAATGCTAGGGTTTTAATGTCAGCTGATTTCACCTTGACGGTTGTTATACCGATATGTGTGGATTTACTGGAAAAAACAAACGTGGATGATACATCAGCTTTCACACTCTTCCTTCTGCAAAATGTGCTTGTTCCCTCACCTGTTTAAGGTAGACAGGTAAGGGCAATCAGGCAATCATGTATAACACTTTCTGTAAGTATTGAAATATTTTCCTCTTAGATACCACATTTGAACAAAAGCCACTATTGTCTATATTACTTCATGTGATGTAAAGCTGGCATGCCAACTATAGGTACTATCAGATGTTTTGCATTTAAGAACCAGTTTCATTAGCTGATTTATACCACTCAGTAGCAATTCATTTTGCAGAGTCACCCATACATTGTGTAGACTGAAGGAGTGCAGATGCATTTGAGCTGAAATACTTGTATGTATTAAAAGGACTTTAGTTTCCAGTATGGCTTACATGGTGCAAAGTATTAAATTAATTTTGTCTTTTTAATTTCTTATAATATCCTTCCCTATTGGCTGGTTTTATGCCATTAAGGCATGGCAGACTTTGTGGAGGGACCACCCCACCCTGACCACTAATACTAGCTTTCAGACATGGAAAGGAATTGAGATGTCATCATTACATGTGTAGCACTACTTATGATGTCATCCTATTTGATTATTGATATTTTTTCTTCCATTTAGTCCAAAGCCAGCAGTGCAATGCCATTAGTTGTTTTCATGCCCCAAATCACATTTGCTATGCTCTGTTACACTTTAGGATCATGTTTCATCCAAGTGTTAGTAGTCTCTCTACTAGAATACCTCTACCCCATACCTCTCAACTATCCAAATTTTTGCAGACACTTCAGATTTATGCCTTATATTTTTAGTCTGGTGGTCCTCAATTTTTTTTCTGTCGAATCAGTGAAGATTGAAAGAAGTCACTGAATCATGATGTAAGTTTGAGTTTTAGATTTCATATCTTTCAGAAAACACATGCTAATGCAAATCATGTTATTCTGGTAACTTTCTTAAATTTATTAGAGCAATATTTAAAATCTGTACCCATTTTTGAGCCTTTGACCCATTATTTTAGGCTTTGACTAAACAGTGCTAAGAGGTTGAGAAACATCCTTAAGAACAATGGACTTGTCTCCCAACCTGGCACTTTTAGCAACAAAGTACAGTTTTGTACCTACCATAAATGTAGATGTTCGAAGATCCACATTGCTGCAGTCCTTACACTTGGGTAGTCCGCTGCCCTCGGTCGGCCCGAATATCAAAGTATAAGGCTGACGTCGGTCAAGGCGCATTTGACTGACATCAGGACGTCAGGGTACAAATGCGCATGACCGACGTCATATCCTCAGTCTTTTCTTGCCCCAGATGTCAGAAGACCCTAAAAATAAAGGTCAAAACCAAAAGACAGTAAACAACCAACCACCCTTGCACTAATTATATGTACAATATATACAATATATACAATATGTACAACCCAACCCACACCACCACCTCTAACTACAGAGGGGAAGGAGGGAGGGGACTGCAGCAATGTGGATCTTCGAACATCTACATTTATGGTAGGTACAAAACTGTACTATGTTCTTCATCTCACATTGCTGCAGTCCTTACACTTGGGTAGAATCCCAAAGCAGAGGTAAGGGAGGATGGCCAACTACAAGGAAGCAGGAGCTGCCAAAATGCCCTGCAAAACAGCAGTGGCAAAACCAGCCCTGGATTTAGAGTAAAGTGGCAGGTGATAATGCCTAGAGAAAGTA
The DNA here is from genome assembly GCF_019279795.1 of Protopterus annectens. Lineage (NCBI taxonomy): Eukaryota > Metazoa > Chordata > Ceratodontiformes > Protopteridae > Protopterus > Protopterus annectens. The sequence goes on along the minus strand of NC_056745.1, from coordinate 245,042,903 downwards.
TGCACTGAACTCCAAGTAGCTGCCTCCAAAATATCCTTGGTTGCCACTCCCCTCAAAAAAGCTGTTGAAGTGGCAGTAGCCCTAGTGGAATGAGGCCTAATCCCAGCTGGAATCTCCTTGCCATGATGGGAATAACAGAAAACAATGCAGAACCCAATCCACTTAGAAATAGTTTGTTTTGACACAGGCTTGCCCTGAGAACTTAAAGCAAAAGAAACAAACAACTGCTGAGACTGCCTGAACCCTTTAGTTCTGTCCAAATAATAACGCAACTGCCTGTGTACATCTAAAGTGTGCAAAATCTTTTCCCCTTTATTTTGGGGATTTGCATAAAAAGTAGGCAAATGAATAGTTTGGTTTAAAGCCACACTAGAAACCACCTTAGGCATAAAGGAAGGATTAGTACGTAATGATACCCTATCCTTATGGAAAATCAAGAAAGGCTCAACCGCCATAAGGGCCTGCAATTCAGAAACCCTTCTTGCAGAGGTAATGGCCAACAAAAAGCAGTCTTCCATGACAAATATTTCAACTCAGAAGTAGCTGCAGGCTCAAAAGGTTGTAGAGTGAGTTTCTCCAACACAAAATTGAGATCCCAAGCAGGAGTAGGAGCTCTTCGTGGGGTCTTATATTCTTTGCCCCTCTAAGAAATTGCTTGAACAAAGGATGAGAAAACAATGGTGGGTCGCAATCATAGTGAGTCAAATTGCTGCAGCATGAACTTTAATAGAAGAGAAAGACAAACCTTTGTCTAGTAACTCAGTAAGATATTGAAGAGCCACACACAAATTAGGCTCAGAAACATCAAAATCTTTGCTGCACTCCAAAATAAAAATCTCTTCCATTTGTCTGCGTACACTTTCCTTGTACTAGGCCTTCTAGCTTCCAAAATAACATTCAAAACTTGCTGAGGAAGTGGAGGCCCACTATGGTTCAAAACAGAATATGCCAGGCTGTTAGGTGCAGAGAGTGAAGCTTGACATTGAGCAAATGGCTGTCCTCCTGTGACAACAGGTGTGGAATCAAGGCAAAGGCCATGGAGGCTTCCGTGCCAGACTTCTCAGTAATGGGTACCAGTGCTGTCGAGGCCAATCGGAGCTATTAAAATCATCCTTGGCTTGTCCTGTCTGACCTTTAGAAGTACCTTTGGGAGGAGAGGCAGAGGTGGAAAGGCATACACATGACGATTGCTCCAATTGAAAGAAAGAGCATCCACTCTCCAAGCTGTGGGATGAAACCTTTTGTGCAAAACTTTGGCAGCTGATGGTTTAGTGGAGAAGCGAACAGATCTATGTCTGGAGTTCCCCATGACACTGTCAATTTCTGAAATACATGAGGATCCAATTTCCACTCGTGGGGATCCATAATTGTCTGCTCAACACATCTGCTAAGGAGTTCTGTGCTCCTGGCAGAAACCTTACCTGAAGATTGAGCTGTAAACTGAGAGCAGTCTCCCACAAAATCATTGCTTGCCTGCATAGAGGATAAGAATGCGTTCCCCTTGCTTGTTGATGTACCACATGACAGTTGTGTTGTCTGTTAGAATCAACACCTGCCCTGGAAGAAGTAATTCCTTGAAAGCTATTAATGCAAACTGGACTGCTAACATCTCCTTCATGTTGATATGTAGATGTTGTAGTCTGGCAGGCCACTTGTCTTGTATCCACTTTCCATTTAGATGAGCTCCCAAGCTTTGTCTGAGGCGTCTGTCGTTAAAATCTGACTCGCCTCTGGCCGGGTCACAGAGAGTCCCTTGTTTAGGTGACATTCCTGAGCCCACCACAAAAATTCCTTTTGAATGCAAGGTATTATTTGAATGACAGTGTCCAGATCCTGGCAGTGCTGTGTCCATACATTTTTGAGATACCATTGTAGCTTCCTCATATGCAGTTTGGCATTGGGAAGCACCAGAATACAAGATGCCATGAACCCTAAGGCTTAAAGGACTGTCCTTCCAGTCAGCCCGGACTGATGAGATAGCTGATGGAAGTAAAGGGATAGACTCTTTTGTTTGTCCGGGGTTAAAAAGGCCATCTGGGATGCTGTATTCAGTCTCACACCCAGAAAGCACATGTCCTGAGAGGGTACTAGACTGGACTTTATTTCGTTCACAGAATACCCCAGGCATCTTAGCACTGCTATCACATATTCCAAATGATGAAGAAGCTCTTCCCTTCCTTGAGCCAGAATCAGGCAGTCGTCCAAATAAGGATAGATCTGTATTCCTTTTAGCCTGAAGAAAGCTATCACTGGAGCCAGAACTTTCGTGAACACTCTGGGCAGTAGATAAGCCAAAGGGCAATGCAGAGAACTGATAGTGAGAAGTCCCAGCTCGCAGATACTTCCTGCAACTTAGTCTGATAGGAACATGAAGGTAAGCCTCCTTGAGATCCAAAGTTACCATCCAATGATCTTTGCCCAGCAGAGGTAAAAGCTGCTGCAACGTCAACATTTTGAACTTGGGAATGTCCAGATAAGTGTTTAGGATAGATAAATCCAAAATTGGTTTCCACGTGTTCCCCTTCTTTGGTACTAGGAACAGGCGAGAATAAAATCCTAGGCCCACTTCTGGCATAGGGACCGGCTGTATGGCCCCTATTTGGAGCAACAGAGAAACTTGCTTGTGAGCCTCTATTCTTTGTTGAGGAGGAACGTCTGGCATGCCTCTGAAAGGAGGCAAGGTATGGAAATAAAACCTGTAGCCGTGGTGTATGATATCCAATACCCATCTGTCTTGGGTAATTAAACTCCAATTTTCTTTGAAAAGTGCCAACCTTCCTCCCAAAGGTGCTGCCAGACGAGAAGGCTCTGGCAGCTGAAAAGGTAGGTCATTGGGTCTGTTGGACTGACCCCTGCCCTCACCCGAAGACCGTGCAGGAGAACTCCCTGTTCTAGGCCTGAAAGAGCCCTGAGCTCTACCCCTACCACGTCTAGATCTACCCCTAGACTGGGAATCATAAGAAGGATATGTCCACCCCTTAGTAGGCCAATTTTTACTAAACTTTGGAGGCTGGACCTGCAAAAAATCTTTAACAGTCTGCATAGACTTAGCCTTGTCTTCCATTTTCTTTAAAACTGCCCCAACAGGAGAACCAAACAACACGTCAGATTGCAAAGGAGCATCTAAAATCCTTGTTTTAACATGGTCAGACAAATTCTGATCCCTCAGCCAGGCGTAAGAATTGACCAGTGGCAGCCACTCTAGACGAGGCCTGTACAGCATCAAAACCACATTGCAAAGAATGCTTACCCACCTGTTCAGAAACTAAATCTTGCAACTCTTTACAATCAATACCTTCTGCCAGAGCATCAACCTTAGCCTTCAATTGTGAAAGGAGATAGTTTTGGTATTTCAACATGTGAAACTGGCAATTCAAAGCCCTCATAGCAAGAGTGGAAGAAGTATAAACTTTCTTTCCCCATCTATCCAAGGCCCTGGCTTCTTTGTCTGCAGGAACCGGATTCTTTACAACAGAAGCCTTAACACCTTTAGGCCCCTGGCTAACAGTTTCTGGGTCTGCCCTAGGACTCTTAAAAGAAACTTATGAGTTTCAGGCACCCTGTAATACCTATCCGGTTTAACAGGAGCAGGAGGCAGAGAATCAGGATTAAGAGAAGCCTCTGTAAAACATCTTCCACTACATCCAAAACAGGAGGTATAGCCAAAGGCCTATGCTGAGGTAAAACAAAAATTCCCTAAGCCTTTTCCTGGAATCAGAGAAGTCCTGACCTTCCCACTTAAAATGCTCCCTCATGGAATGAAGAGTTTCTGAAAAGAAAAATCCTCAGGAGGAGAAGCAGAAGGAGTAGAATCATCCACATCCGAATCAGAATAAGGAGAGTACTCCTGCAAGTCTTCAGCCGAAGACTCTGAAACATCTGAAGCCTGCTCAAAACTCCCTAGCTCAGGCTCCACCCTAGGTCTCTTATCAGGAGGGGCATAGAACCCTAATCAAAGTAATCAAATCTTCTGCCATTTTAAGCATATGCTTCTTGGGCATAGTTCCAGAAGAACTAGGGGTGACACCAATTGAAACTGAACCTGGCCTGCCCCTGGGAGAAGCCTTTGAAACGGAAGGAGAGGGCCTAGCCACCCTGGGAAGGGAGGGAGTATAGTAACCTGAGAAGCCCCTCAGCCTGACCTGCCTCCTGAGAGGCCACATCTTGCAATAACAAAGTCTCACCCTGGGAACATAAAGACCTCCGTGGAGCCACCGCTCCACCGACACCTCCAAAGAACCGGCGTCCGTACAGGCGGTTCTTCTAGCCTAACTGCTTTGTCCTTGCGCTTCTTGAAGAAGCGGGTGTCGGAGCATCCGGCGGCATTTTATAATTACACCGCTTCCCAAAGACTAACCTGGCACAATCTCTTTATATGCGTTTATTAAATCTAGCACAAAACTCAGGCCCTAAGCAAGGAATACACAAAGTATGATAATCTCTGTATCTGTTTCCCAAGAAATGCAATTATTGACTTTTCTGACATCCGTGAGAGGCAAGAAAAACTAAAATATTCCACTTGCAATACTGCTTCTGCATGGGACCATGCAAAAGACTCATTTGTACCTCAAATTGACACTTTGATATTCAGGAGGCAGCGGACTACCCAAGTGTAAGGACTGCAGCAATGTGAGATGAAGAACATCAACCTCTTACCAAACCAAGGTTACTAGCATCATAATGTGATTTCTTCCCTCAAGACCTAACGGTTGACCCCACTTGTTTGAAAATTATAAAATGAATAAACAACTTATGTTAATTATTTTAAAAACTAAAGTAAGTCTGCATAGTGTACTAATAGAATATTTGCTTGTTTTTTTTTTTTTTTTTTACAGTTGTGATAGACCGCTGACTTATGCCTTGGACATGTGGAATTCCTTCTCAAAGGACAAGAAGCTGTGGATAACTATTGCTATGATTGTTCTTGTAGCTTCCCTGATCAACTTCTTCACGGCTTTATTATTTAAGAGTTCTGTGGATGCTGCTTCTGTAGGAACTGGAGACTCATGGATGGCAGTGCAGAAGCTTCTGTGGCCCTATACAGGACTTCGACACAATGGCCAGCCACCTGTATAATGAATAATCTTTTAAAGGAAATTAAATGTATAATTGTTTTTAAAAATACATGGCATAATTCTTCTATTATGCTGCATTGTTTGTTTTTCTGCATAAATTCTTATTACCCAGAAACGGATGTAGTTTATGGCTAAATCAAATTATTTAACATCATGACATAAATGGTCACATCTTAAGAAACCTGAGATTTTTAAGGAATGGCACTTGACTTCCTGATGGAAAGTTATGTCTCTAATGACAGATTTCTTGATCCAGTAATGGATTTTTTCCATCCTCACGTTATAGTGGAAGAAACAAAGTACTGTAAGTTAGAAGATATGAAATCATTGTACCTACAAATTTATTGCAGTTGGCAACAAAACAAAGTATCAAATGTGCTTGCAGTTTTTATTTGAATTTATTTGTAAAAGAAGACTGTGGTATCCTCAAAAGCAAACATGACATTTACTGTTTTATGATTTTGAGCTTAATAAAATGATATTAATATTTGATAGTGGTCACGAATATGTTAACACTTTAGTGCTAGTTAATAATTTGTGTACACAGTTGACAAACAGATAATGAGTATTTTTAACCATTTCCATTGCTGCTTCACTGGCATCATCTTTAATCATATGATAAAATGTGGAATGAAACTCGCTCTGTTCAGCCAGCTCATCGGAAAATTCATCACTTAGTTCAGTTATCTTCAGTCTTTCTGCCCTCTGAGCACTAAGCAAGTAAAGGGACCAGTTCTCTTCCATGACAGGCCCCATCTTGAGATGCTCACTGACCTAAAATTTAAAAAATGAACATCAGTATGAACAGCTTTACTAAAATTGTTATATAAGCATAAACATCTATAAAAATGTTATCCTCACATTAAAGTGCTACCTCAGTGATATAAAAGTTAAAATATCTTTATTTTAGTACAACTTCATGTGTGTTTTGACAGTCAACTAAACTTATTGCAACTAGACAACCTTTCCTGAACTGTATATACTCTCATTGATGAGGAAAGGGAAAGCATATTTAATTGTATGCCAGACAGTAAAGTCATAACCTAATCTGTGTCAAACTAACAAGAAATGTGTACGATTTGGAATATAGTAAGCCTAGGTATAAAATAGAACACCATTTTATAATCTTAAGATGACATGCTTCATTTCATACAAATAATGTCTCAACGTGCATGGATTACTTTTCAGGAGTTTATCCAGGGAGAACCCATAATTAATATGTGGTTCATTATATATGTATAAAATGGAGTGTTCCCAATTTCAACTCAAAATGGTGCGGCACTTCTGTGACACTTGTTATAGATGACATTCTGATGTCCTTTTTCTGTTTCACAAATGTAATAGTATTTAACAGTTTGTAAAGTACAGTCATGTGGATTACTCAAATTATCAGCAGATCACTGAGGGATCTGTTGATGTGTCTTGAATGAGGCAGAGTATCAGAGCAAGTTTTGTTTCATGCATACCACAAAAGTATTACATTCAGGTTTAAGTCTGTTTTTGCCAATGAGAAGTATTTTCTGAGCCAGATGAAAGATGGAAAAACATAAAGGATGTGAGATGATGAAAGAATGCATATATTTCCCCACTCAAGGTTTGGATACTGGCAGCAAAATTCATTGTCAGTGATGTTTGTATAGCCAAGTAATCCATGTGTGTGATGTCCAAAGAGGGGAAGGTATCGAGGAGAAAACTGACTTATGTAATTTTGATCTATATGTGCTAGAACGTTCTTTAGATATGGCTGGTACATTGTAGAGTGATGATGTTGGACCAGTGTCTATTCCTAAATATTTATTGTCACTGCGGTGGTGCAGCGGTAGCATTGCCACTTCACAGCAAGAGGTTCTCCCGTTCGATTCTCAGCTGGAGCACCTTCTGTGTGGAGTCTGCATGTCCTCCCCACGGTCAAGTGGCATTCGAAAGACATGCATGAATGAGCATGCCTTCATTGAAAGTTGGGCGTCGAGCTGGCACCTTAAAAAAATCTACTCCCAATCATTAGCAGACCGGAGTTCCACTGTGGCGACCCCTAACCGGGAAAAGCCAAAAGAAGAACAACTGTAGACAAGGAATAAACATGCATTGCCCCTTATGTGTCTGTACACCACATGACTTTGGTATTGTCTGTTTTTACCTGTGGGGGTTATGGTTGCAGATTTGTTAGAAATTGCCAAAGCTTCTGCTCTTATCTCTGCCACTTACAAGGAAAATACATTCCTTCCTTGGCCAGTTAACTATTTGAAGAAAACAGATGTTTCTCTCATGGGTGAAGGAACCATAGAATCAGGGGGAGGGGATCCCCACCCACACACACTTTTACAGTTGCAAGACCTGTCGTGAAGAATTAATGAAGTGGAGTTTTCACGCTAATGTGGAAGTTTAACTAAACCAGCTGTTCTTGTTCTCTTATTGCTCTTTGTTATAGGAGTTATACCGGTGCTGCTGGAGTCATGCCGGTATTGGAGTTTTGTTCTTTTATTTGCAGGAGTTATGCTGCTCCCATGTGTGTGTGTAAAATACCCCAGTTAGGTATACCTGGTGGTTAGATGTGAAAGAAAACAAAAGCTGGATAAACGCCTGGTATACACCTCAAGCGAAAAAAAATGAAAAGACCAATGGTTAGACCACAGCTGAAGATAAAAATAGAATAATCCACGTCAGGAAATAAATCACTTGCAGCTTCACAGTAGTGTCCTTTATAAAACCAAAAGTTGTAACTGAGATGTAGTAGTCATGGTAGGAAACTGTTCACTTGCAGTTTCACACCACTTTATTAAACAAGAGTAAGCGCTTTCGCGATCTAAGTCAGCTGATCACTTCTTCAGACTCATAAAAACAGTTAAAACATTGGTATTTAAAATATGGTTCAACCAATGAAAACACACATAGAACTATGACATAGACTAATTAAAATTGCATACATCAGTACATTAATTTGCCTTATATTCTGCATAAGATGAAATAAAATATACATATAACAGACACATTTTATGTAATAATCCATATTACTTAATGTTTTAGTGGTCTGGATTTTAAAAAGGTTTCAAGGAAACAGCATTGTTCAATCCAGGAGACCTATCTGCCTGAAGTAGTAAAATCCATCTTTGTTCTGCTTCCTCTACCTTATTCCTTATATCACCCCCCTCTTACTTTTATTTATTATTTCTAAAACCATGAAATTAAAATGTTTCCTATCTTCTTCTTCCACATGTTTTGCTAAAGCACTTGTGTCTTTTTATTTCTTATATCTCTAAGGTGTTCAAGGATACATTCCTTTAGACACCTATTGGTTTTGCCTATATAAAAGGCATGACAGACAGTGTAGAAGCTGAAATAAACCAAATTTTGTGTTCTGCAGTCAGCATAAAAATCTATATCAATTATAAATCCTAGTGTAGGATGTTTATATGTAGATTTATTATATAAATAGTCACATGCTGTACAATTTCTGCAAGGAAAAGTCCCCTGCCTATCAGGATCATTCTTTCATTGTTTCTGGATTTATAGCAGAGTTGCCTTTTTAAGGACCTCTTATTTCTAAAAGAAAAGCTGGGTCTATCTTCTAACAATTCTCTCAAGTCAGGATCCGACAATAAAACATTCCAATTCTTCTCAAAAATATTACAGAACCTTCTGATGTCACTTGAATAAGTTATAGAGAATCTAACTTTAAAATCATGACCTTCCTTGCTTTTAACATCTTCTATAGTATTTGAGAAGAGCGGTTTACATCTCCCATCCCTATTTTCAATGGTATATTTAGAGCTTTCATTTATGTCTTTCTTACTATAACCTCTGTTTAAGAAGTATTTCTCTAATATAGTCATTGTCTTCACAAAGCCTTCATCTGTATTATGTAAGCGGCTTATTCTCATATATTGTCCTTTCTCTACATTTTTGTGTACAAATGTTGGATGCATACTAGTCTTATGTAAGATACTATTTCTCCATGTAGATTTTCTATACATCCCTGTTGTAAGTTCATCTAACGCTGTCGTCTTAACCAAAACATCTAGGAACTCAAGAGTCCCTGGAATGTTGACTAGTGAATCTTAAAAATTCAGTGGTGCTATGTAAGTACTCCACCATCTCTTGCAACTCTTCACTAGTACCATCCCATAACAGGAAGACATCAAGTACAAAATGTATATACCATACAATTTTGCTAGCATATTTATTGCTAGCACTTAATACATGATCTTTTTCCCATGCAGCCAATGCTAAGTTGGCGTAACTGTTAGCACAAGCCGTGCCCATTGCTACACCAACTTTCTGTAGATAAAACTTGTCATTGAATATAAAGACATTATTTTCTAGGACAATATCAAGCAACTCGCATATCAAATTAATCTTAGTGCTTTGAAAAACTTGTTTCAAGGTCAGAATATCACGCATTTTCTCAATACCCCATTTATTCGGTATCACTGTGAACAGTGAAGTGACATCCATTGTCACAAACATATAATTGCTATTAATATTCCTGGTCTTATTACATAACAGTCACAGAAATGCCCTTGTATCCCTTAGTATAGTCTCACATGATTTTAGGACTATTTGTAAATTTTGTTCAATATAAATTGAGATGGCTTCTGTGGCCCATCCTTTACTGGATACAATAGGTCTCATAGGGGGCTGTGTGATGTCTTTGTGAATTTTGGGTAGACCATAAATAATGGGTATAGTTGGATGTTCTATCTGAAAGTAGTAAAACAATTACTCTGATACATAATTAGTAATCAATAAGTCAAAATATATATAGATATCCTGTCAATTATACCTTGTACTTGTCTCTCATTTAGTTCAACATAAGTATCTGTATCATTCAAAAGTTCCATCATTTTCTTGTAATAAAAAACCTTATCCATTACTACTACACTGCCTCCCTTGTCAGCGGGCCTAATTTGAATGCTGTGAGAATCCTTTAGTTCTGACAGTGCTTCAGTTTCTGATTTACTCAAGTTATAAAATCTAGGTGGAAGATTTTTAGCATGCATCTCTCTAATTTCATGCTCACACACATTAGTGAAAGTTTCAACTGTGGGATGTATCTTGGGTACAAAGGCACTAGGTTGTTTAAACATATTATCAAATACATTTCTTTTTAACATGGTTTTAAATGTTAGGTTATGAGAAAATAACTTCAGCTCTTTTATTAAATCAGTTAATACTGTTTTCTGTGCTGGAATAAAGTTCAGGCCTCTATTTAACAAAGAGGCTTGTGCATCAGTTAAAGAAAAGCTAGATATATTAATTACCAAGTTTTTTGTTGGTTCTTGCTCCTGGTGTTCATATATGCAGGAGTCACTCGTTCTCTCTGCTGTAATCGCGTTCTCCCTCTTTGATTCCTGCTGCTCGACCTGTCCCTTATTGGCAGCGCCTTCTTTAACACAAATGGAAGGATTGAGGTTTGTGTAGCTTCTTTTTGCTCCAAAAAAGCTACTGAATCAGAATTAACACTGGAATCCATCCTTCTGTTAGTGCAAGCCATTTGGAAAGTTTATTTTGCCATTCCACCATTTTCAAATGTGGGAGGTTCTATACATACTCTCTCTCTGCTGACATCACTGTTCTCACAGGGATTCTGATTTAAAGGGGCAGTACTATGCATATTTGAATTTTCAGAAATCTGTACTGTAGTCATTTTTTCTACATTTTCTGTACTCAAAGCTGCTCTTCTTTGCCACGAAAAGAACTCTTTACATTGAAAGTCATTGAGGTCCCTTTGCAATTTTTTAGTTTTAGTATTCTGCAACCTCTTATCATAGCCCTGTATACTGTAAGCAAGTTCATCTAATTTACTGCCTAGTACCTCTATAGGAAAATTTAGTCAGTTGTTCTTGTAGCCTCTTTATCTCATCGGCTAGCTCTTTTTCTTGTGGTTTAAAAAATTCTATAAGCAAATGCATATAATCATAGCTAAGCTGTAAATTTAAATTCTGCCATTTTTGAAGTAATTCAGGGTAGGTCTCACCATAAGTAGGCATATTTAATACTCTGAGACCTCGCGGCACTATTTTATATTTTAATGATGCTTCTAGATGAAACCTTTGCCACTGTAGCCTTTTAAAGCTATATAACTTATTCTCCAGATCTCTATACAGTTCAGTAAACTTCTTATGCGTATAATAGTCCACTTGTTCTCTTTCATTCACTGGAAAAATAGGGTTTAGCATCAAGGGGTTGGAATATATATGTAGTAGTCCAACTAGTCGTTCACATTGATTCTTATTGTTGTCATTACCTTCAGCCATGTCCCAGCTTTTAAATACAGTCCAAGAAACACGTGAAAGAGAACAATAGCTGGATAAACGCCTGGTATACACCTCAAGCAAAAAAAAAATGAAAAGACCAATGGTTAGACCACAGCTGAAGATAAAAATGGAATAATCCACGTCAGGAAATAAATCACTTGCAGCTTCACAGTAGTGCCCTTTATAAAACCAAAAGTTGTAACTGAGATGTAGTAGTCAAGGTAGGAAATGGTTCACTTGCAGTTTCACACCACTTTATTAAACAAGAGTAAGCGCTTTCGTGATCTAAGTCAGCTGATCGCTTCTTCAGACTCATAAAACCGGTTAAAACATTGGTATTTAAAATATGGTTCAACCAATGAAAACACATATAGAACTATGGCATAGACTAATTAAAATTGCATACATCAGTACATTAATTTGCCTTATCTTCTGCATAAGATGAAATAAAATATACATATAACAGACACCTGGTGGTTAGTGTTACTCTGGTTCAAACAAGTGTCTGAATTCAGGGAGTTGGGTCCATAGCTCTCCGCTGCCCAGATTTTCACAGAATATTTGGCTTATACTTTTGGTCTGTTCCTCTTAAAATTTGTGTTTTTCTGGCAAATCAGTGAGAACTGAATTCACTAAATGATAGCTTCAGTCTTCCTATCTTTCAGGAAACACATGGTAACACAAAACACTTTATTTTAGCAACCTTCCAATATTATACAAGCAATATTTCAAATATGTCCCTGGTTTTGGGCCTTTGCCGCCAACCCCCCCTCCCACAAATAAATTTTGGCTTTTTCTAGATTTTTTGTGCTGTGAAGTTGAGAGATTTAATTTGATCGTCAAGTGGATTTTACAAGGCACTGACAGCTTCAGGGGAAGATAAGTTTGGTGCTGCTTATGCCAAGTCTTGCACTGTTAGTAGCACAACAGGTAGTATTTGCTTTTGATGTGGGTTCTACTCCCACACTATGCAGATGTATCACTGATACTCTACTGTGTTGTACTTTAATGGGAGTGGATGCTGCAGTCCTATGAATGTCCTCCTTTGGAAAAGTTACCTAGTAACTATGAACCCGTTATCAGTTTGCCATCCATTCCCCACTGCAAAATTACTAGCGTATCATTTTTTAATGCAGCATAGGCAATTTATTCTTCAAGGGCAACAGGTACTTTATTTGTAAATGAAATATAAAGTTGTTTGCTAGCAGCAACCTCTTCATTGGTTACAGATCCCTTTAATGTGGAATTATTTAGATGACATACTTCTGCAGAGATTTTGCATATTTACTGATATTGGTGGATTGTAATGACAAAAGTTTGAGGGGCCATTCATGGTTGAAATTTTCTGAAATGGGTAGTTTTGTCATTATTTGTTCATACATTTTGTTTCATTGCTTACTAGAAGACTGTTCCAAACTACAAATGTAAAACTCATTCTAACAAGTGGTGCTGTATTATACAAGCAGGAAAGTGAATCAAAGAACACATACATGTATGCTTGCTCATGGATGCAGGAGATCAAAATAGGGGAAGAGACCAGTCACCAATGGTGTCCCCCAGGGTTTGGTGCCGAGACTTTTTATGTTTGGCAAATACATCTCAAAAGTAAAAGGAAATACCAAAGTGCTTTGTGTGACTAAGTTTGAGATGACTGCAAGCGAGGAGCAGTTATTGAATCCCCAAATGACTTAACCATCATGCAAGAAGGTTTGTCCCAAACAATAACTGGTGCCAGAATCATGAATTGAAACTAAACTCCAACAAATACATTATTGTATCCTTTGGGAAGTCATCTACTCCAGCTAACTGCCAAATTGACAATGGCCCCTGAGAACTGACCCAGTTTGACATTTGGGCACTTGTGCATACAGTGACCTAAACTTTTGACCAACATGTGCCCAGAGTCAAAAGAAAGTCTTTCTATGTTGCACAGTTTATAAACTGATTGTTTCTAGAATTAGAGATGTTATTGTCCCCCCTTTATAAAGCCCTCATTAGGTCAATCATTTTGTATAATGCCTACTTTGGCATGTATCTGTCCAGACCCATGCAACAATTGGAATACCGACAGAGATACCTTACTAAAGGATACAAGTCCTAAATAAGAGGTCTTGCATGGACCACCTAAAAGATTTATCATTATACTCAGTATCTTACAGAGTGCTTAGAGGTAACATGTCTGGCATACAAGGCATCCTCCGACATAATACATATGGACCTACTGAACATCAGCAAGTCAAATAGCATCAGAAATACTCAGTCCAAGTATCTGAACTGAATGTTGTGGAGAGATGGCTATATATCCAGAACAGACTATCCATTCAAGTAAAACAAAGCTTATCCCTGTCTATATTCAAATGCAACTTGGATCTAAGGATGGGTAATAGAAAACATTCTCCAGGATTGCCCCTCCTGCCACTAATGGATAGAGACAGTTCCTAAATGCTGCATCCCTTACATGGGTCCCCTCAAATTATCTATAATGTGATCACATTTATTCTCACTAGTGCTAATATACAATAATCAGCCATGGGATAGGTATGACCAATCAGGAAATGTTAATTCAAGCACCAAACTGGAAATTTGCTATGCTTAAAATGTCCTCCAAGTGAACCTATGTTGTGGTACTAAATAGTTTTAAAAAATTTCCCTTTTCAGATCACTAAGTGCCCCTGTCACCCTCCAACACCTATGTTGTCAGAAAATAAGTTGAAATGCCAGGGAATGAAAGACATTCCCAGAGAGAAACTGAGAGCTCCTGCTACCAGAAAACTTTTTTCACTATGACCAAGAAAAGTGAAAAAATGATGTTGCTGAGGATGCAATGTGGTTCTAAAAAGCTTTTAGCAATTTGTGAGCTTTGAATGTAACCTTAAATTCTATAACCTCATGATGCTGAAATACATGAGCAAAGAACAGACATCAAGTGTGATATTAATGCAGAAGTCTCCTCAACCTTATCCTTTGACATGACTGAATCCCCAAATTGGGCTTTTTACAGATTCATTATCACGATATTAGAAATGGCATGCATGTCTAAAAGATGACTAACTTGAGTGACAGCACAAAACATAATTAGAAGTTCTTCCAGGTGTAAAAACATAAATCTTGTCACTCTGACCATCATGGGTGTCATGTATCATAATTGCATATGAAAAAAATAGTGCCTACATGCATTCCGCACTTTAACATTTCCAACCTTTTTTTTTTAACTGCAGTCCACAAACATGGAGTTGTGTCTTGCCCTTTATGTAAATTGATTGACTGCCATTGTCTAGCTCTTGAGGAGAGTTCATTACACATTTGTTGGTCTGGTGGACTTCTGTGTTTTTCCTTTCAAAATGTATGTGGTCATAATTATCTTCGATTGAGCTGTTGCTTACCCCTGGTCAGGGCAGCTGTTAAGATTATGACTCTGAGTATGAGATGGTGAATTCTTCTTTTTTAAATGCATTTCACCTCCTGTTCTGAAGGCAATGACATTTAATTTTTTCATCACATTGCAATCTTTTTATGCATATCTTTTTTTCTCATAGATTTAGCCCTTTTTTAGCAGAGTGTGCAATTTATACTACCACGAGTGGCACTTGAGTTAAACACACACTTTAAATGTTAGACTTAAGAGGCTGTTTGACACACTCTTGATGTTTTTTTTTTTGCTAAGAGTTACTTATGCACTAAAGTTATTAATGGTAATAATTTTCAATTGCTCTTATCAGAAATAGTTACTTCACCATAATAGTAAGGTTTTAATTCTTATGAGGCCTAAATCAGGATAAAATGATACAAAAGGAAATACAGAGAAGCAACCAACAGTTAGTATGGAATTGGTAAGAAGAATTAAAATTGTCGGGGGACTGATGAGAGCAGAACTCAACATGGCAATGTGCAGATAAATGGTAGTTAGCTGAGCTCAGATCTAGATGACCTGCAAGATTATTATATATCATGAAAGGATTCCTATATGACATTTAAAAAAATGCTATTAAAAGCAATGAAAGTACCTGGGAAGAGATGGCTAAACACGGAAAAAACCCTCACATTGGCACTTAGACATTGCTCAGACTGAAATTAATAAAATTGATGCTGTTATCTAAACTGAATTGGAACTATGATGGAATGTATTGTATAAATATATGGAAGAAATAGATGAGACTTTAGTCACTCAGATACTCTTACTGAGCTACAAGAGGCAGGAAGACAGTTAAGCAGAGAATGGTGGAGCAGGAAACTATGTATGAGGATTTACAAACAAAATTATTGGAGTTAGAAGATCATCTTCATCTATCAGCAATTCCAGAACACACAGATGGGAAGGACTGCACTGAATTGATAAAAAAAATATGTTTAAGTAAATGTACAGAAATGCCATAACAAAAGCTCCAAATTTAACACACTGGCAGGTAGAATAAAACAGACTGTGACCAATAGTAGTCAAATTTGACCTTAGGAGGAGGAAATATCTAAACTGTGGAGAAAGCAAGAAATTTCAAAGTTGGGCTCTGATAGAACATTTGTGGACAATGTTTACTTATTGCACACCTGAAATAGAATAATCATATTTGTCCCAGTCAGACTAGCCAGAGAAATGAAAATTAAGTTTAAACATTTATATCTAGGAACTATGTATTTCACCACACTGGCACCAGGAACTACTTTTCCCAAGCAGTATCATGATCTTAGATGAAAGACAAAATGAATGAGATATAGGAGAGTCAATCAGACACCACCCATAGGTGCAACCATGCTGGATCTGGTCCTCACTAATATGGAAGAGTGCTGCACACATCCTAATGTAATGTCAGACCACACAATGATCTTTGAAGTAAAAATGGAACCTCAGCTACTCCTAGAATATTCAGGAACTACTCTAAGGCTAACTTCCTGCTACTAAGTGATAACCAGGCAAAATTTCAAGCCCCCATAAAACCTGAGAACACTGGGGTTTCTGTGAACAATTCCACATAGGCAGCAAACAAGCATGTAAATAGCTTCATCAAGGCAGTTGTATCCAACAAGTAGTAGTACAGAACTAACTCACCCTGATGGAATCTCAAAATCATTGGGTCATAGAACAGAAGAATAAAATCAGGGCAAAAATTAGGAGGTGCACCACCAAGCAGGATAAAAGCACTCACATCCAATTACACAAACAACTCAGATGACAAATAGTCTACCAAAGCCAAATTGGAGGTAAATTTGGCCTCCCAGGACAAGGACATACACAATGCATTCTTTAGCTGTGACCACAACTTCAAAGGCAATACACAGTTGTGTGCAGAGCACATTCTTAATGCAGCCACCTATACTGAGCCAGAATATATAGCAAACCTACTAGCCAAAAAACTCTGCTCCAACTTTACCCCCCTCTCCCCTCAGGAAGTGCCATCAAATATAACTCCCCCCACTGCCACTGGAGAATAGGTCCTTAATGCTTTCTCTAAGGTGAAAAACAATGCATCAAGCCCAGACAATATCCCAGGATGCCTTCTAAATAGCATGAAATAAGGCCCATCATGCCCTCTGGAATTGCTATTTAACTGTGGTCTCCAAACAGGCTTCATGCCTCATGAATGAAGAACAGCAACAGTCATCCCTCTGCACAAAGGTGGGACATGTACAGACCCTGGAAACTACATACCCATAAGTCTCACTAGTCTCGTATGCAAAGCCATGGAAAGGAGGAGATGATCAATAACAACATAGGAACTCTCCAGACACTGGACCCAAGTCAATTTGGTCATGGCTACTCAACCTGGTGGACTTTTTTGAGAAGGTCACCAAAGCAATTGATGAGGGCAAAATGGTTCACACTGCCTACCTTGACCTGGACAAGACATTTGACACAATACCCCATCCAGGCATTTCTGACACACTCAAAAGGTTAGGTACAAACCCTTATGCCACCTGGCAGATAGTCAACTGGCTCAGACAGGACTCTGGAAGTAAGAACTGGGGAGATCACCTCTACAAAGGCCAGATATAAGTGAAGTCCCTCAGGGATCAATCCTGGAACTGCTCTTTTTTGGCATTTATTTCTCTGAAGTCAAGGCCAATGCCAGTGACCTCTGACCGCAGATTGAAAATTTGGAGCTGTCATTGAATGTTCTCCAGGAAGGGCTGACACAAACAACTGGTTTTAGAGCCATGGACTAAAATTAAATGCCAAGAAATTCATAATAATACCATTCTCGAAGTCATCCACCTCTGTTAACTATCATATTGACAACACACCCCTAAGAGTTGACAGAGTAGTCAAGAACTTGGGGGGGGGATACACACAGACCGTGATCTAGCCTTTGACCATCATGTGTTTACATTAATGAGGGAATCATTCTATGTTGTGCAACTTATAAACAAAGTTATGGCATCTAAGTCCAAGGAAGTCCTTAGTCCACTGTATTCAGCCTTCATCAGACCTATCATTTGAGTACACCACCTCCTTTGGTATGTACCTAACAGGCATATCCAACAATTAGAATGTCCACAGAGGTTTCTCACCAAAATAATATAGGACTTGAGTAACATGTCTCATGCAGACTGCCTCAAGGCCCTATCATAGGTTCATACTAGGCTATCTGTCCTAGGGCATTTATAAGCCTAGCCAGAATGTGTTTGGCTTTCGCCACCCATTTTAAATTTATTTTGCTATGCCCTTTTTCGAGGTTAGTATACTGTGCCTCTGTCTAACAGTGACACAGAAGTGATACCCGGGGTAAACCTACGATCTCCCATCCACTCATCAAGATTCCTCTTGAAGAGAGTCAATGAGGGACTCTGCCTAACCTCGACTGGGATTTTATTCCAGAGTGAAGGGAGCCTCTGGGTTATGAATCTGTCCCTCCAGCATGTCCTATTTATTTCAGTGCTGAGGTTCAAGTCTCTCGGCCATGTAGCTTGATGGGATTTGGATTTTCTGAGGTGCAGCATGTCCATTAATTCTGGGTTGGACATGGTTTTATACGTCAGGCACAGATCGCCTCTGAACAGGCGGTATGCCACTGAGTAGAGCTGGAGTTTCTTTAACCAGGCAGCATATGGCATCTGTTTGAGCCCTTTGATCCTCTTGGTGAGGTACTTTTGGGGTCTTTCCAGTTGCTGCAGGTGTCTGGTAAGGTACATCCCAAAGGGGCATTGTACTCAATTATGGGCCTGATGAGGGATGAGTAAAGAGGCACAATGACCTCCCTGATCTAGATGTGAATCCCTTCATGATTAGGTGGGTTATATAAAATGTTTTTCTAACCACTTTGGCCGTGGTTGTCAAATGAGAGATTGCTATCAACTTGGGTCCCCAGGTCCCTAATTACTTCTTCTGTACTTAATGGATTACCACCTATGTGGTAATTTGTGGGCACTTTGTTTTGCCAAAGGGGATGACTATACACTTTTGGCATTTAGCTTGAGGCCATGGCTCTGGCACCAGTTGTCTGTTTCTATGAGGCCCTTTTGGAGGATGCCTGTGTCGGCTGGAGAGTCGATTATGGCGCCCAGTTTGCAGTCATCTGCGAACTTGGTCAGCCACAGTCCTTCCGTGTTGGCCTGTACCTCCGAGAAATATATACCGAACAAGAGAGGTCCCAGGACTGAGCCTTGTGGGACACCACTTGTAACTGGTTTGGAGTCTGACATGGCTCCAGCAATTCTAACCATGTGGGTTCTGTCCTTGAGCCAGTTTGCAATCCATCTAGTGACATAGGGGTTTATATTTAATGGTGAGCTTATTTATAATGCCCGAGTGGAGTATTGTATCGAAGGCTTTTGCAAGGTCCAGGTAGGCTGTGTGGACCACCTTCCCCTCGTCAATGGCCTTGGTGACTGTTTCAAAGAAATCAACCAGGTTTAAGAGGCAGGATCTTCCCTTAACAAAGCCGAACTGGGTAGGATCCAGTGTTTGTAGGTCCCCAATATCTTTATTTATGAGGTCCATGATGATCCTTTCCATAGCTTTGCAGACCAAGCTAGTCAGGCTTATGGGGCGATAGTTTCCAGGATCCGTTGAGGCACCACCTTTATGGAGGGGGACCACTGTTGCTGTACGCCACTCTTTGGGCACATATCCTGTAGTAAGGCTGAGACTGAACAGTAGTTTTATGTTTGGGTTTAGCTCTTATTGGAGTTCATGTAGGACACAGCCCGGGACACCATCTGGTCCCATTGATGCTGTTTTTTTTTTGCTTTGGAGAGGGCGGCTCTTACCTGAGCATCTGAGATGTCAGGGGGGCAGCACTCTGCTGGGATAGATATTTGCCCTTTTGGTGGGGAGCGGGGGGAGAAGTTTGCGCTGAACCTGTCAGCTAGGATGTTGGCAATGTCTGTGGGTTCGGTGTATTTTTTGTCATTTTGGACTAATTCTGAGCATATCTGGGAATTACCACCCAGGTTCCTAACATAACTAAAGAAAGCCTTGTGATTATCCTTAGTTTCCTGTGCAATTTGTCTCTCGAAGCTGGCCTTAGACTATTTTATGTGTGCCTGTAGTTTTTTATCCATGTATTCTGCCTCCTACAGGCTGTTTTGGGGAGAAATGTGCCTGGCATACAAGGCATTGTCAGACCCCACTCTGAAGGACATCCTGCATATCCACAAAACAAACGGCACCAAAGTTACTTGTTCTAAAGGCTTAAACTTTGCCTTGGATATAAATCGGACCTCCTGGAGAACAGACAGTTTTGTATCCCAGGGACTACCCCATCTCTGGAACAAGCTCCCTATCCATGTGAAGCAAAGTTCCTCCCTAACCCAATTCAAGTGTAACTTGGGTAACAGGTAATTGTTCCTGGTTTGGCACCTGTCTCTCTACTGGACACAGATGATAGCCAGTAAATGGTTCATCTCACAGGTCCCTGCTTGTAAACATTTCATCTGCCAAGCCCCTGCTTACACTTATCAAGAGTATCAGAACTTGTCAGAGATTTGGGGTGCATGGCTAGGCTTAAAAAGGCCTTTGTGGTTGTTACCCTAGTAAATGCCTATGAATCTATAATGTGGAGGTAGCACAAAGAAAGGGGTAATGAATTCCAGCAAAACCTTTTCCCCTCTTTCAGAGAAAGCTAGAGGAGAAGGAAAAAGAAATGAGAACAAATTTACAGAAGAACTTAGATGCAACTCAGGACATACCAATACAAGAAAACAGAGAAGATGAATATGTTGAAGCTAGGACTTAGTGACATTGAGATGTAATTCATTGGACTATGACATTACAGAAAATATAATGTTAAAAATACAAATGAATACTTTGGAATGGATCAAATTATGAACGTTTTGATGTCTGGGACAATGCTTAAATTGTTTAGGGCCTAATAAACAAGGGTAGATAAGGAATTAATAATTTTAGTATAGTAAAAGTAACTGTTATATGCAGCTTCAGAGGCTGACTTCCCCACAATTTATATCTTGGAGAGAATTTTGAGTATAAGCAACAGGGATTTTGTAGAAGATTTAAAGGCACCCACATTAACCAATAAAAGAAATGGGAGGGCTTGAGTTTATCCAATTGCCAGATAAGGACAAGGCAGCTCATGCTGAAGGGCAGAATATAAATAAAAGAAAATGGCAATAAACTAAAAACTTCAATTAGATTTTTTTTTTTGGAAATTGTTAAACTCTAAACAAAATCTAAGAGAAATAGAGGACTTTGCTATAAACCGGAAGGAATTGAGAAGATTAGCAAAAGCAGGGGCAGGGCTGTCTTGGGAAGGGATGAGTCCACTAACATAAGTTTCAACCTGTAGCTATTAGGAGGATAGGGGAATCTACCCAATCAACTGAAAAGTTGGGTAACTGTAATGGAAGGGTTCAGAGAGAAACTGCAGTACAAGACTGAGAAATTAAGCAAGAATCAGACTACAAGTTGTGCTGGTACTATTCATAAGTGCAAGTGATTATTTGTAAATAAACATTAGGTCAGGAAGAAATCAGTGATAGGTAAAACAATTGAAATGAGAATTAAAACAAGAGGTTGGTTTCCCAAAACCAAGCCTGGTTGCAAGAACATTTGAAAAAACTGGGGAAGGGATATAGTAAAGGAGAAACTTTTGCTAGTTGCTGATTTTGGAGAATAAAATTGCAGGAAGACATGCTGCATACCCACTGAAGTTTAGACAACAAGAGGGTGGGGCTCTGAGCAGATTAAAAAAAATCAAACTACAGTACATGGTATAAGCTATGAGGTTAAACAGAAAGCTAACCATATGGAAAAGTAAAGGTATAAATATAAGTAGTTAAAAGTGGAGACAGCAGGAGGTTGACTGCTGCTAAACAAAGTTCCCTTCAGCTAGACAGGAATAAGGCTGAATCAGAAGCATGATGCTGTTAGGTATAATGGAGGAAATTAAAAGAATTTGGAGACTGTTAGCAAAAGAAAGACATCATTAGTGAAGCTGAATGTCGATATTAGTTTGAAATAAGACTGTTGAACAGGGTTATAAAAAAAAGGCAGAGTAGGGAAACTTTTAATGGTCATCTAAAGATGAACACTGTGGTGTGACACAGGATGGAGTTGAAAAGAGAGAACAGGGGATAAGAATGCTGAAAGGAAAAAAGGAGTCTGAAAAGGGTGGTTAGAGAAACTAAAAAAGTCATCTGGTGGAGGACAAGGTGGCATGCTAGACATTCAACTGAAGACAAACTGGAGTGACACCAAAGGAGCAGAAGCTCAGAGAGGTGGATATAGATGCTGTGTTCACAACTTATACACAGTATTTTTGGGGGGAAGGGGGTGTAAAAACATGTATAGGGTCAATCTAGTGATATCAGTCCAAACCTGGATGAGAGTGATGGAGGGGCTGGTATAAATGTGTGACAATAATTGGAGATTAAGTGGATGGGAAACAGTAAGGAGAATAGCAATACAGGGAAATGTAACAAGTGGGAATATAAAAGAACATGCTGATTTGGAATGTGTATGGACTAGTGAATAAGTGTAAGAGAAGCAGCATTATGACCTGTATAATTGAAAGCTATGTAAATTTAACTTTACTGCAGGCGACTCATTTAAATGCTGCAAGCCATGAAGACCTTGTCAAACAGAGTAAGAGGGAAGGATATTTTGATGGTCTGAGACAGGAGAAAAAGAGTAATCACTGTTTTTATCAGAAAGGATGGGCAGTTTTAGTTAGAGGAAGGAATAAAGGGCAAATGAGGGAGGTATGTGGTAGGTACAGGAAGAACATAAAAGTCACACTAGGCCTTGTATACCTCCCCCAAATAATTATAACTAGATGTAAAGATTGCATTAGAGAAAAGTTTAGTATTTCAACAAGGTGGTATTTCTCAATGGGGATTTCAAATGTGGTCACAAATGCAACAGATGTTTTTTTGGGGGGGGGTCAAGATTGAGAGTTATTGAGATTAAATAAATATTTTCAAATTTTTGGTTTAATGGACATAGCTCACAAGCCAGACATGGCAGGCACAAAATAGGGCTAAGACCATAAAGTCTGTTTTCACACAGGGAAATGTTTTAGTCATATATGACTCCAGAGTTAGGCATACAGGTTTCACATCCACAAGACTGGTCAAGAACAGGTAGACTGCAAGCAGCTTGTCTGCTGCCAGGCTCTGTAATGTTACAAGGGCCCTAATATTCCTTAACCCACACAAATATGACTACAACCCAGTGCTGGGCTGGAGGGGCTCCAACTTGGGAGACATGATGGAACTTACTATGCATGTGTTAGTATCAGGAAAAACAGTGCTCTTCTTGAGTAGCATCTTGCCTTCACCAAGAATTGCCTGGATACAAAGACAAGATAATTGACTATGTAGTTGGCCTCATTCTACAAAGATCCGGATGTGATAGCCTGGGATGATATGGTAGATAGGATCCGGATGGGATAGCCTGGGATGATATGGTAGATAGGACTTCCTGTTTTGCCACTGATTGTGTAAACATGTCATACCAGTCTTTCTGCATCCATTTGCTGACTCCATATTGTCTCCTTCTGGACATTTCTATGCAGATAATTTAAAGTCAAATTTGAGCAATCACAAGGTGGCACTAGCAGTCTAAATAGAAATATACCAAACTTGAGGTCCTCCCGCAACTCTAACACATTCATGAGACTTGGTTTCAGTGCAATGACAGCATTCCCTCTGGACCATGTTTTAGTACATACCATACTTTCAGTCCCTTGGGTAATTGTTTGGAGAGTCTCTATATTTCTTTGAAACACCATTACTTCACATCAAATTACTTTTGATCCCAACTTGGAGATCCAATCACCCTTAACAAATCCAGCTCTTACTTCATTGCTAGCTACAGATCCTCATCAATGTCAGCCAAACCTCTAAACTGTCCCTGATTTAGACTCAAATTTTCTCTCTCCCTCCTAAAATTGGTGACTTACACTTAATAAAATTATTCTACTTCAGAAAGTGCGTACTAATTCATATTCTCTTATTCTGCCAATGTTTCAAGTTAATAGTACTACTATTTTAAAAGGGTCATTAATTCTTTCTGGATTTGTCCCTGATTGGTTGAAAGCTATGATCACATATATCTCAACACTACAAGACTTCAATTACCCAAGCATTGATTGGTGTGCGCACACACCTTTAAAAAATAGTTATGCTCAGTATGTCCTGGACTTCGTTGATACCAGTGTACTGCAGAAAGTTGTAAAGCTACCTGCTAGAGGCTCTAATATCCTTGACCTGGTTATTACCCATCCCAATCCCAGCCTGCACCTCCTCATCTTTGGTTAAACCTGACACGTCAGTCTTCTTCATCAGGCCTAGTGGTACCACAACACCAAATAATGCCATCTTTAGGGACTTCTCCAAGGAAAACCTACCTCAGCTTATAGAAAATCTATGCAAAATTTCTAACAATATCTTCCAAATGGACCCAACTGCAAGGGTTGCAGCATTCACCTCTGACAATTTTTACCACGCCTGAATGGTTGCATAGGAAATTCAGTATCATTCCACCCTTAATTTAGTGGTAAATTCAGGAATAAACTTTGCTAGTGGAGCTCCTACATTGAGCTGCACAACAAAAGAGTGGCAAAATAATGCAAAGTTGCAAGAAATCCCATTTTATCTACCTTAAGGCTACATTGAAACATGCCAGCAGGGAACTTAAAAACAGAACATGTATGAACTGAGATTATTTTTGCCTTTAAAAATCTGAAACCAACTAATCTTCAATTATGTCAGAGAATTAAGTAATGTTGTCCAACAATGCACTGAGTTAATCCAATGTATCACCCCATGTGACCTCTAGGCTACAGAGAATGTATTAGCAGACACATTTTAGTGCTAACATTACTACTCCTGCTCACAATACTGTCCCCACTATCCATAAGAATGCAGCTTCCAATGAAATCACCATGGATCAAGCTTTAAAATCCTTTCATGAGACCAAACAACATATCTGGCTGCATTCTCTTCAGTTTCAAGCATGTACTTATCTGAGCTTCAAACTGTTCAGCCTCAGCCTGTCTACTGGGTTTGTTCTTGATGCTTGGTGAGCAGCTAGTGTGACTACCCTACACAAGTGTTCCCCCTCTACAAGCCTTGTATTCAAATATATGGAACATATAGCAGCACTCATTTACAAAGACACAGGAAGCTTAATTGATCTACATTTCAATCAGTTTGGTTTTGTGAAGGGCAGGCTCTAACTCCTGAACCTGGTAAGCTTCTTTGAAAAGGTTGCAGGGGCTGTGGACATGGGTTCTTCTGTGCACACTGATGTGGCCAGGCTTTTGGTACTATCTCCCATTCTTGTATTATTCATAAATTAGGCAACCATAATGTGAAGCCATACACTGTCTACTGGAATGCAAATTGAGAAATTTTCTGGTTCCCTCTACTGCAGTGTCACAGGTATCAGTTCTAGGTCCTGTCTGGTTTGGCTTTTATTTTTCCAGACATCTAAGCCAACATCCCTGAACTGTGATTGAACAAGTTTGCTGATGGCTACAAACTGGTTATTGTTATCCATTCATCCTTTAATAAAAAACAGCTCCAGCAAAGACTGGGTATGTACATACGTGGCGTATCAAACTACATGAAAAAAGTGCAGCATAGTGATGTTTGACAGAAAACTTGCCCACAGTGCATATGTTATAAAAGATACTCTTCAAATATAGTCATAAAAGACTTGGATACTTGCTTGGATAACTCTCTGTCATTCGATCAACATTTTTCCTCCTCAGTTAGGAAATCCTTATTTAGGCCCAGTTAATTTCCAAGGGAATGTCTTCAAGATACAACAAAGTCATCCTTTGGCACTGTACTCTTCCCTTATCAGATCCATCATGGAATACAATGCCCCTTTGTTATGTATAAATGCAAATACATTCCTCAAATGGAAAGGCCCCATCAATTTCTAAGCAACAAAATTAAAGGTCTTTAATGATTCAGCTACCCCAAGAGATTATAGGTTCATAGGTTCATACTAGGCTATCTGCCCTAGGGCATTTATAAGCCTAGCCAGAATGTGTTTGGCTTTCGCCACCCATTTTAAATTTATTTTGCTATGCCCTTTTTCGAGGTTAGTATACTGTGCCTCTGTCTAACAGTGACACAGAAGTGATACCCGGGGTAAACCTACAATCTCCCATCCACTCATCAAGATTCCTCTTGAAGAGAGTCAATGAGGGACTCTGCCTAACCTCGACTGGGATTTTATTCCAGAGTGAAGGGAGCCTCTGGGTTATGAATCTATCCCTCCAGCATGTCCTATTTATTTCAGTGCTGAGGTTCAAGTCTCTCGGCGTAGCTCAATGGGATTTGGATTTTCTGAGGTGCAGCATGTCCATTAATTCGGGTTGGACATGGCTTTATACGTCAGGCACAGATCGCCTCTGAACAGGCGGTATGCCACTGAGTAGAGCTGGAGTTTCTTTAACCGGGCAGCATATGGCATCTGTTTGAGCCCTTTGATCCTCTTGGTGAGGTACTTTTGGGGTCTTTCCAGTTGCTGCAGGTGTCTCGTAAGGTACATCCCAAAAGGGGCATTGTACTCAATTATGGGCCTGATGAGGGATGAGTAAAGAGGCACCATGACCTCCCCTGATCTAGATGTGAATCCCTTCATGATTAAGTGGGCTATATAAAATGTTTTTCTAACCACTTTGGCCATGTGGTTGTCAAATGAGAGATTGCTCTCAACTTGGGTCCCCAGGTCCCTAATTACTTCTTCTGTACTTAATGGATTACCACCTATGTGGTAATTTGTGGGCACTTTGTTTTTGCCAAAGGGGGTGACTATACACTTTTTGGCATTTAGCTTGAGGCCATGGCTCTGGCACCAGCTGTCTGTTTCTATGAGGCCCTTTCGGAGGATGCTTGTGTTAGCTGGAGAGTCTATTATGGCGCCCAGTTTGCAGTCATCTGCGAACTTGGTCAGCCACAGTCCTCCCATGTTGGCCTGTACCTCCGAGAAATATATACCGAACAAGAGAGGTCCCAGGACTGAGCCTTGTGGGACACCACTTGTAACTGGTTTGGAGTCTGACATGGCTCCAGCAATTCTAACCATGTGGGTTCTGTCCTTGAGCCAGTTTGCAATCCATCTAGTGACATAGGGGTTTATATTTAAACTGGTGAGCTTATCTATAATGCCAGAGTGGGGTATTGTATCAAAGGCTTTTGCGAGGTCCAGGTAGGCTGTGTGGACCACCTTCCCCTCGTCAATGGCCTTGGTGACTGTTTCAAAGAAATCAACCAGGTTTAAGAGGCAGGATCTGCCCTTAACAAAGCCGAACTGGGTAGGATCCTGTGTCTGTAGGTCCCCAATATCTTTATTTATGAGGTCCATGATGATCCTTTCCATAGCTTTGCAGACCAAGCTAGTCAGGCTTATGGGGCAATAGTTTCCAGGATCCGTTGAGGCACCACCTTTATGGAGAGGGACCACTGCTGCTGTACGCCACTCTTTGGGCACATATCCTGTAGTAAGGCTGAGATTGAACAGTAGTTTTATGTTTGGGTTTAGCTCTTCTTGGAGTTCATGTAGAATGCAGCCCGGGACACCGTCTGGTCCCATTGATGCTGTGTTTTTTGCTTTGGAGAGGGCGGCTCTTACCTGAGCATCTGAGATGTCAGGGGGGCAGCACTCTGCTGGGATAGATATTTGCCCTTTTGGTGGGGAGGAAGAAGTTTGCGCTGAACCTGTCAGCTAGGATGTTGGCAATGTCTGTGGGTTCGGTTTATTTTTTGTCATTTTGGACTAATTCTGAGCATATCTAGGGATTACCACCCAGGTTCCTAACATAACTAAAGAAAGCCTTGTGATTATCCTTAGTGCCCTGTGCAATTTCTCTCTCGAAGCTGGCCTTAGACAATTTTATGAGTGCCCGTAGTTTTTTGCTAATACTGATCAGTGATGCCTTCCCTTTTTGGAATTTTGCTCTATCATTTAGTAGCTTCCTCCTTCTATTGTATAGTTTGTTTATGGCTGGGGTCCACCAGACAGGACGTCTGCCTTTGGAGGATTGGGTCTTGGTTTTATTTGGGATCGCATGATCCATGCATTCCTGAAGGTGTTCATAGAATGAGTTTATAAAGGATTCTGCGGTCTGGGCCATATTTTCCACAGGCCTGGGGGCTTTGAAGGATTCCACCTCAGTTTTGAGGAGTGTGAAATTTGCTTTAGAGAAGTTTTTCACTGTGGTTTTCTGGGCAGGGGTGGGGTTGGGATGTGAATATCCAGTGAGATTAGTTTATGGTCTGATCTTACCAGTGAGGGATACACTTCTGGTCTGGAGCATAGAGTCCCCATGTTGGTGATGATCCGGTCCAGTATGTTTTCCCCTCTTGTGGGAGTGGTAACAAGTTGTTCCATAGCATTTGAGTTTATAAATTCTAGGAACCTTTGGGCTAGGGTGTTGGAGCTAGAGTAATGCTCCCAGTCTATGTTTGGGTAGTTGAAGTCGCCCAATATAATGGTGTTTGGAGAGACCTTCATATTTTCAGTGTTCTCAGGAAGGCCGAGTGGGGTTCCTGGGTTTGGGAGGGTGGTCTGTAGCAGGCTATAAACTGGAAGGCAGTTTTACCCACTGTTAGTTGCACATGGATAGTCTCTGATGCTTCGTGCTTTGCCACCAACCTGGAGGTGTGGGTATCTTTGATGAATATCGATACTCCCCCTCCTTTTGTGGTTCGGTCCAAGTTTTGGGGCTGAAAAGCATGGTATGAGGTATAACCTGGTAGTGCTGGGGTGCTCTCAGGAGCCCTGAACCAGGTTTCTGTTACTGCACAGATATCAATGTTCTCCATGCTAAGGAGAGTTTCGAGTGCATGCATCTTGAGGTTTAGGCTTCTGGCGTTGAGTAGCATTACTCTTAGTTTCTTATCCCTTGTGATACCTATGGAGGTGGGTTTGTCTTTTGAGCCTTGCCTAAAAAAGGCACTATGGAGGTAGCAAGAGCCTTTGCCAATATCCCAAAGCCCAGGGGTGACAGGTGCAAGCCATCCCTAACGAAGCATTGTGGCTTGTCGAGCATATCATCCCAAGCTGACAGGCATTGGATCCCCTTTGAATAACACCAGTACTTAAGCCAATTGTTGAAATTGATCATCTTGTCTTCATATTGTGGCATCATTCTTGGTGAGGGTAAGATGCTACTCAAGGTCAGGGTCATACCGGCCTGGGCTACATGCTCAGAGAGCTCCTCTATGTCTCTTTTCATGTAGTCCAGGGAGGTACGTCTCTGGTCATTCACACCAGCATGGACAATGACTGAGTCATATTTGTACTTGCCTTGGAGTGACCTGAGTGCTTGTGTTATGTGGCGGATCCTAGCGCCTGACAGGCTGCTCACCATGACCCTCTCCTTGTTCAGCCTGGTGAGCAGGACATCAGTGTGCCTGACGACAGAGTCACCTATTACAATTGTATCAGGTGTGTTGTTTAGTCGTAAGGGCTGTGGCTGTTCGGCACACTGGCTTTGTGAGATATGTGTTGCACATGTTTTGTTTTGGGGTAGCGGTTGCTTGGGTGTCTGCTTTGGAGGTCTCTGCTGCTTAGGCAGATCTTTATTTAGAGCCTCCGAGTATGTTTTTGTGTGATTATTTGTTTGGTTTGCTGTTGTGGTAGGTCTATGTGAGACTGGAATTGTAGTGAGTGTGGTTTCCTTCTCCTCCTGACTGGTTATGCCAGTACTGAGTTGAGAGAGCTTAGCCTCCAGTTTGGCTATATGGTTGCATCTCTCACATGTGTTGTAATTTGTTGGGAGGAGGAGAGGGTTGTCTGTGTACATGAGGCAGTTGTAACATTGCCTCAAGATTCCCAGATTCACCAGCTGGACCCGAGAGGAGATTGACAACTGACCTTTGGACATGCTAGAATAATATTGGGAATTCCTTTATAATTGAAAACAAGGGCCAGTGGGGAGTGAGGGTGTAGTGCTTTTAAATTTTAGTGCTGACTTATATAATTGCTTTAGTGAGCAAGTGCCAGGTAACTTAAGTGCAATGTGTTACAGGTAACTTAAATGCAAAACGACAAACAGTAACTTTCTTTCAAGTGAAACAAGGAAATAAGTACAGTAAGCAATGCAGATATCACTAGTGATCCACAGAAGCACTGAGAAGCCACATATTAGGTGGAATTAGCGTTCCAGGGAAATAACAAGCAAACAAACAACAAGCATATAAACAAAGCTAGATTCAGCAGGCCTGGATCTAGTCTATGCTACAACAAACAAGGTGTACCAATTTCAGTAAGATACAGTTCAAATATTCAGGCACTATAAACCTTTAACCAGAAATTCCCAGCTCAGAAGGGCAGAGTCCAGCCTCTTCTCCCACAAGAGTGCAGACCACAAATCTTCTTAATGTAAAATAACTGGCCTGAAGCCCAAGTGCTTAAACCAGAACTAATACACTTTAAGAATAACAGACACTGGGCTCTCAATCAGCAGTTCCCAACTTAGAAGGATGAAAGCTACCTGTCCTGCCACCACAGTGCATGCCACAAACCTTCCTAATGTAAAACAACTGGTCTGAAGCCCAAGTGCTTAATCCAAAAGACTTAGAATGATAGCAAGACTTTAATCAAGTTACTACCAAGCAGTAATAAATACAGTTGAATACTTTAGAGAATGCCTGGATTAGTGCTCAAGTTACACAAATAAAGCTAGATCCAGCAGGCCCGAATCCAGTCCATGCCACAGCAAACAAGGCGCACCAACTTCAGTAAGAAGCAGTTCAGATATGCATGCACCATAAGCCTTTAACCAGAAATTCCCAGCTCAGAAGGGCAGAATCCAGCCTCTCCTCCCACAAGAGTGCAAACCACGAACCCTCTTAATGTAAAATAACTGGCCTGAAAGCCCAAGTGCTTAAACCAGAATTAATACACTTTTAGAATAACAGACACTGAGCCCTCAATCAGCAGTTCCCAACCTAGAAGGATGTAAGCTACCTGTTCTGCCACTACAGTGCAGACCACAAACCCTGTCAGTGCAAAACAACTGGTCCGAAGACCAAGTGTTTAAACCAAAAGGCTTAGAATGAGTTACACCAAGCAGTAATAAATACAATTGAGTACTTTTAAGATGATGTAAAATAAAGTAGGTAGAAACACAAGTACAGTAAAAGCAGATGAAAATTTTTTTTTTCCTGAACAAGTGCTGAGATCAAAGAAACAGATTTGAGTGCTGAAACTAGAAAACTGGCTAGTTATAAGAAAAAAAAAACTAAGCTAGAAGGCTTCCCTCCAGATTAACACAAATCTCCCCATACTCAACATCCTACAGGTTACTGAGAGATGACTGGAGTCTGATTTTATCTCATATTTTTCCCAAAACCACCATCTCTACAAACATCCGCACTAAAGTCCTAAATCTATACCAATAAAGGAAGATTTGCTGGTGGGATTGCTTTCTAATATATTTATAGACTATAGAATAAGTTATCACTTTAAGTCAAACAGTACTACTATGGCTACCTTTAAGGATAGTCTTGACTGGATGGGTAGAAACACCTTTACACCAGGGTTATCATATGCATCCCTGCTTGATTTAGGAGATGAGCACTATTAAGTGCTTAAAAAGGGTGTTTGCTTAAAAGTGTATAAGGCTAGACATGTTATGGTTCCCTTGATCACTTGCCTAGTATGTTCCTATGCACCTACTATTCTAGCAGATAAAACACACGGGTTAGATTAGATTGATAATATAAATAAAAACAAATATCAAGTTGTCACTGAGACCCTTAGAAGCAACCTGATAACTATATCAGCTCATGCACTATTGTATGTAAAATTGGCTTTTCATGTTAAGGGTTATGCAGCGACACACTGCCATTTTTCTTAGAGGAAGGACTTTAAAAACAGGGCAAACAAGCTGCAAAAGAAAATGTGGACAACTTTAGAAATGGGGTAGAAGAAGTACAAGAAAGGTAGGAAAAGATTAAGCCAAAAATAAGATTTATAGGTGATAACTAGTAATCAATAATTATGAAAGGGATTAAAAAATAGATAATAGGTAGGCAAAGGTAAAAATCAAAGAATTATGTAACAATACTATACAGTCAGATCAGGGCCACATGCATGTGACTAAACAAATGGCAGAATACCTCAATAATGTAAATGAAAGTAGAGCAGCAGCCTTAAGGTGGTTGTTTTTCAACAGAGGTCTGAAAATCACAAGCGTTTGCACTCATGCTTAGGCAGCAAGAAGGGTAAGATCAATAAAAATAAAGTTAAGATATCCAACTTTGGATGGAATTGAAAATGACTATAGGAATACAGAAAACATATTAAAAGGCTACTATCCGGATTTATGTACTAAAGAAGAGGTAGAAGCACTGGAAATGTGCAATAAAGACTATCTGCAGAGGATATTAGGAAAAAATCCTCGGGTCCACCACAGCTGTAAAAATGTTAAAAACAAACTTTAATCTTCAGTAAAAACAACAAAAACAGGAGCACTGTAAAATTCCCTGATAAGTGCTTTTGGCTTACTAGCCTTTATCAGATCATATGTCTTAGCTGTGCTCACCCTGAATTTAAAGACAGAATAAACCAATCAATGTTCCAGACACATAGTCATAATGAATGAAAAACTCATTAGTTTGCTTACAGCATATCTCCTGTGAGCCAATCATTATTGTATCTCAAGATATCAAATGTCTGATATCCTAGTGGCAGAACTATCCAATAGCAACAAAGTTAATAATTTGCATACAGCATCAGTTTTTCATTGGTTATGACTGTGTGTCTGGAACATTGATTGGTTTATTCTGTCTTTAAATTCAGGGTGAGCACAACTAAGACATATGATCTAATGAAGTCTAGTAAGCCGAAAGCGCTTATCAGGGACTTTTACTGTACTTCTGTTTTTGTTGTTTTTACTGAAGATTAAAGTTTGTTTTTAACATTTTTACAGCTGTGGTGGAACCGAGGATTTTTTCCTACTACATTTATGCTTGGAACCTTCGGCAATACAGCTACGTTTTCTTCATCTGCAGAGGATAAGCCTTCAAGAGTCAGACTAATGAAATACTATACAGAAGACTAATGTGAAAGAGGCAAAAAGGCAAGTTCAGTGGGAGAAAATACTGTGTCTAGATGGGTTGCCAACTGAGGTATGAAAAGAAAAGAGGCTGAAATTATCAGAATATACTTTCAACTAATGGGGAGAGGTGCTTAATTCATGGAAGCAGACAGTGGTAGTACTAGTGCTGAAAAAGGGAAAAGACCTGACACAGCTGGGATCATACAGACCAAAACTGGGTCATAATTGTGGCTACAGAGATATTCATGAATATTGGCACAGAGGGTGGGTAGATAGCTAGGACTGCAGGAAGAGCAGTAGGTACTGATTAATGTGGATTGACAATATGAAAACATTACTGCTGCAAAAGCATGCAGAGGTACCACAGAAGCCTCAGATCTTGTAGGGCTTGATGAAATATGGTAAGTTTGAGCTTTTTAATCAAAAAGTTAGAAGAATTTAAAAGTTGAATAATTCTTCCTGTAAAGCTCTACAAGAGGACTGCTGCTATGATTAAACATGATGGAGTGGAAATAGCAAGGGGTGCGAGTTGCCTCCACGCACAGTCAGCTTATATATCCAGTTCTTTTAGCTGATGAAATAAGAAGTCTGACTTAAAAGGCTACTAAGTGAGAAGTGTGTGCTCTTTGTGGATGATATAATTTTATATGTAACACAAAGACATTGAATAACTGCAAGAAGTTATCCAGTTCTAAAATAAATGTTTCTAAAACAAAAACTATAACAGTAAAACAAAAGTTATGTACTTACCATAATGTTAGCTCCATATTATCTAATTTTCATCTGCTTCAAACATGTAGATTGCTGGATCTTTCCATGAGCTTATCGGTTCCAGAGCTCTGACCCCCCCCCCCCCATAATACCCAATGTTGGAGTACAGATACTCAGATCAAGTTTGCTCCTAAATAGGTATAAGATTTTTAAAACTATGGTTGTGGGTGTGTTTTATATCTTTCTAAATATAATATGCTTATATTTGTGTCTGTGTATATGTGAACTGTAGCAAAGCAACCTACTGAAAGGGAGGAAAACAGCCTACCAATTGTAGTAGCTGGTAAAAAGAATACAAAAGCCAAAAGTGGCAATTTCGAAGGGGGTTGGAGGGAGATAGTTTGAAGCAGATGAAAATGAGACAACATGGATCTAGCATTATAGTAAGTACATAACTTTCATATCCAATGTTGTCTATTTTCATCTGTTCAAACACTTGGGACAGAATCCCAAGCTGTCAACTGGATGGTATCAAAGAAAGGCATTCCTGAGTATGATGGAGCCGAAACAGGACTGTGATCTTGACTGTTCTTTCAACTTATATTGTGACAAAAAGGTGTGTACTGTTGTCTAGATGTCATCAACTGATAATCCTCTATTTAAGGCTGAGGAAGTAGAAACTGATCTTGGGTTATGTTTACATGTGCTAAGGGCAATTTTTTTTTATCTGGTATAGAAAGGAGATACAATATGGCAGCCATGTCGATAGGGTTACTTTAGAAGCTACTTTTCCCAATTTTGGCCTAGCAAAGGAAATGAATAATTGGTCAGCTTATCAGACATAGTTTGTCCTATGAATATAGGATCAGATGTATGTGAACATCTAATAAATGAAGAAGGTATTCTCCTTTGTTGGAGTATCTTGGAAAATATATGGGGATATGTTTAGATTGGTTTAAGTTCATGGTCAAACCATGGGAAAATAAGCAGCAACAGCCAGTAAAAATTAAAGGTCATTAAGTCACTTTTTTCGCAAAAAAAATGCCATCAAAAATCACTTTAAAATGTTACCAGTCCACAAAAGTAAAATAAATGCAATTTATCCACAGAGAAATGGTTTTCAATTGCTTTAAACAACTTTTAAGATAACAGGAAAAAGTAAGCTTTTGTTTAAAAGTACAATGCAGTCTCTTGACGGTCCATTAAAACACAAACTACTAGCCTAATAAACAAATATATATTTTTTTAAATGGGATGTTTTTCACCAAAGGGAATTTGTCTGCCCAGCAAAGAAAAAGGCACAAATTGACCATTAAGTCTCAAAAGCCTTCGGCAGTAGGAAAGCTCCAAAGGGCTTGCTGCCCAAACCTGCCTTTTTAGTCAACTCAACAGTTTGGGCATGTTGGAAGGTGCTATGAAGCTGGCCAGCTGTTATAGTCTATACATTATATAACCCATACAGCTAAGACTACTGCAGCAGTGATCAACATAAGGAAAATTATAAAATGGAAGAGACAAATACTGCAAATAAGCTATGTAATGGTAAACAAAGTGTTGCAGTGAGCAGATAAGGTATCAGGCCTGTGGAAGAGAAGATCTTCAATATTAGGAACATATAAACACAAACCAAGGCTGGAAGGAGTGGGAGGAAGTCAAGTAGACTTCTAATCTCATTCCAGGAGACCAACTCCTGTTCAGTGGATATATACCATTGAAGCAAGAGGAAAGGCAAGGTGGAAGAGAAAGGTTTATTACTGAGGCTTTATATTGGGTGCTGAGAAATAAAACTGGAAAGGACTTTACAATCCAGGCAGAAGTGGTCTAACAAAATGCAGGAAAAAGTTTACAGACAAGCAATAGAGAGAAATATATGCAACTCCCACTTCTGCAACGGAGACAAGGAAATTCAACATATTTGGATAGAAGTGCTTGCCCAAATATCTTTGCACCCCGACTAGGGGAAAAAAAAAGTTACTCCAAATGGATGGGAGATGTTACAGATGTGATACAGCATAGCCTTACCTATCTCCATCATAATAAATAGGTCCATCCAAGAATCGTATGTTCCCTCGCTTTGGAGACAAGCATTCATCATTCCACTGCATAAAGGTGGTAAAAACACTGACACCACTAATTTCCATCCTATTGCCATACTTTCCCCACTCTCAAAAGTCCTAGAAAAATTTATTCATTCTCAACTGATGCCTTATCTAACACAAAACAACCTCCTAACCACCACACAAAATGGATTCTGTCCTGGCCACAGTATCATCACTGCATTCCTCTCCTTCAAGTCCATTAATCATGCTCATGACTCCAGCAAAATAGTATCAACCCTGTTCTTATACCTTTCCAAAGCCTTTGACACCATTTCCCACCCTATGCTCTTATCACAACTCTCCTACCTCAGTCTCTCCCCTTCCACCATAGCTTGGTTCACCAGCTACCTCTCCAAAAGACAACAAGCTGTTAAATGGAAACATTCCACTTTTTCCTTTCTATACACCCCTACTGGGGTACCTCAAGGTTCTGTCCTTGGCCCCTTAGTTTTCAATATATTCATCAACAACTTTCACCACTTCATCTCCAATTCTACACTAATCCACTATGCAGATTATTCAACAATCATCTGCTCAGCTGACACCCCTTCTGACCTTCTGCAGATAACCCAGTCAGCTTTCTCAAATACTGAAACCTGGATGCAAAACAACCACATAGCCCTTAACTCCAATAAAACCAAATTAATGATTTTTCCCCATCTAAACACTCCCCCATTGATAAAAACTCCTTCAAGATCATAAGCCAGAATAACGCCCCCATTAAAATTGTCCCTCACACCAAAATACTCAGTGTCATTATTGATGAACATCTAAAGTGTGATATCCACATCCAAACTTACATAAAAAAAAAATCATTTAGTACCTCCGAAAAAACATAACCACACCAACTTGCTTCTTGAGGGGAAAAGACAGTTACTGTAACATCTGGGACTGAGAAGATTAGAACGATTAAGGAACAGGGAAGAGAGGGCTATACCAGGTGGAAATACAGATTGGAAGTACAAGAAGCAAGGGGCAATGCCGAAGAACCAAAACGGCCAGAGGTATTTTCGGAACCTCCACTAGAGGTCCCTTGTATGAGGTCACTCAGCCAACTAAGTGTCTACATGGTTAACAACGTATTTTTAAACCCAGACGTTACAGTAGCTGTCTTTTCCCCTCAAGATGCAAGTCGGTGTGGTTATGTTTTTTTGGTAACATAAAAAAAAACACCAAAAATAGGACTCCTATTAAGGCATAACCATTATCTCACCCCTCAGCCAGAAAGACCCTCGCCTCCACATACCCTCTCCCCTCTCTAATGTATGGCTCTTCTCTGTTCTTGAATCTTCAACTCGGCCTTCAAACTAAATTAGAAACCTTCTACAATAAAATCTGCAAATTCACCACCAACTCTAGGAACTCATCCCATCACTGCATCTCCCTC
The DNA here is from genome assembly GCF_019279795.1 of Protopterus annectens. NCBI lineage: Eukaryota > Metazoa > Chordata > Ceratodontiformes > Protopteridae > Protopterus > Protopterus annectens. Next base: position 245,005,901 of record NC_056745.1, on the reverse strand, counting down.
CACTTATGGCAATGGCTCGAGCTTTCCAACTATCTGAACCTCCTTAAACTCAGTTCGGCCCATAAGCTCATATTTAACCCATCCTCCTGTCCCTCTCTCTCCACCTCCTTAATCTGCTATATTTCTAATCGCTCACTTAGGTCAGAAAATCAGAACCTGCTCAAAATCTACAAACCTTTGCGGCCACCTGGACACTCCCTGCTATCCTGCTCCTTAGCTAAACTATGCAACTCTCTTCCTCCCTCCCTTAGAAATACTCATAACTACTCTAACTTTAAATCCCTCCTCCATTCCTACCTATTTTCAAAGTGGGAATGCCTTTGGTCCTTCCTCACTTAGGACCCTCCTAAATCAAAACCCACCTTGTAACTCTGTGCATCATCTCTGCACTCACATCATTTTCCCTCCTACTCCTCCTTAACCACCAAATTTTGTTCATAGGTTATTTTCCAACAGTTTCTTGTCCTCAGATGTAATTCACTGTTAATGACCCTTAGACTGTTCTGTTGCTAGATTTTTACTACTATTATTGAGGAATGTAAAATTTCAATTGTAATTCAGTATTAATGACTCAGACTGTACAGTTGCTAGATTTTATTATTATTGTAGAATGTAGAATTTTTTTACTGTAGAATGTTGCATAAAGCTGCATGACTCCTTTGCTTTGTATGTGTATATGCTGATATGTTTGTCATTGTTGCTGGAGCTTTTCTTCCCGGGTCTCCACTGCAAACAGACTCTTTTTAGGCCCAGTGGACTTCCCCAGTCATCAAACTGAAATAAATAAATAATAAAATAAATAATACAGAGGAAACAGGAATGTGTGAACACTTTTTCGTGATGGGGGAATGATAACTTAAAGAACTACATACAGAAGCTGCAGAAATTGACTACTGATATTCTGGAGAAAAAGAGAGTAATTTCCAAGGAAGTTATACTATCGGATTTGACTAGACGTAAATAAGCAAAGATATTTTAGAGCTCTAATTTCTCTACTTTCTCTCATGGTAGCAGCAAAGAAGGTTATCACAAGAAGATGGGGATCCCAGCATACATGACCTGAAGGTCATTATGGAAGAAATCAAAGAGGCTGAGCTTAGACAAGTAAGCCATGACAAAAACAAATGAGTAATAAATGGTCCGACCGGACCCTCACCCATCAGAAAATGTGTGGTACAGTGATTAGATACAAAAGGGAAAAAGAAAAGAGAGTAGATTAGTTGCATCACTATGGAGAATTACAGGGGAATGCATGGTACATCTAGAGTGAGCCCTGTGTACATAGTTAAATAATCAGGATGGAAAGATAAGAATTACCAAGAAATTCTAGACTGAAGCCAAATAAAGATTTAATTACGAGATTAATTGCATGGTATTGCTTTGGTAAGCACAGGCAGATCGTTGCTGTCGGTATTTGATTATGACATACGGATCAATCAGATTTAGATCACAGCACATTGTAATAGAAAGAGAAATTTTGCTAAAAAATCAGCAATATTTTTTTTCCTAGCTGTTGATGGAATACAGAAAAAGCGCATTATGTATGTGGAATGCACAGATTGCGCTACACTAAAATGCTTACAAAACAAAGACGCTTACTTTAAAACAAAAATACATGACAGCAGATTCCAGATGTTCAAGATAAAGTAACATGAGTGTGACAGCACATCTATAACTGGAAAGCACAGGCATTCCTGAGAAAAGCAGACTATAAACTGTGGATAATGGTAGAAGGTCCTCACTGTGTTATACTTACTGCGGCACTCGTCTTCTTTATCACCAACTCTCTTCACTTTCATTTTTGATGTACTAGAGAAAATACAATTGTGCTATATCTTACCATAACAATAGATGTCCTTCTGTTCAGTGTTGCAGTATTCGGTATATCAGGGATGTCCCTTCCTGCGCAGCCCGTCACTCGGGCAGTATAGATAAGCTTGAAAAAGATCTTGTTTACACCATACATCACATTTATGCTCACTGCACATAATGTAGGGCATAAAAGGGACGTGTGGATGCAACTACCCAGAAATGAATTGCCTCAGAAGACAGCAGTTGTCATAGGACAAAGGAGTCCATACACATCTACAAAGAAAAAATGCAAAACAAACAGGAGGGGGTTGGAGGGAGGGAGCAAATACTGCAACAGTGAAGAGAAGGACATCTACTGTTACGGCAAGATTTTACACAACTGTACTATGTCCTTCCATATCATTATTGCAGTATTCGGTACATAAGGGAAAGTAAAAAAAGCTCAAGAAACAGAATGTGAGGTGGAAGGCTGAGAAAAGCCCTCAACAAACTCACACAAAATGGTTTCAGAAAAACCTGCTCTGGCCCTAGAAACCATATCCAACTTATAATGCTTAGTAAAGGTATGCATGGAAGACCAAGTAGCAACTTCAAGGATGGAACTGGTGTTCAGCCCCTTGAAGAAGACACCAGAAGAGTCAACAGCTCTAGTGGAATGAGCTCTAATAGAAGCAGACAGAGATTTGCCATGAAAAGAATAATAAAAGGAAATAGCCTTAGCTATCCAGGAGGCGGAGGTTTGCTTAGAAACAGCTAAACCCAAAGACCTGAGATGAAAGGAAACAAAAAGCTGATCAGACTTACAAATAGTCCTAGTTTTATCCAAATAGTACTTCATCTGTCTGTGCAAATCCAAGGCATGCAGGACCCTCTCAGTAGCAGCCTTAAGGAGAAGGGAAAAAGGAAGGGAGCTGTACCAACTGATTCAAGGACAGCTCATTGACTGGCTTGGGCATAAAAGAAGAATTATTATGAAGGGACACCCTCTCCCTGTAAAAAAAAAAAGGAGGAATGGCTATAAGGGCCTGGACTTCAGTAACCCTCCAAACAGAAGTAAGAGCCAGCAACAAAACAGTCTTCCAGGTACAATGCTGCAAAGAAGCAGAATCTGCAGGCTTAAAAGGATCCTGAGTCAATTTTTCCAAAACAACATTAGGGTCCCAAGGAGAAGTAACAGGCTTTCTTGGAAACCTAATATGCAGGGCACCTTTAATAAATTGCTTGACCTCAAAAGAAGTCAAAGTAGCAGGCAAGAGTGTCAAGCATAAATGGCTGACAAATGGGCCTTCACAGAAGAATAGGCCAGGCAAGACTGGAGCAATTCACACAAAGAGAGGACTAGAGGGACCCCCCCACACTGAAAAATGGTCCTGGTTACGAGCATGGCACCAGACTGAAAATTTCTTCCACTTGGACATATATTTTTGGATTAAGGGTTTCTTTGCCTCCTGTAAAACCCTGAGCATGTCCTAAGAAAAAAGTGCCTGGTAGGGATCAAAGCCCTATCATCTACAATGTCAGTTGCAACGTGGACAAGTGGGAATGAATGGGAAACCCCTTATCCTGTGTGAGGAGATCCAACCAGTGAGGTAACTTGTGATGACTGCCCCTGGCCAGATGCATTAAGATGGGGATCCAGTCCTGTTTCAGCCAAAAGGGAGTCACTAATCAGATTTTCAAGGAGCCCAGCTGAATCTTCTGCAGGCTATAGGAAGTAGAGAAAGCATAAATAAACTTTCCCTTCCATGGAAAGGATAGGGCATCCAACTTCTAGGAACAGAAGAGAGGAAGCTGCCTGTTCAGAGGGGAGGCAAGAAGATTTACAGGAGGAATACCCCACCAATGGACAATGTCCATAAACATGTCTCTGTGATGCATCATTCATGAGCCTGTGTTTTGGACCGGCTCAGAGAGTCTGCCACAACACTGTGCTCTGATGGAATGTATACTGCCTGAAGAGTTAACTGATAGCTGAAAGTCACTTTCCAAGCCTGAAGTGCCATCCTGCAGAGGAGATAAGATTTCATGCCCCCCTGCTTGTTGACATATCCATCACTGTAGTGTTGTCTGTGTACACCTTCAAAGGGCCCAGAGAGAACATGGGGTGAAAAGCCTGATGGGCCAGAATCAGAGCCCTCATCTCTTTGATGCTGACATGTCTGACTTTTGATGGGGAGACCAAAGACCCTGAACTTTCAAGTGACCCCCACTCCATGTATGAGGCATCCATGAACAGCTCTTGAGAGGGACTGAAGGCTGAGAGGGACTGGAGGCTGAAAGGGCCAGACTAGGTTGAGAGCAAACTCCTGAATCCACCACTCACATTCCTTCTTGAGACAAGGAAGGAGAACACTGAAGTCCAGAGGGAGACGATGCTGCAGCCAAACCAACATGAAGTACCACCGAAGCTTCTGCATATGCAGTATGGCAAGAGGAGGCATTTGAATTGAACAGGCCATGAACCCCAGGACCCAAAGCAATTCCATGGCTGGCATGTCAGTCAGTGGAAAACGAGACTGAAAGAAGGCTGTCAAATACCTTTGGAGGTGAAAGAGAGGCCAACATTGGCAACGTCTGAATCCTGCAACTGAGATACACATCCAGAGAGGGAGACAGGGCAGACTTTTGGAAGTTGATAGTAAAACCAGACCTTGGAGAAGAGAGATGATGAACTGCAGATCCTGTGACAATTGACTGGGAGAAGGTGCCTGAAGCAACAGGTCATCTAAATAATGAAAAACCTGAATGCCTTGGAGCCAGCGGAAGACAATCACAGGAGCTAGGCATTTTGTGAATACCCTTGGGACAGTAGGGAGGCCAAAGGCCAAAGCAGAGAACTGAAAATGAGAAGAAGACATAGAGAAATGTAAAAACTTCCTGAAGAGAGAACAATTAGGGATATGAAGGTAAGCATCTTTGAGATCCAAGGATAGCAGAAAAGCCTGGGGTAATAAAAGAGGAAACAGAGTTTGAAGAGAAAGCATCTCAAAAGAAGGGATCTTGAGAAAGGTGTTGAGCTGGGAGAGATCCAAAAATAGGTCTCCAAGTGCCCTCCTTTTGAGGAACCAGGAATATCCTGCAGTAAAAATCCCATCCCACTTGGGGAGGGGAGAGACAAGTTGAATGGTCCCTTGGTTCAAAACGGACACTAAAACCTCCAGCAAATGATGAGGCTGCTCTAGAGGAGGTTTAGGAATCCCAGGAAAAGGAGGGAGAGATTTCCATACCATGAAGTAACCCTGATGTATGACAGAAAGAACCCAAGAGTATGAAGTGATGAGATGCCAATTTGGAAGACAAAGGGAGAGACGAAGGGACAAAGAAACCTGGTCTAAAATATGGGGGGGGGGTGAATTGTCAGAGAAGCAGGCTTATCAGGTAAAGGAGGCTTCTGGGCCACAGAAACCTGAGAAGCCTTAGCAGAGGGGCCTGCCTCCGACCCTTCCAGCTCTTAGAGGCTTGGCAGGGTTGCCTGTGAACAAAAGATGATCTAGAAAGATAATTTCTCTGGAATTTAGGGATAGGACAGACAAAAATATGTTTAAAATCTTGCAAGGCTTTGCCTTTCTCTTAAAGAGACTTAAAATAGACAGCAGCAGCAGTCCCAAAAAGATGAGTATTATCCAAAGAAGCATCCAACAGCTTGGCCTCAATGTTCTCAGAAAGAGACTGGAGACAAAGCCAAGAATACCACCTCATGATAGCTGCAATAGCCGCAGCCCTAGAAGAGGCATCAGCAGCATCATACCTACATTTAATCCAATGGCAAGCCACTTGAGGAGCACAGCCTAAAAAACATAAGGCAGAGGATTTGCTATCAGAATCAGGGAGGGCGGAAATAACCTGACAAGTATGAGCAATCAAGGCCAGAGCATACCTAGTGATGTGGGTCTGGTAATTAATAGCCCTAAAGGCCAAAGTATAAGCAGTGCAAACTTTCTTGTCAATCCTCTCCATTGCCCTGCTATCCTTATCAGAAGACAAAAGTTTGGAAGAGGGCAAAAGTGTAGAAGGTTTGTCAGAAGAGACTGACACCACAACAGGATCAGCAGGACATTTAAATTAAAAGACAATCCTCAGGAACCTTACAAGTTTATTAGGAGCAGGAGGCTGACAGGGGACTTGGAAGCAGCAATGAAACTATCTAACAAGGCAGCCAACACAGGAGGAACTGATGATGGCTTACAGACTCCTTATCCTCAGAACCATAAGCCAAAGGTGAAGGCATCTGTAACTAATAAGACAAAGACCCCTCACCAGACAGGGAATCCTCTTCTGAGGAATCTGGTTCCCTACACCATGTAGAATGGGTAGAGGTCCAAGGAGAAGTGGGTACTGAAACCCCTTGAAAAGGCTTTAGGGCCATTAAGACTGAAAACATTTACTGAGTAAACTCCTGCCATTCCCTTTCAGGATCAATAGGACAGAGAGAAACATGTTTCAGTTTTTGTCTTTTCTTAGAGGGGACATCAGCCCTAACAAATACTGGTGGTTCCGACCCTTGGAGAAATTTGTGAAATGAACCCAGAACTTCCTTCCTGACCAATATAGGTTCATAGGTTGGTACTAGGCTATTGGCCCTAGGGCCTATACAAGCATAGCCATAATAATTCCCTGGATATTTCTTCCCACAATATTTACTTCCCTGGACCCCTGGCTAGCAGAGCGATTGATGTGATCCCCGGGTGAATTTCCTATCTCCCATCCAATCGTGAAGGTTCCTTTTGAAGAGGGCCAAGGAGGTGCTCTGCTTGACATGTACGGGCAGTCTATTCCAGAGTATGGAGAGTCTCTGGGTCAGGAACCTATCCCTCCAGCATGTTTTGTTCATTGTGATGACACGGTTTAGATCCCTATATTTGCAGAATCCCCTAGGACTTTCCGAGATAACCAACCGCACTTCCCCCCTCGATGTCCAGAGTAGATGCCTGCAAGGACTCAGAGGACATGTGAAAAGACAGATCCATGCTGGCATCTGCTAGGGTTGCAGCAGAGGAAAATGGCAACCAGTGAATGACCTACAGAGCTATTACCTGCTTCTAGAGGGATGTCCAGAGGAGGCTGGACAGCTAAAGAATCTGGCCAAGACTTTTTGGCCTTTTTCTTACCTAGCAGGAGCATCTCAGGGTTAAAGGATTCCACCATGGTACCCTGGGCTGTCTAAGCCATTGGTTTTCAAGATAAATGGCCAGGGAAGACAAATGTATTCTGAGTGTCTTAGGCACAAATGCCTTACAGATACTACAAGAGGAATGATTGTGGGATCCTTATGGGGAATCTGCCTCCCATACTGACATCTTCCCATCATGAATGATATGAACTTTAGGTAGTGATAAAAAATACAAGAGCAAGAAAGTAAATTTAAAAAGAAAAAGAAAAATAACCCCAGTGGGGCACTTATCTGGTGGTGCTAAACATTCAGTATAGTAACAATACGTTCAAACCAACTAACAATATTAGTGTTCAAACTGGTGGCAAAAGAAGTTCTGGGTAGTTGGGTCCATTCGTCCCTTTTATGCCCTATGTTCTGTACGGGGAGCATAAATGTGATGTATGGTGCAAACATGATCTTTTTCAAACTTATCTATACTGACAGAGTGATGGGCTGCCTAGGAAGGGACATCCCTTATGTACTGAATACTGCAACAATGATGTGGAAGGACATCTATAGATCATCTTAAATCGTTCTTAAAAAAGCCCTATTTGTAGTGTGTTCCATGTGACTGCATGAAAGAAACTGACAATTGAATGTCGTTCCATTGTGCAGAGGAATAAAGCCTTGACTGCAGCCTCATAATCCAGACTTGACTAGTTAGTGTTGTAAGAATCAAGTAGAGTGATGGTCTGAAGATTGGCTCATCTTTTTTTTTTTTTGGGGCGGGGGCAGTTCCGCCAAATGGTAGACACCAGGTAGAAAAGTAGCAGTGTAAAGACTGTGAGGGACACTGGCCTATGAAACAGAGCACAGTCTGTGTTATAGACACAATTTCTGTGTGCATCCTTTGGCCACCATGAGGGGACAGATGGAAATTATGCTTGCCGGATTGATAGCTATGATCTATATCATAGCATATGCCTAATACACCATACCTTTGTAAATGTAAATAAAGTGTTTGGATCCAGTGTTTAAATTTGTTTTGCACTGTTACAATTTTCTATGTACTTTGCGTGTTGTATGCAACCTGAATTTTAGTTGCTTTGACACAACCTGGGCTGAGCCTGAAGTTAGTCATTTCTGTTCTGTGTTCTACCCACAACTACCTAAACAAACATAAATTGCCTCTTGCCTGTTGACTCTGTTTGTTGGTGTCCTTAGACACTAGAAAGGATAGAGAATAATGGACCAATAAGGGGTGGAGAGGACCAATGATCATGCCACCAAAAGGAGAAGCCTTAAAAGGAATATTTAAGAACAATGAACTTTTAGATGCATCTTCTTCTTTCATGTATGAAGGATCTGGCACTCATTTGTGACCAAGTTCTGGAAAGTGTTGACTTTCAGCAGGTTAATAAGGTTCTCTGGCTTGTGTCACAAGCATACACCAGCTTAGAAATTAAGGTCTAATCCACATAAAGAGTCCATTTTCTGTCACAACTGCATCTAGTAATTTCTTTGCAGTAATCTCATAAGAAACCTTGCTAACAAGACATATAATCTGCAGCAGGCATAAACTCTAGATGCTACATGGAACAATCAAACATAATGGGAAACAAATCAAAAACAAAATGGTAAAATCTACTATGATTTTCAGACATGGTAGTAATAGTAAATGTTAAAGAGAAAGGATATTTTCCCTATTTATCGATCACTACCCATCGAACAGCTGCTCAGCGAACGTTACAATCATCAAATTTCTTTCCTAGGGAAAGAAACTACTTGGCCACCAGAGCAACTGTAATACGAACTACATCATTTTACACTCACTTGCCCCCCACACCCCCCCTACTTACATATACCAACTCTGAGATCACCTTACAGTAGGAAAAAAGGCTAATTCACAATGCTGGCCACCTGGTTACTTTCCCAGGGAAAAACTTTGATGTAGTGATCATTCACTGAATGCAGCATTTGATGTATTCCTGTAGATGAATATAGATTTGATGGAGATGTCTTTCATGGCAAATAATATAGACCCATTTTTTGCACTTATATTACTCTATCGAAAACTCAAACTGACGACAGCGCTATTTTCAACATGAAAATGTCGAAACCCCCGAACATCGAACACAAAAAACCCCCCACCAAAACACAACACAAATTGCTCTATGCAGGGGGGCAAGCCCCCCTGCACCCTCCGCTACTTAAATATACCAACTCCGAGATTGTACTACATTGCAGTAAACGGAAAACTCCCCTTACGGAGATTTCCATTTACACACGCAATGACTTTCGCTTTTGACATTTTGGTGCCGACAATATCAGCTTCGATACTGTTGGCCTTCGACAGGGTGAAGTAGACCCCATTTTTCTGGAATCATAAGGAAATGCAAGAAGAGGGAAGTGGTATCAGATAAACAGAAGATAATCCTTAAGGTTGTCAAAACTGAGGACTGTTGAGAAAGGTGGCAAACTCGTATATACCATTAGACTCGAGACAATTTACAAAGTCATAATGATCAGGAAACAAGTTTGGACATCTGTAGGTCAGAACAATTATAACAGTCCCCAATGGTTTAACTTGTTTAGTTAGAATAATGGTTAATATTTCAGCTCTATCCGATTTATGTTCCATAAACATAGAAAAGCGTTTAATAAACAGGATCACACAGACACTCCTGCACTGTTTGCCATGCATTATAAAAAAGAATATTAAATCTCAGTAATTTAATGGTCATGCCTCAGTAATCGCTATAACATCATTTTTGCTGTTGTATAGCCAAAATTTCAAGCTCTCCAACCTTGTTCTTCAAACTTTAGGCATTAATATAGCATTTTAAAATTATGACATCTGTTGTGTCAAGATACTTATTTTTTCTTATCTTTGCAAAGCCTAAAAACCTTTTGACACTTTTTTTTGTAAATATTTTGTCATGACCTTATTACCTTTTATCAGCAAATGAATTTGGTCTCTTGTAAATAAAGTATCCTGATCAACTATTTCTTGCTAAATTCTTATAACAAATACCAAAACCTTTATACTCTTTACCCTCTCATGATTGTGCTACAAGCTAAGGGATAGCATATTTTTGTCTGATTAATATTGTGAATTACTTCAATATTTCCACTCTTTCTAGTCAGATTAGACTGTTCATTTTTTTTAGCCTTTTAATACAGTTACTTCATCTAGTTCATTCTCATTAGCAGGATCATAGAACAACCTTTTTTCTTACCCTCTTACAGTGTTTTTTGTGAATTCTGGTGATCATAATAATTTTTTCAGTTTTGTTGTCTTTATTTGGAGCTACAATGTATAGTCACTCACAACACAATTCAAGTTTAAGTGATGTAGTCACATGCATCATAAACTTCATCACATCTAGTAGATAGCAGAAAATGACAACAGGCTTACCAACTCTGCCCTTTAATTGCATCTAAGGTTTTATGATCCCTTCATCTGTACTTTATCCCTCACTTTCTCCACCTGTCCTATGCTCTCTTGTGTGACTCTGTGGAGCCCTCTCCACAACCTATACCATTAATCCATGATCCTCTCTGTGAAGAAGTACTTTTGTAGATCCAAGGGGCCACTAGTACCTAAAATATATTTGTGCTACCTTCTCTTCATCTAGCTTTTGTTATTCTAAGTGACCCTTTTAAAGCACTCTGATGCTATCTTGTAACTTGTCCTCTCTGACTCTTCTGGTCAATAATGAGTAGAATGCTATCTTCAGTCTTTAGTCATATCCTTTCCACATCATTGTATATACCGTTTTGGCAACTTTCTTCTGAACTCCTGCCAGCAGCCAAATGTCCCTTTCCTTCTGCAGTCCCTGGAAATGTACACATTAGTCAAGCACTACCTCACTACAACTGAGCTCTGTCTCCCTGTGAATACACCAAAACTATCTACAGTGCAATGGAAAAGTGTTTGACCCCTTCCTGATTTCTTTTTTTTTTTTTTGCATGTTTGTCCCAAAAAAATTTTTTTTTTTTGATTTAATTTATTTAAACCCAAAATGAATTTGCAGCAAAACCATGCACAAAAAATAAAAAAACTATAAAAACCTACATGGCCCTACAAGAAAAGTAATTAAAACCTAAAACAATCTAAACCTTGTATCAAACTTACAATGACTGTTTCAGCAGGCTGTGTGCAATAACTTGTTTTGCTCAAACTAAGCAATTTTTCATTCAGTCGGCCGTGAGGGTTGTTTTCTGAATTTTGACCATTTTTTTTCATCAACTTTTTTGTTTCCATCTTCTAATTCAAACTTTTGTTTAGTTTTAACCACTCAAAAGAGCACTTTTGTAAGTCCGACTTTGACTAGTCCACTTGCAAAACCTCTTTATTTGTTTTTAAGGAGGGTTTTTTTAGGCCACTCCAAAAGAGGTTTTGGATTTCCTAGCATTGAAGAAAGGGCGCTTTGGATTGCTAGAGATCACTGATCATTTGGACATTCAATCTAGCATTTTTTTTGTCCAACCTTGAAGCAGCAGCTTGGCAATCAACATTTGTTTCCCACCAGCCAGACACATGGTTCCATCAGAAACAGCAAACACACCAGGACCTGTACAACAGATTATGAAATGCTTGTTTATTTCCTGTATTTGTTTTTTTTTGAAATGAATGTGTCATATTTTCATGTTTTGTTCTTTGGATTGGTCTCAAATTTTTGGTTTATTTTGGAGTCTGACCTGGGATCAAAATGTCTTTTGGGCATCAAGTTATTTTTTTTAGCAAATCTCTTACTTTCATCATTTTTTGGCGGAATCTTTTTCTTATGTTATTTGTTTTTCTGCTCTGTCTTGCATGACATTTTGTGGAAGATGGCTGAGTGACATTTTTTGAGCTGACTTCTTCAAGCTGAGGTTCTTGACTGACCTGTGTTTGTAGATGAGTGTTTTTGTTTTTAAGCATTCATTGAAGGGGCTTTTTGTGGCCAATTTTTTGAAAGTTCACCCATGGAAGGTTTCCATTTTTTTCCATGTTTTCCCAAATTTGTCTCACTGTGTTTCACTGCTTGTCAATGTAATTTTTGTCATCTTTTCCAGTTTCTTAGATGTCAATTTCAGCTTTAGAAATGGCTTTCTTTTTTTCTCTTTTAATAGATGTCAATTTTCTCTCACCTCCTCTTTGGCTCAATTTCTTTGTTGGATCGATGTCCTCCCTCCTTTTGTCAGTAATCTTCCACTGGTCTACTCTCTGATTTTCAGGTTGTGTGGTAATCAACAAACCTGTGATTAACTAAAGAAACTGAATATGAACAGTTAATTCATGATTGATTCTTTTTTCAATAATTTTTGTTATATAAATGTATTTTTTTTTAATTTTTTTTTTTTTTATTTTAAAAATCATTTTGTGTCTAAAGGTTATCTTTGTCTAATATTTAAATTATCTTTGTCTATCTGAAACTTTTTTGTGTGATGAACATGCAAAGAAATAAGAAATCAGGAAGGGAAAAAACTTGTTCAGGAAGGGAAATTTGCTCACATTGAAATCTGCGCTTTTACTGTATTTGTTTACATTGTTCTCATCACTGTTTGCTGCTGTTTAAGACCATCAGGTTTCATTTCATACACCACTTTCATGGCAGCATTCTTTAGCCATCATTTTCAATTTAGCCACATGCAAAATTTTGCAATTGTCTACAAATTTGTACACAATGCAAAGAAATCTACACCACCCTTCTTCATCTTTCCATTTGTCCAATCTTTGCTTTCACTTCTTTTCTTCAAAATCTTTCCATGTTCAACAAAGGACTTTCAAACAATCCTGGAAAGAAAGAAGAACTGAAAATCTGGAACATTGACTGATGATTTCCTTTACTTTACTTCTTTATTCCTGTTCTTTGTCTAATTCTTTATTCCCACATTCCTCACCTTAGATAAGGTCCCAGCCCTTCCCTGCTGTTCCCTCCTCTCAACTGCTGCTGTGTCTCCCCAGTACTGCCCTCTCCCCGCACTGCCTACCAGAAGCATTGCCTTACGCTACTTTGCGCACTTATTATAATTTTGTTTTTACCTCCAATCAGCATGAAACTAATCAAGTTTTTACTCTGCCATCACCCCCTCTGGATCACTTTCTGGTGATTTATCTAATCTTCTTATTGGCTTTTTATCTTATTATCTTGCTATAATATTCATCCTTATTACTTTGGGAATGCAGATCATGCAATTCCATTATTTTATTATTTTTTTTTTTTTATTATTATTTTTTATTATTTTTTTAATATATTTTTTTTTTTATGGGAATTTTCAGTGGAGACCCAGGGAGAAAAGCTCCACAGAACAAAAAAGCTCCACAGAACAATAAAGTTGGCAGCAGTACAAGAAGAACAGTAATTGAATATAAATATAATATAGCAAATATATATATAATAGCATAAAATATATATATATACAATATATATAATATATATATGATAGAGGCTAGAAATAAAAAGCTAGGCTAGTATATAGGTAGGATACAGATGGTACTAAGCTCATGCTGTTAAGCTCAATCATATACCTATATCTTATCACATATATACACTACAACACTACAACTCAAAAGCAGAAGAAGCTCACAAAGAAGGAACAACAAAAAAGAAGGGGAACAGAAGGAAAGGGGAAGATAGGATGGAAGGAGAGGAGAGAGAGAGAGTAGTATGTGGTAGTGAGGAAGCTAGGTGTAAGAGGGGTATTAAGTGTAAGTGATATGAAGTGAGGAGTAGTTAAGCAGTGTATAACAGGTAAGGTCTGACAGAGAGAGGAAGGGGGGAAGGGGAGGAGGAAGAAGAGAGCTTGCAGAGAGAAGAGAAGAAATCAATGGAAGAATGGTGTGAGGCAGGGGTGGTGAGAGGGAGGGAGGGGAAGGGGAGGTAAAAAGGAGGGTTACTAGTTGGAACTGGGATGTTTTGGCCAGGTGGGAAGTAGCATCCTATGATGTTGATTGTTTTATTTGGGTTTAGTTTGAGGTTGGCATATATGATTTCGTCATTTCTAATGTTGGGGGCAGATGTGTTTAGAATCTGGATGTTGAACTGGTGTTTAAACATTAGAGCCACACCACCCCCTTTCTTAGATAGTCTATCTAGTTGAAGAATGTTATAACCTGTTGGGAATATTTCCTCACTTTTGATGTGAGGTTTGAGCCAGGTTTCAGTCAGGATGAGAATATCAGGAGAGTATAAAGCTATGTTGGCGTTTAGGTCATGGGTTTTATTAGTTACGATTCTGATATTTAGACCCATGAAAAGGGGGTCAGATGGCTTTCTGTTGGATGCCAGTTGTGAGAAGGAGCAGCTATTAGGCAGATTTTTAGATGAGGAGTTGGTAATGGTAGGACCAGGGTTAGGGTGGCTATCACCACTGAGAGCTAATTTAGATAGGGCAGTAAATATACATTTTATAAATCTGATAATTAACCTGTCATATTTTAGAGATATTTTTTGTCTGAATGCAACAGGCGACTTTTAGTATGGTGGGTGTATTGGGATGGAGATTGTGATGGTATGACAAGTGTAATTAGTAGGTGGGTGATGGACAGAAGTGAGAGTAAGGGTGCAATGATAGTGGTGGGGTGTGTCTATTATGGAGTTCTGGTAGGATGTAAGGTGAGCAAGAAGAGTATAGGTAAGGAGTGTAAGCACATTATGTAGTAGCATGACTGTCAGGTAAACAGTTAGATTGGAAGTGGGTGGGGTACTGTGAGCGGTAGAGGAGATAGGTTACTAATATTGTTCTGACTGGTTGCTGGTTATTGGGTGCAGTTAGTGCCTAGAATAAATCTAGATGTAGTGGGGGCAGGGTGGGGCGTGAAGTGAGCCCGTGCATAGCATGGGCAAAAGGAGCAGGGCTTAAACCCCTCCAAGTTGTGGATCACCAGGTAAGTATCTGATGGCTTACCAGTGAGCAGAATTCAACTGCTGATGAGCACTTGTGCCTGATGGGACACTAGTAATTTAAAGATGGTTCCATAAACAGCAGGAATCTAATATAGACTTAGTATTGGGGGTGGGGGGGGTAGCAAAAAGGGTGTGAACCAGGTGCAATGCAAAGAAACCAGCCAAACCAGAGAGGCAAGCAGTGGAAAACTATCAGTGAAGACCTCAGAGGGGGTACTTAGCAATACAAACTCTACCTGTAAAGTGAAGGAGAGAAGAGACAGCAAAGTTTATTAAGGATGGGAGTGTGTCTTCACATTGACTTGCTTATTAGTAGCCAGTTTGTGCACAGATTAGAGTAGGGAGATACATCTGCAATGAAGGGGAATGTATAGAGATGCAAATAAACAGGTGAGGCTCAACTGATACAAAACTAAGGCAAACAGCACTGAATTATACATTGTGCGAGGATACCACAGTTACTATTATATGGTCTTCGTGGCTCAGATCGGCATAACCCACTTCTGTAACATCTTACACCAACAACTATGTCATAGCATCCTTATCCTAACAATTTTAAACCAAACTGATATACCTCCTTGGCTTTGATCAGGGCTTGATACAGTCCTGTAATAGCTAGCTAAACTCATCATAGTTCAAGACCTTGGTCATTTCTCACTCCATCTGTACCCTGGCACTTGGAATCTCTGAGTCTGTTTCTGGTAGATTTAGACTCCCCCTGCCCCCATGAGCATTACCATCTTCTTCCTATTCTCACTCTTATTGTCTCCTTCACTCTCTTCCCATGATGTATCTGTGGGAAAATATACGGTATACTCATCAAGCAGTGCCCATTTTATCTGTCTTAACTGCCAGAGCACTTAACCTATGCCCTGACCTTGTCTTTTCTGTGCCTTCACATTTGATGCTTTCCTTTATGCTTCGCTACTGCACCTTTCCCATTTCTGTCATTCCGAAAAAATACCCAGGCAACATCTTGTAACTGATATATTCACATATATTCGCATATAAGCATATATTTGTCCTTATTAGTAAAGTTCGCAAAGAAAACTAGCAATTGTATTGATTGATTAATGTTGGTCAACGTGGCTACTTTAGGCATAAAAGGAAGGGTTATTTACTAGAAACACCCTAACGTTATGGAAAATAAGATAAGGAGGCCTAACTGATAATGCCTGAAGCTCAGAAATTATTTTTGATGAAGTGATAGCCACCAAAAGAATTGTTTTCCAGGAAAGAAACTGCATATCACATTTGTTTGCCAGTTCAAAGGGTTTCTGAGTTAACCCCTGAAGGATGGTTGTAAGGTCCCAAGTTGGAGAGGGATCTTTAATGGAGGTCTAAGGAGGAAGATTCCCTTCATAAAAGCTTTACATAACCTGGAAGGTGAAAGAGAAAGGGATTCATTTCCAACATGAAAACTGGATATGGCTGCTAGCTGGAGTTTAATAGTAGAAAAACTTGCTCATTCGAGTACTGAGGAAAAGAAGGATGGCTGATATAGGCACTGAAAAGGGATCGATATTCTCTTTGGAAGCCCATATAGAGAATCTGTTCCATTTGCTTCTGTAAGCTTTCTTAGTGAAGGCCTTCTGGGAGGCCAAAATAATGCCACTGACTGGGGAAGCAAGCCTGGATGGTCTTACTAAAACTGGAAGTGAAAAAAACATGTGGTCAGCTTGAAGGCATGGAGATTGGGATGCTGGAATTCTGAGGCATGAAATAGGAGGTCCTGATTGGGCTCCAGTATCCATGGAGGATATGTGAAGTGAGCCCAGAGGAAGGGGAGCCATACTTGACGAGGTCAAAAAGGGGCAATGAGTATGACTGAGCTCTTCAGCCTGTTTGCTTTCTGTAGAAACTTTGGGATCAATGGTAGAGGGGGATAAGTATAGAGGAGACCCAGGGGCCAATCGTGAATCAGAGCATCCCTCGGTGACTACCCCGGAGGACGGATCTGAGCAAAATACTTGCTGCACTTGTTGAAGGGAGAGGCAAACAGGTTGCAGCAAGGAAGGCCCCAATGGCTGAAAATCATGTTCGCTACTCATGTGGAATCAGAATGGACCTGCTGAGTCTGTCCACCAGCACATTGGTTTTACCCGATTTATGTGTTGCAACTAGAAAGCGGTCTGAAGAGATTGAGTATTTCCAGATCCTTCTGGCCTCTCTGCACAACGGGTATAAATGGGATCCTCCTTGTTTGTTGATGTACCAGACTACTAACATGTTGTCAGTATAGATTGCAACAGTCCCCAAAGGTAGCACATCCTGAAAGGCTTGCAAAATTAGAAGGACTGCTCTCATCTCTAGGACAATGACATGCATCTTATTCTCCAAGGGGGACCACATACCTTGGACCATCTTTACCTTGAAATGCCCCCCCCACCACCCCAGTTAGGAAGTGTCCTTGATCACTGTGGCTTTGAGGGCAGAGAACAGTCTGCCCAAAATCAGGTCATCTGACTGTATCCAACATTGAATATACTTGCAAATTGGAGTTTGATGGGAACAGATACAGGTTTGTAAAGAATAGACAACTGAACCACCAAGGTCCATTGGATGACTTGCATGAAGAATCTTGCTAGAGGAGCTAGAATAATAGCAGCTGACACTGATCCCAGAGCTCACAACAATAGTTTTGCTAGAGGGGACGAAAGAGACAGCAAGTCCCATACCTGATTTCTCAATGCTGTAATAAAGTGAAAAGGTAATGAAGCCACTTGATTCATGGTGTTCAGTTGAGTTCCTATGAATTCTAGATTTGGTACAGTAGTCAGGTTAAATTTGGCCAGATTTGTCATGATGGCTAGGGAGTTGGAGATCTGAACCAAGTAATCCCTGGATTGTAAAAGTTGATGCCTTGTTGGGGCAGTGAGGAACCAATCATCTAGATAGGGAAACACATGGAGTCCTTTGAGCCTGAGGTGAGCTGCCATGACAGACATGCATTTGGTGAACACTAAGGGGTGCGGGGTGGGCGGGGTGGGGGGTCTGTGGTGAGTTCAGATGGCAGTGCTCTGAATTTTTAGTGACTGGCTCCCAGCTGAAAGCACAGGTGTCTCTTGGAGCACCTGTCTATTTTAATGTGATAGTACACATCCTGGAGAACTATAGCGCACATCCAGTCATCCTTGTGCAGAAGGGGCAGGATGGACTGAACCATAACCATTCAGAACTTTGACTTCTTTAAATAGTGATTCAGATTACTAAGATCAGGAAATTGATCATAGGTCCCCTTTTCTCTTTGGCACCAAAAAAAAGTGGGAGTAAGTTCCGAATCCTAATTGTTCAGTTGGAACCTCCTGGATGACTCTCTTTTGTAGCAGCATTTGAAATTCTAGAGCTCTGTACTTCCTCGGACTGGGTGGAATACTGGGGAGTTCTCTTCTGGGCCCTGAAGGGTGAATGGAAAAGGGTACACATTAATTTTATCCATTCATATAATAGAGATGGTTTGAATTATTAGAATATTCTATCAGAAATTTATACATAGAATATATACATATATTTTTCTGTGTATATATATATTTATGAAAGCTGCTAAGAGAAATTAACAAGTTTTTATCATGAAGAAGTAATGAATGCACCAGGCACTGGTCTTTTAAATGAAAATAATAATGTGATTGGCTGAAAAGTGAATTAATGCATTAACTGGATGTTTTTAAACTGAATCTTTTCTGTTAGAATCATTAGGTCTGAAGAAGCGTTCTTAGTAACGTGAAAGCGCTCACTATGTTTTTACCTGGATGTGTTATATGTGATTAAAGTCTCCTTCGCATCATATGGTGTTGTCTCTTGAGTTTTTCTTTGGATTATACTAGTTCTTATTGTACAGGCACTTTATCCTGCTGACTGTGCTTGCTTTACTTAAAAGGGAATATAATAACCACTGGATATTATGTTCAGCACCCGAGTGTTGTTTGTAATGTTTGTCCAGCATCTAGGTGCAGGGAAAGACCATGAGCCTGTCAAAGAAAGAATCTCTGAAGCCTTGGTTCTGAGGACTCCCCTCTGCTTCTAGGGCAACATCTACCATTGAAACCTCCTCCTCTGTCTCTGGAGGAAATGTCTCCACATGGGTCCTGAAAAGGCCCCTGAGATTTCTGGAACCAAATTTTCTTCCCTCTTCACTGGTTTCTAGAAAAAGTCCTCTAGGGGGTAGAAAACTTGATTCCCATGGCAGATAGGGTTTTTCCTTCCTGTTCGCTGCAGGTAAGCATATTCTTCACCAATGGTCCAAACAAAGAGGAGCCATCGAAGGGGGCATTAGCAAGGATGCCTTAAAGAGTTCCACAAAGTCGTAAAGGCTCATCCAAGCAGGTCTCCTTACAGCTATGTCTGAAACGGCTGCTTGTGAGGTATGGGAGATCAACCTCTTCAAAGAGTTAGTAATAGATGAGACAGCAGCCAGTTGGGGAGAGACTTTCTTGAGGCCCTCCGCCAAAATGGTCTCAGCGAGAGAGCTGGATCATTCCCTTGATCAAATCTCTTTGCAAGTGGTTAAAGTGTGTCAAATAATTTATTGATCTCAGTGCAAATGTGGGTGAGGCATAGATGCACCTTCCATATCTATCCATCACCCAGGACTCCCTGTTTGGTGGATGGATAGAAGAGCTCTTCTCGGCTAGCTACTTTTTAATGGCTGCTGCCACAACAATGGCATCAACAGGGACACCTTTGCTTCAATGTGTCCTGTCTGCTGGAAGGACTAGAAAGTTTTCTGGATGCTTGGGGATGGGCTCAACTGTGTCCAGTTCCTTCCAGACCTAGCAGGAAACTAGGCTGATAAGTTTGTCCACGGGGGAGGAGTCACCAAAGACGTAGATGGGCCTTCCCAGAAAACCTCCACGGACACCATCTACTCAGGAGGAGGAGGTTGGAAAGACCAACCATCTTTTTGTTTCAAGATTTCCAAGATGTCTCCAAAGAAGACATCATCAGGTGGTGATCGAGGGGATCCTTCTCTCTCATCAAAGTCAATGTCAGGGACTCCAAAGGGGAGTCTATGTGCCTTATCTTTCATGTCTTCTTCCAAGGAACCTCTTCCATGGGGTGCTCAGGAGAGGTGTTGGAAGAATCCCTGTCAGGGATCCGTGTGGAGCCTTCCCTGGGCAGGCTGACCCTGATAGACAGAGATGATAGGCTGAAAGCTTGGCTCCGATGTTGGGCGGAGGATAGGATCTGAGACTAGAAAGAACAGTTTTCTATGCATAGAGAAAACCCTTTCAATTACCTGAAAGGATGATGGACTCAGGGAGACCTCCCCCACTCCTTGGGGCTGAAGCAGCTGAAGAGGGAAGGCCAGAGCTGACCTGAGATTGGAGCTGAATTGTCCAGTGCTGACAAGGGGAAGAGAAAAATCTGACAATGTATGAGCCAAACCAATTCCCCCCGGACCTGGCACCAACCTCTTGGATACAAGACCTGCTCAAACTCAGAGCAGGGCTGGTCAAGGATGCTGTCAGAGTCAAGGAAGGAAACTTCCTCAGATCTGAAGCCGCACCTCTTGGAGATCCAGGATCCTTGAACTCCAAAGCTACAAGTCAGATCGGAGAAGGAGATAAGAATTTTTAGGCAGATGTGCTCACAAATCCAGGATGGGATGGATCCAGCAGGACCCCCATCTGGATCTAAGCCTTAAGGAATCTCCACATCATTCTGACCATGTCCACCTCTGTTAAGCTCCTAGATGATCTGGATGAAGCTACAGACAGGGGTTTGGATGATTTCTTCAGGGTATGGATCAACTAGGTCACTAGAGCCAGAGAAACAGGTTCTAAGGTAAGCGCCAGGGATCAGCTTCTAACTGTCAGATCTGATGGCTTGGAATCAGAGTAAGAAGTGGATGGCACAGGTGAGCAGGAGATAGTGACAACTCCTGTTTGGTCTGATGATACCTGTGGACCTGAGGAAGGCTTGTCAGTCTTAGGATCAGAAGGGGTCAGATCCAAGGCCTTAACAAGTTTTTTCCGGTGGCTCAGATGAATCCCTCTGCCCTTTTTTGAGAGACTGTGCCTTAGTTTCCGAGAAGTCATGATGAGGTTTAGAGGGGGTTTGAGCCAAAGAATGAGAAGGAGAAGATGCTGGTAATAATCTTTTCAAGATTAATTTATTCCTAGAGTCAGAAAGGGAACTAGGACTAAATGAGTAGCATATGTTACAATCCAACTTAAGTTGCTCCAGACCTAGGCAATAGACGCATTTCTTGTGGGCATCAGAGCTTGGGATCTTATGCCCACAAGAACTGCATTTCTTGAAGTCAGGTTTGTCAGACATAATGTATGTAAGGCCACACACCAAAAAAAAAATCACCTTACGGTAGTTGTACCCAAAGTAGAGCAAGTGGTACAAGAATTCGCAGCCAAGCTAACCCACTACACTAGCAGCACTGTAAACTTTTAAACACTCTCTCTCTCTCTCTCTCTATATATATATATATATATATATATATATATATATATATATATATATATATATATATATATATATATGTAGCTATAAAAGAGAAAGTGCCAACCAGGCATGAGAAAAAGGGAGGAGAGAAAGAAAAATTACAAACAAAACCCCGATGCCAGCGAAAGCTAGACAGACAAGTAGGGAGGAAAAATAAACAAATATTATAAGAGTGAAACAACCTCAACAAAGTTAATTTGCAACAGGAAAAAGAAAAATTGCTTTCTCTCACTCTCGACATTCTGCATATCCAACTTCACGTGACGGTGGCAAATGAGATCTGAGGAGTTAGGAATGGTGTAGAGCATTATGAGTAGAGGGAGGAGATCAAGATTTGGAATCAAGTCAGAAAAATGCCCCAAATCGGATCCAAGGACTGGATCTATAACCCATCAGTGAGGGAGATGAAAAGGACAACATCAGATATATTGCTTCCTGATGTAGCCAGCTATATGTTCATTAGCTCTGCTCTTTAACAGAGCTGTTGTTAATATTGTAGAAGTGATGCAACATTTACCTGTAGTCAGAATGACTGAGCTAGAATGTCATTCTGATGTCATTATGGTCAGGTATTACAAACTCAGCTCATACTTCATACAAAATAAGTAAAAAGCAATGATATAAAACAGAAAAAAATAAAGAAAATAAAGCATTACTATCTGCAGCTCAGAAGCCAGATTAGAATACAGGGAGTTATTCTGGCAGATTAAACTGGACGCAGGCAAACCCCCGGAGTTGAATGATTATATTAGTATTAATAGTGTCTTTAGACAAAGGGCTGCTAAATTGTGAACAATTTTATTAATACAGCATTGTTCAAGGACAATCACCGCATTTAATACACAGTGTTAATTTTATTCTGTTTGCATGAGCATTAAAGGGTTAACAATGTAGTGTTGGGTTGGCAGGGGTTTTAGAATATGTGTTAGTCAGTGATTGGCAAGTTTTGATTGATGGTTACTTTTAAATAAGTGCATTTTGCAATGTAGAATTGTTTTGAAGAAGCCTGGGAGTATTCCGGGTGAAAGCGCGTAACCTTTTATTTATTGTTCACAACTGTTATTAAAACTGCTTTGCCTTTCCGTTTGGAGTCTCTCTTTTCTGGATATCTGCAGAGCACACAAAACACTGCAGTCTTCTATGGTATAAAAGCAATATATCACAAATGAACACCTTCTTTACAACAAAATCATTTTAAGTTCCAAAAGCAACAGATGCACTAAAATGTCAAGCATAGTCAGAGGAAAGTACTGATTTGTTGTAATGAGGATGATTATTTCTATAAAGTTACAATGACTTGCTGTAATACACATGCCCACTATTTCAGCTTCTATCCATCCTGAACCCTTTTTCCCATTTTTGCTCATGGGATCAGGATGTCACATCAACAGTGACATTCATTTAGAGCTAGTGTTCACAATAGCAGGTGACTAGCCCTGACACTGTTGTTTTCCATACCACACACATACATGCCCACTCAGTGTATTTATTCATTTTTATTCCAGAGAAGAATAATGTGCTTTGTGTGCTCTCCAGATGGTAACAGTTTATGTTTTATTTCATCTTTTTATACCGCTGTTGGTTTAACTTATTTTATATTTTTCTACATTACAAATTGCACAGTTTCTTACCATTTGTTCTATTTGCTCTGACAAGCTACAGCCAATACAGACTACAAGAGGCTTTCTCTTTGCTTCTGCTTAAGACCAGATGTCATTCTTTGATTCCTGTAAGCATATTTCAGTTGTGAAGGAATTATTACTGTCTCTTTTAATCAATAAACATTTGAGCACTAACAGTTTATCAGAGGCATAGCTGGCTCAACCACTGCCCTGTGCCATTCCAACAAACTAGCACCCCACCCACCTAGCTCTTCAAGTGAACAGTATATTTATAAAAAGGGGGGAAATAGGGACTTCTGCACAACTGCAAGATGCCAGCTGGCTTCCTGCAGACAGTACACAATCCACGCTCCCCCTCCAGCTCTTCAAGTGAACAGCAAAAAAACCCTGTCCACTCCTTCAACTGCCACACCAACTAGGTGGTCAGATACACACCAATATCTCCTGCCCCAGCTCTTCAATGGAAGAGCAAAAAAAAAAAAAGTTTGTGATCAGGTATCTAGAGCTCCTGAAATGCAGGAGCCAATCAGGTCCAGACTCTGTGCCCTGCCCAGACCCTTTATTTATCACATTTAGTGAAAAAAATCTTTCTTTTTCCTTATAAACTGTAGCAAGTAGTTGCAAGACTTTATTCCCTGCATGGGGCGTCCTCAGGTTTTACTTTAAAGAAAAAAAAAAATCACTTTTAAAGTGTACAGAACTTCTTGTTACAGACAGTTTAGACCACACATGGAATGTTACAAATGCTCTGGCTTAATTTACATTTCTTTTTTTTTTTCACTTTTAAACTGCAGCAAGCAGTTGCTGCAGTTTAGACCACACACACAGTGCTAAAGCACTGAGATTTGACTGCAAATGCAATATCCCAACCTAGCTACGCTACTGCAATTCATCTCTGATGAAAATTAGCTATTACTTTATATGCAGATGACCTAAGAAACTCACTCTTTCATGTTAAGTGACATGAAATAGCCATGCATACAGATGAGCTTACAAGAATGTAGATACATTTGTGGCCAACATATTTACATTGGTGGCAAATCTATATTTGACTAAAACCAAGAAAAAGAATATACTTAATGGGCCGGATTCATGAACGGACAAATTCCATGCAGGAACTGTGTAGCAGCTCCTGCATGCAAGATGGCCGCCATGCGATCCAGGATAGGGCCGTTTTCACATGCACGAGCGGCCCTATACTGTTCCTGCACGGAATTCTGTTCAGTATGCATATCACCTCTTTTGCTAGTGAAAACCATGCAAATGAGGTGATTTTGTGATCCAGCAAGTTGAACGGACTCCGTACAGGAACAGTGTCAGTGCAACAATGTATTCGGCTAGTAGCCGAATACATTTTTGAATCTTCCAAAATGGAGGCATGACAGCTCGTGAAAAGCATGTATTATGTAGAACAGACAATCCAATTATTCAGATATAAGGCTATTGGCAATAAAATCCAAATAAAACTTTTATTCTTGGCCGATCTCGTCTGTTTAAGTTAAGGGCAGCGACAAGCAAACACGACGATGCCGAAAATAAAAAAAAAGGGAAAAACTGCCATTTAACATAAATATGCATTCTGCCATTATAGTCAATGGCAGGCAGAATGTAAATAAGACAAGGGAGCACTGGTTGCCAAGGGGAAAGGGTGTGTTTGGGAATTGTAACTATGGACCTGCACACTCGGGTATGCAAATGAAGGGACCTATACTGAATCACAGATTTCTACCTACTGGAAGCCTGCACCTAATCGTGCAGGTGCAGGAATAGGGAGCCATACATGCAGGACAAGAGGATGACTTCAGTAGGGCTGTGTCATGCTTGGTTTAAAATTATTGGAGCCCTGCAGCCGTGTTTGCTCTTAGGTAAACAGAGCTCAGGAAGGGGGTGTGTCTCACATTGTTTAGCACTGTTCCGCGCACCAGGTTTTAAACACAAAAAAAAAAAAAAAAAAAAGGAAAAACAGGAAATAGCAGCTCAGTTCACATGTGAGTTCTGGGTATGTGCGGCACACCTTGGGGCTTAAACGGGAAGGCAATGGAAAGGGAAAAAAAGCAGTAGGAAGGCAATCAAGGAAAACTAGCATAGCTGGCAGGTGAAATGTATCAGAATCAGCCAATTACACAGGCAGCAGCCCAGCACACTACTATAAACTATGCAAACCCCATTCACTCTTATTTTTCTCACAAACTCTAAACCACCGGAGTACACAGACGGGGAAATTTTACCTGACAAAACTAACAAAATGATTGGGGCTGCTGTCGCTGTCATACATCAATATGTGCAAGAGGCTGAGGGTGGTGAGGATGTGTATGCTGACGACCATCCCACAGTGAGGAGGAGGAGGAGAAGAGTGTACAAACCCAGGGTAACCTACCAGGGCCTACATGAGCTGGAGATAGTGGACTGCTATAGGGTGGACAGGGACATTCTACAGAAAATTGTTGAGCTGTGCCAGCCCCTCCTCACACACAGAACCAACAGAGGGGAACCCATCCCAGTGGATACCAAGGTATGTGTAGGCTTAAGAATACTAGCCACAGGTACCTTCCAAAGGGCAACTGGGGATATCATGGGGATCTCACAGGCATCAGCATCCAGGGTACTCCACCAGTTCCTGGATACCATGTCAGTACATGCCGGTGAGCACATATATTTCCCTATCACCCGTGAGGCGTTGACCAGCAGTATGCGTCTCTTCCTCTAAATAGCAGAATACCCTGAGCTACTGGGTGCTATAGACTGCACACACATACACATCAAAGCACCACCCAGCGAGTAGGGTAGGGTCTACATAAACCGCAAGGGCTTCCCCTCCATCAACTGCCAAGTTGTGTGCGATGCCCAGGGCATTATCTTGAATGTATGTGCTGGCAGCCCTGGAAGCTATCACGACTCCCATATCTCACATATGTCAAAGCTGTACAAGTCATTTGCCAGTGGGAACATCCCATATGGCCACCTAGTGGGGGATGCTGGCTATGCACTGGAGCAGTGGCTGATGACACCCCTCAGAAATGCACACACATCTGAACAAGAACTGCATAATGAGGTACACGCACAAATCATAATAGAGCATGTGTTTGGGATGCTCAAGTCATGGTTCCACTGCCTGGACATATCTGGTGGAGCCTTGCAGTACTCTCCAGCTACATGTACATAAATGTTCATAGTATGTGCCATGCTACACAATATGATCCTGCGGAAACAGCTGCAGCAGGAACAGCATGGGGCAAGGCCACAGAGACCCCCTCCCATTTCCAAGGCCAGCACAGGCACAGAGGGACTCGGAGGAGGAACCACCTGAGCCTGCCTATGTAGGCAGAAGGAGGCATGCCCAGTATGCCCAGGCCTTGGCAAAGAGGCAATGCATAGCACATACACAAACACTGCAGGGACCCAGGGAATGACACCTCTCTCTGACTTGCACATGCAGTAAAAGGGATGCCAAACATGACACTACCTGTGCTTTACCGTGTACAGGGAGTGTACTATGTGCATCCGACATAGTCAGCCCTCCAGCACCGCCTTCAATACTGGCCCAGTCACAAGGTAAGTCACTCTTTCGATCAATTACTGAATGGAGTAGTATGTTCTGATAGTTGTATCTATGGTATGGATGCGAGCATGCAAGGGAATCGGGAGGCTGAATGGGATGGCAGCAGATACTGGATTCCTATATGGGGAGCATGAAATCCATAACAAATTCTGATGTCAACACACTAGGCAGTACTAGACAAGGTGACAAATCCCACTGCAGTACATGTGGTGGCCCAAATGTGTGTCCATTGGACACACACATGCTTGTCAGTGAGGATCACATACCCACCACTAGCCTCAGCCAGCAGGACAGGTGTAGATGACCATAAAGAAAGGCTGGGCTAAGGCCTCCAATTGATGGCAATGGTGAACAGCCCCCCTCCAGACCTACATAGACAGACTGCAACAGGTATGGCAGTTGTATGTTAGTTCTGAAGGGTAAGAAGTCTGAAACTGAAATGTAGGTCAATAAAATCTAAGATCTGTACTTCACTGATATGCCTCCAATCTGCATGATAGGTCATAATACAAAATGATGTGGAAGCCAACAGAGTACCTGACATACCAGTACAGTCATAGCACAGTTTAAAGTTGTCAGGTGTGCCCCCACCCCCACCCCCACAATCCTATATAGAAATGCAGTAACATGTAAGTGTGAGGTTTAGTATCAGTGGAACACAGATTACCCGAGCTGGCCCAATCTACAGGATAGATTGTTGCATGTGTACAATATGCAGAGGTCTGTGTGTTAGGTTGTTGTGTACTCAATATTGTCTGGAAGTGCTCAGCATGTAGGCATGAAGGGTTGTGTCTTGGTGGCCTGTGGCCTGTGGCCAGTACTGTGGTTAACAGGGCCATGTTCCAACAACTGCAGTGCCAAACACAATGCTTTTCAGCAATATCCATGTCAGAAGTCACCCATATTCACTGTTCAGATGTCAATATCTGTCACCGTCTGAAAGATGGACATGCCATGAATGTGGGCCCATACATACACACAGTACAAAGGTGGATGTACCCTAGACAGAGTGCATAAAATTTAACTGTCAGCTGCACACAACATTGGAATTGTACAGACAGGTTAGCAGCACATTAGTTGTCTGTGTAGTATGGAATACTGATGTAGTCTGGCCATTCTCTGGCAGACCACAAAAGACACAGTTATGAAGTAATGAGAGACTGCCTATGTCCCCGCACAAGGCAGCATAAGGGAAATGTCTCAGGTATATCTGTGAGTCAGCTGCAAGTAGCTACCATATCACACATGCACTCAGCTCACCCCAACATCAGCCAAAGGTTTATCAAAGGTCATATCCTTGCTGTTGGGAATTAGTACAGTATGACCCCACTTCTCTATGGGAATACCCACAGAATGCAGCATACTGAAGAGCTGGCTTATGCAGGTGTGTCCTTAGCTGTAAGCAGCACCCTGCCTGCATCCAGACCAATGAATCAATATGGACAAGAACTATTGCCATTAACACCTTGCACACTTACCCTGTCACCCCAGGGGAATCCATTGGCTCACAGCCTGTGAATGTAGAAGTGAAAGAATGCAGTGGCCTGCTACAGATGGCCTGCATCACTACCAAATGGCCTACAGTCCTCTGTCAAAGTCTTGTGCCTCACCCGTAGTGCCAATGTATGGTATCTCATAAGATCCCAACTAACAACCTAACACAGTCAACAGAACACAAATGCAAGACCATTTTGACAAATACCAGTGGCACGCCCCCCCCCCCCATGTGCCACTGCATGAACTGTGGACCAATCCATAAATACTGGTGGGATGAAGGGTCAACTATAGGGATACTTCTCAGATATCGCTCGCATGATAGGAAGAGGACAGAATAAAAGAGTAAGGGGGGTGTAGATGCATGGATGTCATGGAGTGTGTGAAGTCTGAAACTCTGATGTGTGCCCATACTACCCCTGCCTGAAAACCCAGTAATGGGTGGCTACAAACCTGCTCATAAACCACAATGTGAAGGGGAACTGACCAGATATATGAGCCCTGCCTCTGGGTAACCTGGATGAATCTGTACAGCTGAGAGGTATGGCCAGAGCAGGATATTGCCAGTCTGTTAAGTCGATATAAGTACAAGAAGGGGATCCTCAGACACCATAGTACCAAGGTGCTGGACCATTTACACAGACCCATCAGTAAGTGTCTGTAGCTACCCCTCCAGAATGGCAGGAGTGTGCAAGAATGTGTAGGCTGTGGACCACAATACTGGACTCAGCTTCATTCATTTTGCATTTCCCAGGAAATAACTGTGAGCAAATAATTATATCTGTCAGTAGTTGATGACATAATACATCACAGTGTAAAACAGTAAATATGTATGAATATCTCTGCTAACACCAACCATGTAACACAAGCAGCACAGACAGCAGTAGTTACAGTATCCCACTATCTGTCGCCCATTGTGACTCCATATTGTCAACCTATCTATAGATATCCTGCAGAAACACGTTGCTAGCTGTATGTGTAGAACACCAAACCCTGGACTGGAGTACAACCCTACCTGGAAAGGATTCAAACACTCAATACAGACGGTCATACTGGGCATACTCCTACACTTACAGAAATTAAGCCCATGTCTGACAACACAGTGGACTATACATATATGTCATTCGCAGATGTCTGTGCACACACACCAAATTGTACAACATTCATGCTTCACACACACATTGGATAGGAATACTCACACATATCCAAGGCCAACACACTCTAATATGTCAAACATACACACACACAGATATGGGGAAGAGAGAGAAAGTAACAGAGAGAATTCCATTATGAGGCCTGTCCCACTCACTACACATCCATTTGGCCGATATCACATGATCTGCTGATGTCAATCACTGTACACATTCCTTTTGGTAGTCCTCAGCCCTATAGTGTCTGTGGTGCTTGTGATAACTGTGTAACATGATAGTACAAATCAGTATTCATGTAGCATTTGTATACTCAGTCCTGTCAAATGTAAAGTTGTGTGTGACTAAGTGTGTGTGTTTGTTTCCAGAGGAATGATTTATGGCCCATTCACATACACTGCACTTCCCACTGCCCATGTTAGTATGCCTGCTGATGTAGTCACCTTGAAATAACCCTTTGGCCAAGTCTCAGCCCTATAAGCTCCGTGGCACTCACGATAACTGCGCAATACTGTAGTGTAGCAAACTAGGTAGGTAGGAGTTCTAATCCTGGTCCTGGCAACTGTGATAATGTGTGTGTGTGTGTGTGTGTGTGTGTGTGTGTGTGTGTGTGTGTGTGTGTGTGTGTGTGTGTGTGTGTGTGTGGAGATGAATGATTTTGAGGCCATTCACACCACTACACCTGCTATTGGCCTACTTTAGCACGCCTGCTGTCAGTCACCTTGAAATAACCCTTTGGCCAAGTCTCAGCCCTATAAGCTCCATAGCGCTTGGGATAACTGCGTAATACTGTAGTGTAGCAAACTAGTTAGGTAGGAGTTTGAATCCTGGTCCTGGCAACTGTGATAGTGAGTGTGTGTGTGTGTGTGTGTGTGTGTGTGTGTGTGTGTGTGTGTGTGTGTGTGTGTGTGTGTAGATGAATGATTTTGTGGCCATTCACACCACTACAACTGCCACTGGCCTACTTTAGCATGCATGCTGATGTTAATCACCTTGAAATAACCCTTTGGCCAAGTCTTAGCCCTATAAGCTCCATGGCACTCGCAATAACTATGTAATACTGTAGTCCAGCAAACTAGTTAGGTAGGAGTTCTAATCCTGGTCCTGGCAACTGTGATAATTTGTGTGTGAGTGTGTGTATGTCTTTGTTGACACCTGATCTTGTGGTCATTCACACTTCCTACACTTCCCTCTCCCCTCTTTTAGCACTGCAGCTGATGTCACTCACCTTCAAAGATACCTCTGAACAGCTCTTCAACATATAAGCTCTGTGGTGCTTGCAATGACTGCGTAATACCATAGTGTAGCGAACTAGCTAGGTAGAAGTTCTGATCCTGGTCCTGGCAACTGTGATAGTGTGTGAGCGTGGGTGTGTCGTTGTTGACACCTGATTTTGTGGTCATTCACACTTCCCTCTCCCCTCCTTTGGCACTGCAGCTGATGTCACTCACCTTCAAAGATACCTTTGGACAGCTCTCCAACATATAAGCTCCGTGGCACCTGCAATAACTGTGTACCACTGTTGTGATAGTGTGTGAGAGTGTGTGTGTCTTTGTTGACACCTGATTTTGTGGTCATACACACTTCTTACACTTCCCTCTCCCCTCCTCTGGCACTGCAGCTGATGTCACTCACCTTCAAAGATACCTTTGGACAGCTCTCTAACATATAAGCTCTGTGGCACCTGCAATAACTGTATAACACTGTAGTAGCAATACATAGCTAGGTAGGGGTTTGAAACACAGTACTGGCAAGTGTGTGTGTGTGTGTGTGTGTGTGTGTGTGTGTGTGTGTGTGTGTGTGTGTGTGTGTATCAGCAATATCCTGGGTGGGTGTTGGTGTGATTGTATAATAACAGGATACATTGCAGGGTGGGTTTTGCTACATTTTCATATTGGGGACCCATATGTCCCAGTGTCACATTACAAGGCCAACAGTTGCCAAACACTGTAGAGGTTGTTGTAGACAATCCACAGCCATAAATGTATATATAGGCAACCATTATAATACCCTGAGATCTCTCTCCACCCACAGAACATACACAAACATGCTTGGCTCTTTCTCTCATCCTTTCTTTCTTTCCCTCTGTCTCTCTCTCCCTCCTCCTCTCTGGTAGAAATGGAAAAATGCATCTGTTTTGCATAGGAAGGAGCATGACATTGGTAGGTAATGCACATGATCAGCTGATGGCCTGTGCATGAATTGGAGTCCTCCACCTGCTAATTGCATGTTGAACAGCTGTGGAATCATTCCTATAGCCAATTGCATGGAAACACACTCCTATAAGTACTGCAAGTGGGTGTTGGCCCTTCTCCTTCACTGTGAGCAGGACTTCATGTGGGTGTGTGACAAACAGCATCACAGAGGGTAGTTGGAAATACCTCTTACAACAAACACTGTGGAGACAGGCCAACAAACTGGAGGGGGATGTTCCAGACATGGGGACAGAATGTAGGTATTGCTGTTCTACATTTGAAGTAATGTTGGTTTAACAGGGTTTGTGTGGATATGGCTGTTCTGCATGATTTAAAGACTGGCATGACAGTGTTATGTGGTTGAGAAAACTCTCACCTGTAGGGCTATCTGCAGACTGGCCAGAGTTTGGAGTCTTAAATTTGGTGTGTCACTCACACATTTTCTGTCTTTAAAAATGCAGTATCATACTCTGATTGTAGTCAGTAAATGGTAACATCCATGTGTTTTACTGACTTCATATCACTTAGAAGAGATATGTCACAACAAACCCTGTTACACCAGCCAATGTTCTCGGATTATAACTGCAATATGTCAATATTGGCCCTGTGTTTCTGCCTCTGTCCCCCAGTCTGTCACCCTTTGTTCATATGTCATGCACTAAGAGGTGGATATGTACAGTATACCATTATTTACTGACATAACTCCTGATATCAAGTCAGTGGTATATCAGACTGCCAGACATGTAATGTATAGGAGCCCTAATATTTGAAGACAAAACCTGGACATTCTGTTGTAGTCTGTACAGTAGTGAGGTCTGTGTACTTATGGTGATTGTTGACGGAGTGTCTGTATTATGTAGCCATCTATTGTGATTATGTTATTTGGCCTGTGTAAAGACTGGGGTAGATGTCAGTGTTCTTGGTCATGTTCTATCCGACATTGCATGCTGCTTCAGTTTCTGATACCCTATCAGCCTATATGTTTGTAGGGCCAGACTGAGGACATGTCCCATACCACAGTCAGGCATCAGACTACACTGTGAACTGGGCCAGTATATGTAGGGTTAATGTGTGAGTGGCAAATATTATGATGACTGTTGTTCACACAGTCCATATACTGTACTATTATTTAGGCTTACCATTATGTGACTGTGTTGAGATTGGTTGTGGGTATGAAGTTTCACACTGGTGTCTGTTACTCTGTACTGTTACATGCATGTAGTGCTTGCTATAATTGCAGTGCTTGCTATATTTGCAATTACATGTGTATTCCCCCATAGGTAAATTGGGTTAGTGTTGCGGCAGTCTGCCTGTAGTGTAGACAGTGCTTGGTGACATGCCTAGCAGCTCAGTGTATTGACCCTAGTGTGATGTTATGTCCAGATATTTGTCAGATGTGCTGTTGCCTGGCCATCATATGTGTTGTATATTTCTGACAAAGCAGTGGGCTGCTGTGAAGATGTATGTCGCTAACTAGTGGGAAGTATGTGGCTTGGGACCTCAGCTCCTCAAGTTAATATGTGTTAGGATAGACAGGAGGGTGTGAATGCATCAACTGTGTGAGCTCATCTAGTCCAGTATGTGTGATATATCGCCATTCTCATGGCTTTAAACATCCCCTTTGTCAGGCTTGCTCCACATTTCTTGCACTAAGGAATTCTGTGTATACCTCCTGACTGACCAGATTGTTTCAGACTGTCCATGTTTACTGCTCATATGTCTTCTGTATTCCACAGGATCATTACTGTGATTTGTGTGGTACTTCATTTTATGATGTGTGTCAGTAACTAATGGCGTACATGTCAATCTCAAAAGAGCCTTCCTTCACAACATGTATGTTGACATAACCCGTCACTGTAGCAACATTCTACATTTATAACTGCAATACATACATTATGTTCCCTTGCACTAAGAGGTTGAGAGATATGGTGCTGAGGTATGACTCCACTACATGTCATGGGCATATATATATCTATATATAATATCTATATATATATATATATATATATATATATATATATATATATATACATACATATATATATATATATATATATATATGGAAATGTATACCAATCATACCTCTCAAACTAGAAACATCTGGACAAGCCCCATGAAAAATGATTAACATATAATTTGCATACATAATTATGTAACCCCACCCACTCCAAATGGAACTGTGGGATACCAACTTTCAAATGCAAACTGAAGAACAGACAACCAAAATATGGCACCAGAGTCCCCCTGCAGCCATTCCGATGTCCCATTACCTGGCGATTTTGCCCCTTTTACCATAAATACTAACTGTGCACACTGCTTTACTTCTACAATGATTATTTGGATTTTATTTTTACATTTTGCAGCACAACAATGCACAAACCCTAACAGATATCTGCTAAACAAAGCAATACTGTCTCACAATGAAAATAGACTTGGCATTAAAACTTCTCTGCCCTTGAATCTCACGTTCATTGAAATAGCATTGAAACCCACACATCACATCCAGAGAAAATACATCTGGCCAGTGGTGGATAAAGATTACCTTTGGGCTGTTTTCAAATCATTGGCCTCTTGCACACAAAACAAGAAACATACATGTGTTCTTTTCTTTGATACACCTCCCTGACTTTATTAAGTTATATTCCTTGTATAATACAGCACACTTGTTAGACAGAGCGCATTTTAAATTTGTTTGAACATTTTTCCAGTAGGCTGTACTGTAAGCAATGAAACAAAAAGCATCAACCAATAATGACAAAACTGCCCAATTCAGAACATTTCCATCATAAAAGTCTACTTCCACACCCACACTATAAATAGAATGACAGTAGTGTAAGCCATAGGCATCTTGCACAGCTTCTCACACTTATTTTCAACTTCAGTTTTGTTTTTTTTTGGGGGGAGGCAAAATATCAAAAACCAGGGACACATTTTAAACATTGCTTGCATAATTTTGGAAAGTTGCTAGAATAAAATGTGTTACCACCACGCACGTCACTGGCAAGTCTTGAACCCAGGACCCTCTGCACTACAGTCAGAGCAACATAGCACTATGCCAAATCAGCAGTTTCCTGAGAAAAAGGAAGACTGAAACTTAATGGCTATCATTTAGTGAATTCAGTTCTCACTTCTCACCATAGCTCTCAACCTCTTAGCACATAAAACCTGGACAAACAATGCCAATAATGGGGGAATACAAATTCAGTTCTCACTTCTCACCATAGCTCTAAACTCTTAGAACAAAAAACCTGGACAAAGCTCACAAGTGGTGGTGGCTAGGGACTTACCAGGACACATTTGAAACATTGCTTGTATAATTTTGAAAAGTTGCTAGAATAAAATTTTGTGTTACCACCATGCATTTCACTGGCATGTCTTGAACCGAGGACCCAATGCACTACATTCAAAGTAACATACTATTATGCCAAATCAGCAGTTCCCTAAAAATAGGAAAACTGAAAGTTAATGGCTATCATTTAGTGAATTCAGTTCTCACTTCTCACCATAGCTCTTAACCTATTAGCACATAAAACCTGGACAAAGCCAATAATGGGGGAATACAAATTCAGTTCTCACTTCTCACTCACCATAGCTCTCAACTCTTAACA